>NC_089690.1:618846-928269 GCF_031753505.1 Anomalospiza imberbis | reverse complement strand
GATTATGGAAACGTTTTCCAGGGCAGGGCTGTTGCAGGAGGAGCTCCCTTCTCTCGCGTGGTGGTTATTTTAAATAATTTCCTGGCGGCGGTGAGGTATCATTGAGCTGGCCGAGGGAAGGGGAGAGCTGCCTCTCTGTTTTCCACCTGGGGCTTGCATCCAGAAATCCAAGACAAAATACTATTTATCCTATGTAAGCATCGTGTAGTGTAATTAATTCTGGAAATGCTTCGTTATTTGTCATTTTTGTAACCATTCAGCAGGCCTCCCCAGAGGCTGAGCCCGCGGCCGGCCCGGCTGGCGGGCACTGCGGGCAGAGATTGATGGGCAGGGATCGCCGGGCAGGGATTGATGGGCAGGGATGGCCGGGCAGGGATGGCCGGGCAGGGATCGACGGGAAGGGATTGCCGGGCAGGGATTGACGGGCAGGGATCGCCGGGCAGGGATTGACGGGCAGGGATGGCCGGGCAGGAATTGATGGGCAGGGATCGCCGGGCAGGGATGGCCGGGCAGGGATTGATGGGCAGGGATTGACGGGCAGGGATTGACGGGCAGGGATTGACGGGCAGGGATCGCCGGGCAGGGATTGATGGGCAGGGATTGATGGGCAGGGATTGACGGGCAGGGATCGCCGGGCAGGGATTGATGGGCAGGGATTGCCGGGCAGGGATTGACGGGCAGGGATTGACGGGCAGGGATTGATGGGCAGGGATTGACAGGCAGGGATCGCCGGGCAGGGATCGCCGGGCAGGGATTGACAGGCAGGGATTGACGGGCAGGGATTGATGGGCAGGGATTGACGGGCAGGGATTGACGGGCAGGGATTGACGGGCAGGGATTGATGGGCAGGGATTGATGGGCAGGGATCGCCGGGCAGGGATGGACGGGCAGGGATTGACAGGCAGGGATTGACGGGCAGGGATTGACGGGCAGGGATGGACGGGCAGGGATTGACAGGCAGGGATTGATGGGCAGGGATCGCCGGGCAGGGATTGACGGGCAGGGATGGACGGGCAGGGATTGATGGGCAGGGATCGCCGGGCAGGGATCGCCGGGCAGGGATTGATGGGCAGGGATTGATGGGCAGGGATTGACGGGCAGGGATCGCCGGGCAGGGATTGCCGGGCAGGGATGGACGGGCAGGGATTGACGGGCAGGGATTGACGGGCAGGGATGGACGGGCAGGGATTGACAGGCAGGGATTGATGGGCAGGGATCGCCGGGCAGGGATTGACGGGCAGGGATGGACGGGCAGGGATTGACGGGCAGGGATTGACGGGCAGGGATCGCCGGGCAGGGATGGACGGGCAGGGATTGACGGGCAGGGATTGACGGGCAGGGATTGCCGGGCAGGGATCGACGGGCAGGGATCGCCGGGCAGGGATTGATGGGCAGGGATTGCCGGGCAGGGATCGACGGGCAGGGATCGCCGGGCAGGGATCGACGGGCAGGGATCGCTGGGCAGGGATTGATGGGCAGGGATTGATGGGCAGGGATTGATGGGCAGGGATTGATGGGCAGGGATCGCCGGGCAGGGATTGATGGGCAGGGATCGCCGGGCAGGGATCGCCGGGCAGGGATCGATGGGCAGGGATTGCCGGGCAGGGATCGCCGGGCAGGGATTGATGGGCAGGGATCGCCGGGCAGGGATCGCCGGGCAGGGATCGCCGGGCAGGGATCGCCGGGCAGGGATTGCCACCTGCCGGCCGCCAGTCCAGCCTGGAGCAGCGAGCCTCCAGGGCAGATTCCCCCTGCCCAGCCCCTGGAGGAGCCGCTGGCAGCCAGCCGCTCCCTCTGAGCTGGGCAGCGACAAAGCCCGCGGGTCCTGAGTGCCACAGTGCCCGGGGGGCACAGCCTGAGCCGGGGCAGGGTCCGGGGGTACCCGAGTGTGCCAGGAGCCAGAGCAGAGCTGTGAGCAGGGCACAGCTGGCACTGTGACACTGCTGTGGGTGTTTAACCAGAGAGCAGAGTTGTGAGCCGGGCACAGCTGGCACTGTGACCCTGCTGTGGGTGTTTAACCAGAGAGCAGAGCTGTGAGCAGGGCACAGCTGGCACTGTGACACTCCAGGTGTTTAACCAGAGAGCAGAGCTGTGAGCAGGGCACAGCTGGCACTGTGACACTCCAGGTGTTTAACCAGAGAGCAGAGCTGTGAGCAGGGCACAGCTGGCACTGTGACCCTGCTGTGGGTGTTTAACCAGAGAGCAGAGCTGTGAGCAGGGCACAGCTGGCACTGTGACACTCCAGGTGTTTAATCAGAGAGCAGAGCTGTGAGCAGGGCACAGCTGGCACTCAGTGGCACTCCAGGTGTTTAACCAGAGAGCAGAGCTGTGAGCCGGGCACAGCTGGCACTGTGACCCTGCTGTGGGTGTTTAACCAGAGAGCAGAGCTGTGAGCAGGGCACAGCTGGCACTCAGTGGCACTCCAGGTGTTTAACCAGAGAGCAGAGCTGTGAGCCGGGCACAGCTGGCACTGTGACCCTGCTGTGGGTGTTTAACCAGAGAGCAGAGCTGTGAGCCGGGCACAGCTGGCACTGTGACACTCCAGGTGTTTAACCAGAGAGCAGAGCTGTGAGCCGGGCACAGCTGGCACTGTGACACTCCAGGTGTTTAACCGGAGAGCAGAGCTGTGAGCAGGGCACAGCTGGCACTGTGACACTCCAGGTGTTTAACCAGAGAGCAGAGCTGTGAGCAGGGCACAGCTGGCACTGTGACACTGCTGTGGGTGTTTAACCAGAGAGCAGAGCTGTGAGCAGGGCACAGCTGGCACTCAGTGACACTCCAGGTGTTTAACCAGAGAGCAGAGCTGTGAGCAGGGCACAGCTGGCACTGTGACCCTGCTGTGGGTGTTTAACCAGAGAGCAGAGCTGTGAGCAGGGCACAGCTGGCACTGTGACACTCCAGGTGTTTAACCAGAGAGCAGAGCTGTGAGCAGGGCACAGCTGGCACTGTGACACTCCAGGTGTTTTACCAGAGAGCAGAGCTGTGAGCAGGGCACAGCTGGCACTGTGACACTCCAGGTGTTTAACCAGAGAGCAGAGCTGTGAGCCGGGCACAGCTGGCACTGTGACACTGCTGTGGGTGTTTAACCAGAGAGCAGAGCTGTGAGCAGGGCACAGCTGGCACTGTGACACTCCAGGTGTTTAACCAGAGAGCAGAGCTGTGAGCAGGGCACAGCTGGCACTGTGACACTGCTGTGGGTGTTTAACCAGAGAGCAGAGCTGTGAGCAGGGCACAGCTGGCACTGTGACCCTGCTGTGGGTGTTTAACCAGAGAGCAGAGCTGTGAGCAGGGCACAGCTGGCACTGTGACACTCCAGGTGTTTAACCAGAGAGCAGAGCTGTGAGCAGGGCACAGCTGGCACTGTGACACTGCTGTGGGTGTTTAACCAGAGAGCAGAGCTGTGAGCAGGGCACAGCTGGCACTGTGACACTCCAGGTGTTTAACCAGAGAGCAGAGCTGTGAGCAGGGCACAGCTGGCACTGTGACACTCCAGGTGTTTAACTAGAGAGCAGAGCTGTGAGCCGGGCACAGCTGGCACTGTGACACTGCTGTGGGTGTTTAACCAGAGAGCAGAGCTGTGAGCAGGGCACAGCTGGCACTGTGACACTCCAGGTGTTTAACCAGAGAGCAGAGCTGTGAGCAGGGCACAGCTGGCACTGTGACACTCCAGGTGTTTAACCAGAGAGCAGAGCTGTGAGCAGGGCACAGCTGGCACTGTGACACTCCAGGTGTTTTACCAGAGAGCAGAGCTGTGAGCAGGGCACAGCTGGCACTGTGACACTGCTGTGGGTGTTTAACCAGAGAGCAGAGCTGTGAGCAGGGCACAGCTGGCACTGTGACACTCCAGGTGTTTAACCAGAGAGCAGAGCTGTGAGCAGGGCACAGCTGGCACTCAGTGGCACTCCAGGTGTTTAACCAGAGAGCAGAGCTGTGAGCCGGGCACAGCTGGCACTGTGACACTCCAGGTGTTTAACCAGAGAGCAGAGCTGTGAGCAGGGCACAGCTGGCACTGTGACACTGCTGTGGGTGTTTAACCAGAGAGCAGAGCTGTGAGCAGGGCACAGCTGGCACTGTGACACTCCAGGTGTTTAACCAGAGAGCAGAGCTGTGAGCCGGGCACAGCTGGCACTCAGTGGCACTCTCTGCCAGGGTTGGACAGCGCTTGGCGCATCCTGGTCTGTGGAAGCTGTCGCTGCCCACGGCAGGGGTGGAACAAGGTCGGCTTTAAGGTCCCTCCAAACTGGCTTCCAAAAGCTAAACCCAGTCAATTCTGGGAGCTCAGTTTGGGGTGAAACACGGTGAAAGGACCCAGAGACACGAGAAGGGCACGGGGAGCTCATGCCAAGCAAGCAGCCCGTCTCTGTTTCTGCCTGTAAATTCTGCTCTTGCTTACTCAGGTGATGTGAGCAGCAGGCAGAGTGCCCATGCCTGTCACCTTGAGCATCCTTGCCAGTGCCAGAGGGACCTCAGGCTGAGGAAGGGGCTGCGGGGGCTCCATTTCCTCTGACTGTTGTGGGATTAATGTGAACGGGGCAAAGGCACCCCAGGGTGGGGAAACTCCTTTTCCAAAGCCCCAGAAGAGTGAATGCATCTTCCCTGAAGAATGTTTCGAAACCAGCAGGTTCAGTTAGTTTAGCATCCCCTGCCCACACCTCTCTGTGTGCACAGAGCTGCAGTGGCTCTGCTGACTGAACCTCCTGGTTCCCTGCAAACAGGAATTTGCTCTGGCTGTCACAAGAGGGAACTGCAGCACCAGTTTGGAGCTGCTGTTCTTCACACACCTTTTCTCCAAGGACTCCGTGGTTGCAGTCGTCTTCCTCCCCAAATTGCTCCCTTCTTACAAATATGGTTGTCTTTTAATTTGTGCATGGAATTGTCCATTTTTATTGCTTTTGAGAACTCTGTTTCTGGTTAGGTAAAGCTTGGTAATATCTTCACAACTTTACAAGGCTTGCAAAGCTTTTTTGAATTAACTGATTTGCCACAGTAAATTTAAAAGTGCATTTTTCCCAGCACAGAGGGTCCATTTAAAAAGGAATATATAAGCTATAGGAAAAGCAAGGGCAAGGATCCCTCTCACGTTCTCCTTCAGGTCCTTGGGGGTATGGAATCAGAGAAGCTGAAGCCAGAATCACCTGGAAAAGGAAAGAGAAGATGACCTGGCTGGTTGTCTGCAAGGTGAGTGGAAGTGAGGCAGCCCCTCCAGGAGCACAGTGCCAGGCTGGCACCGAGGTCCCAGGGATCCAGCTGGCATTCCTGGGGTGAGTCTGGAGTGTGTGGAGCTCCCTGGCACTCCCAGGAACTGCTGGGACACATTGTGGGGTCCCTGCCCCTGGGTATGGCTTGGATTTATCAGAGGTTTTCTTCTGCTCTTGCATTTTGTCCCAGCCTTGCTTTTCCCAGTTTTTAAGACCAGGGAGTCCTCATCTGAGCAGATAAGATCAGGATATCTGCAGGTGTCTCTGCTGGGGAGGTGACTTTAGGGCTGCCTTGTACCCACTTGAGCTGCAGTTTTATAATACATTATGGTGCTGGGCTGATGGTTGGACTTGGTGATCTTAAATGTCTTTTCCAACATTAACCATTCCCTTATTCTATGAAAATGTAGAATAAAAGATTCTGAAGGAATCCTTCATTTTGCTCTAAAGACATTGAAATTAGCTTGCTCCATTTTATCCAGTGTTTATGGTCAACTGGAATGGTCAAATCAAGAAAGAAATCTTATACAAACATGGCATTTTAGAAAGTCTTTCACAGTTTACGATGATGAACACACCCTTTTTTCTTCAGCCAGTTTGTGTTTTGCAATTGTGTTCCTTGCTGGCACAAGCTGATGTTCTTTCGAGGACACGGTAAGATCAAATAAAGATGTTTTCAGCCCGTGTCTGACTTTGCCCAGCACATGAGCTGAATTACACAGGCCAGTGGTTGGTTGTGAGTGCAGCATCTTCACTCTGGTCAGTTGTTTTCCACCAGGAAATGTGGGGCTGAACCAAGGGCTGGGACACACATCCCAGCTGAGCGCTTCAGTCCCTTGTTTTTCAGGAGTTAGAACAAAGGAGCAGCCAAAAATGTGATCCAGTCTGGCTGTTCCCACCCCTGTGTCCAGGATCAGCCAGAGCACGCTGGTAAAACCCTTGTTGGAGTGTCCCAGGTGGCTCCTGCCTCCTGCTCTGCTGCCTCCCCTCCTCAGCCACCCTCTGCAGGAAGCTGTCCCTGCCCACCGAGCCCGCAGTGGCAGGTGAGGGGTGGTGGTCAGTTGGCTGCCGGGCACTTTGGGGGCTCTGTGTGTCCTGGGGGTGCCCTGGTGCTCCTCCCAGCTCTGTGCCAGCTCCACGGAGCTGTGCAAGAGGTGACTCTGGCTCCTGGCTGGGGCCAAAGCCACCTCCTGTGCCTACACCACGGAGTCCTCCTCAAACTCTTTGCTGCACACAGAGTGAACTGCAGGTTGTTTTTTCTCATCCAAAGAAACAGAATGAAGTAATTATTAACTTCATGTTCTGTCACAGCAGAAAAATCAGATGGAAAATGCAGCGTGGTAAGCCTGGAGTTCAAACAGGTCCAGGAGTTAGGATTCAGTGCAAATCCAAGTGACACATTAAATGCCTTTCAGGTCTGAAGAAAATGCCAAGTCGACAGTAAAAGCCACAGCAACAGGTTGCAGTAATGCATAAATCACAACTCACACCCTCCAGAAAGCTGCCATTTCTCAGATCACAGACCCTGGGTATTTACAGTGTGAGGTGGGCTGGGCTCCCTTCCAGAACAGTCGTCACAGGACGGGGAGCAATGGCTGGAGTCTTTCCATAAAGAACCTGAAACCTGGCCCGTGGCTGACCCTGAGCTGGGCAGCTTTGGTGGCTGAGCTGTCCCTGGGGGGCTCGGTGTTCAGCTCAGGGGAAGGACTGGCTCTGGTTTGATGACCTGTAGGACCCTGGGCTCCGCGTTCAGCTGCTGCCATCCTGGGCTGTGCCCTGGGCTGTGCCCGGCTCCCCTGGTGCTGCTGCTGGCCTCGCAGCCCCCTCCAGCCCTGCAGGGCCCCAGGGATGCAGGAGCTGCCCTGGTGAGTGAGCTCGCAGGGAGGTGGGGCCGTGCCTGTGCCAGCTCTGGAGGAATTCCCCTCCTCAGCTGCCAGGAACGGGAGCTGCACAAAGACAAACCCCACCTGGTTATCGCTGCTGTTCTGGGGCACAGTGGGGACCGGCCCAGGAACGGCAGGGCTCCTGGAGATCTCTGCACCGTGCTGCTGCTTCCCCATCACATCTGCTGCTTTTTGCAGGCAGCTCAGCACTCAGCTGGGTGATGCTTCTCTCTGCCAGCACAAATGATGCGTAGACCCAGAGCCCTCGGAAGCAGCATGTGGAATTAATTATTTAGTAGCTTAATACATGGATTTTTTCAGGTCTTCGGTTGCATGGTTATCAAATAAATCAGCCTTTATTTTCATGATGTAAATGTGAGTAGAAGTAATGTCTAGCAATTTTTAATGGAGCTTTCAAATACTAAGATTGGTGTGACTAATAAAATGCATTTCATTAGACAATTTTTCCACACATTAAACCTATTTTGTGAATGCAATAATCTGATATTCTCATATGTTATTCTGCAGGTCACAAGAGAGTATGGGAAAGTCATAAAATAATTCAAGGCATATAAACTTGGCTTTTGATTCGCTAGTAAATCAGGTTTTTTTCTTAAAGGAAAAAAGATCAATTGAAAGAAATATGATTTAAAAATTAATACCAGTATTACAAAGCTATAAAGATTTTATTACTTGGAGCATTCCCTTTGTGAAGATGAGTTAGTCTGTCCTTCTAATCTCCTCTAAAGCAGTGTAGGCTGCAGTTATTTATAGGGATCATATAGAATTTGTAAAACAAAACGTTTCTTTGCCAGCCTTATGCATGTGGGTTCAGATTCCCAGAGGTTACAAGTACAGCAACAAAGACAGAAATGTGACATTGCATACTTGATCTCTGGCAGTGATGACGACTGGGATGTGCTCTAAACGTATTGGGTATTTTAACACTAAAAATGGCCAATTTGCTTTGCAAGGTGGGGGTGGGTCAGTGGGGTTCTTACAGTTCCTGCCCAAACACCAGGCACTAAAAGGATTTTTCCCCTTAAAATCGCTTCTCTCCCAGAAAGCCTTGCAGCCCTGCTGCCTTACCCGGTTCCTCCTCCTAATGTTGGCCCGAGCTCCCTTGAAGCACTGTAGACAGTTGGAGCATTTGAAGTGATCCCAGCTTCGAGCAGTTAATGGGAATGAAGTCCTGGAGGCTGCTCCAAAAGTTGCCCTGAGACCAATCTGTTTGAGCACCTCAATGAGCTGGAGGCTAAAAAGGAATCTCATTTCTGAGCCCAACTGCCCATCCGAGTGTAACTCTGGGTGTTGAGTATCCCCGTGCCCCAGCACAGAGGGGGAAAAACATAAACCAAGGCCACGTAATTGGGAACACAAATAGCAATGAGGGGATTGTTCTTCTTGTGGATTGTTCTTCAGCAGCAAAGCAGTAGCTGCGTTTTGCCACAGATCATTCTGAGTATTTTCTTAAGCCTTGTGTCCTCTCCTCGTTCTTATATTTTGAAACTGTCCCTCTGCCTTTTTTTTGGGCTGTTGGACTGAGGTCTATTGTAGAATTGATGTCTGCAGTTCATTCCTCAGTTCCCAACGGAAGATGTGTTGTTTAAAATAATGTCTGCATTGTTACTCTGTTCTTTGCTGCAGTTACAACTTTGATCTCCTTTGAGTCCAGCTGTGGACGTGCGGGACGGCACTCACTGGGGAGCATTACCCAAACTGGTGTGAGCAGCAATGACTCGCTGCCCTTGCTTGTGGCAACTGGGCCTGGAAGGATCCCAATCCCTGAAGGTCAGATGGTCTCGTCAGGAATACATGATTCCTGCTGGAAATTATTTCCATGAGATCAGATGGATAGATATAATTAGCAGAACCAAGCCAGATAGGATTCTTACAGGAACAGCTGTGCAGCCAACGAAGTTATTGTATCAGAGATTTTTTTTTTTCCAATAAATATTTTACACAGAGTCATATTTCTTGTCACAACAAATTGGACCTTATCCCAAAAGGATTTGTTTTATGGCAAAGCCAGACAAAGAAAGGGAAGCTCATGGTTTATTCTCGTGTCTCAAAATGTTGTGACAGGCTGAACAGTGCATGGCATGATAAAGTGTTACATTGGCCTGAGTTTTATGTAAGATTGCTCCCATTTTGGAGAAGCAGCAGTGCAGTCCCCTTCCTGAGGGGGTGCCTGGGGAAGGGCTGTCCCTCCCAGCTGTGTTGTAGGTGTGATGCAGGACATGTTCCTGCCCCCCTGCTCTGCCCTGCACAGGGATCCCTGCAAAGCAGCCCTTCCTTGGGCTTCCTTCTCCTGCGAGTAGGAGAGAGCTGGTGGTGCTGAGCGTGGAAGTGGTAGCTACAGGGATACCTGCACAGGAATCCTGAGCAGGGCTTGCTGGGTTTTCCACTGGAGAGGGATGAGAGAAGAGTGGGGGACTCAGGACACAGCAGATCCCTGTCGTGCTGGACATACAGGGGTGCTCATGAGTGCTAGCTGCATTTACCATGGGGGGCTATGAAGAGACCCTAAAGCAGTTTTCACCCTTGTTTCCCTCCCTCTTCAAGAAACTGACCCCTCTGTAGTCAGGCTGCTCTGAAGCAGAGGTGCAGCTGGAGGAACAGGCAGAGGTAACCTTGAACCCCTGAATTCCTGCCTTTTTAGACAATTGAATGCTTATAGCCAACCCCTGGCACCAGTGAGCCCGGCAGCTGCAGCACATTCCAAATATTGCTCTATTTAAAGCATCCCAGGGCTCTCAGAGCAACTGCAGAGGCAAACCATAACCTGCCATTAAACCAGCAGAGGGGGGATGGCAGAACCAGGTAAGAAGCACAATTAAATGTGAATGTAATGATGTACTGAAATTAATAGATCTGAGCAATGCAGTGTGAATACACTCAGCTACCTGTATTTTTGCCTGATACACTATATATAGTTAACTTTTCAGTAAGAAAGTGTATCCTTTAAAAGCTAATTCCATTAACAGCTTGGGTTCCTCCTGTGTTTTTGAATCCTACCACTTTTGTTTTCTTTATGTTTTGTAGTTGTCATTCCAGGTGAGCTGACACAATAGGACAGTGTGTAAAATGAGTTATGTTTGACAGCATTTTTGTTATACTGTGTGGGGCTGAGCTCCAAGTGCAGTGCCAAGTGAACGCAGAATAATTTAGATTTTAACCCCACAAAGCTCAAGTGGCAGAGCAAAATGAAATTTTAATAATGACCTTTCCATTGTAAGCACACTTTGCTCTCTCCAAGGAGAAAAGGCAGTTTATTGAAATGCATTTTATATCTATTGTAATTTTTTATTTATTTCACTTAAATTTACAACTGTAGCTGTGGTGTGTGCTGTGTGCAGTTACTCAGGTAACACTTGTAAAGGGAACTTTTTAATACATCTTCATAGCTACATTCAAAGCTTTTAAAGACTTATTTCCTGGGTTTTTTTGCACCACTGACTCTGGTATCTAGAGTGAATTTCTGCTGAGGTACAAAAGGACACTGAACACTATTTATGTGAGTTTCCATTGAAGCCACAGAAATTACCCTGATACTGGTTTAAACTGGAGCTCCCATAACAAAGCCCCACAGCCAGCAGCATCAGCAGAGCTCTGAGAGACCCTCTGTGCCCCCCAGCAGGATCCTGGTCAGACAGGTGTGCTGTGCAGAGCTTTAGAAGAACAGTGTCGCAATCCTAAAATTAGTAAGCATCCCTCTGAGCCTGCCTGCTTGATCTAAACTGTGCGAGGTGTTGTGGTTAGTTTTACACAGTTCCTGTAAAACCTGTAATTCTATTAGCTGTGTAAAGATGTGCTGTAAGAGGTGTAATATATTGGTACGTAATAGGCTCTCAAAGGTTGTTATTCTGCTTTCTGGCAAGAGTGCTCCTTGCAGGAAACTGATGGAAGGGTCCTTAAAATTCTGATGTTGTGTGGAGATGTAAAGCCAGACCTGCTTCCGTGTGCTCCACAGAGAACCTGGGCTGCCCTGGGCTCCTCTGAGCCTGGCCTAAGCCTGCCTGGGCTCCTCTGAGCCAGACCTAAGCCTGCTGAGCAGCTGAGAAATGGCTCAGCAGCCTGGGACATGGCCACCTGCGGTCCTGGCCTTGGTAGGCGTGGGTCAGCAGCTCCCTGTCAGTGTCCCTGACCCTGTTTTCTGTGCCAGCCCAGGCCCCGCTGTCCCGCCTGCTTGTGCCCGTGCTGCTGGCACTGGGCTGGATCGTGGGCTGTGCCCTCATGGTGTACATTGTCTTCTCCTGACCAGGAAGGGGTGGCAGTGCCACACAGCGCCCCGCGGTAAGTGATGGTGTCACACACAGCTCCCTGCAGTGACAGCAGTGTCACACACAGCCCTGCAGTGTCACACACAGCTCCCTGCAGTGACAGCAGTGTCACACACAGCCCTGCAGTGTCACACACAGCTCCCTGCAGTGACAGCAGTGTCACACACAGCCCTGCAGTGACAGCAGTGTCACACACAGCCCTGCAGTGTCACACAGAGCTCCCTGCAGTGACAGCAGTGTCCCACACAGTCCTGCAGTGACAGCAGTGTCACACAGAGCTCCCTGCAGTGACAGCAGTGTCACACAGAGTCCTGCAGTGACAGCAGTGTCACACAGAGTCCTGCAGTGACAGCAGTGTCACACAGAGCTCCCTGCAATGACAGCAGTGTCACACAGAGCTCCCTGCAGTGACAGCAGTGTCACACAGTCCTGCAGTGACAGCAGTGTCACACACAGCTCCCTGCAGTGACAGCAGTGTCACACACAGCCCTGCAGTGACAGCAGTGTCACACAGAGTCCTGCAGTGACAGCAGTGTCACACAGAGCTCCCTGCAATGACAGCAGTGTCACACAGAGCTCCCTGCAGTGACAGCAGTGTCACACACAGTCCTGCAGTGACAGCAGTGTCACACACAGCCCTGCAGTGACAGCAGTGTCACACAGAGTCCTGCAGTGACAGCAGTGTCACACAGCTCCCTGCAGTGACAGCAGTGTCACACACAGTCCTGCAGTGACAGCAGTGTCACACAGTCCTGCAGTGACAGCAGTGTCACACACAGCTCCCTGCAGTGACAGCAGTGTCACACAGAGTCCTGCAGTGACAGCAGTGTCACACACAGCTCCCTGCAGTGACAGCAGTGTCACACAGAGTCCTGCAGTGACAGCAGTGTCACACACAGCTCCCTGCAGTGACAGCAGTGTCACACACAGAGCTCCCTGCAGTGACAGCAGTGTCACACAGCTCCCTGCAGTGACAGCAGTGTCACACACAGCCCTGCAGTGACAGCAGTGTCACACAGAGTCCTGCAGTGACAGCAGTGTCACACACAGCTCCCTGCAGTGACAGCAGTGTCACACAGAGTCCTGCAGTGACAGCAGTGTCACACAGTCCTGCAGTGACAGCAGTGTCACACAGAGTCCTGCAGTGACAGCAGTGTCACACACAGCTCCCTGCAGTGACAGCAGTGTCACACAGTCCTGCAGTGACAGCAGTGTCACACACAGCTCCCTGCAGTGACAGCAGTGTCACACACAGAGCTCCCTGCAGTGACAGCAGTGTCACACACAGCCCTGCAGTGACAGCAGTGTCACACAGAGTCCTGCAGTGACAGCAGTGTCACACACAGCCCTGCAGTGACAGCAGTGTCACACAGCTCCCTGCAGTGACAGCAGTGTCACACACAGCCCTGCAGTGACAGCAGTGTCACACAGCTCCCTGCAGTGACAGCAGTGTCACACAGAGTCCTGCAGTGACAGCAGTGTCACACAGCCCTGCAGTGACAGCAGTGTCACACAGCTCCCTGCAGTGTCAGCAGTGTCACACACAGCCCTGCAGTGACAGCAGTGTCACACACAGCTCCCTGCAGTGACAGCAGTGTCACACACAGTCCTGCAGTGACAGCAGTGTCACACACAGCCCTGCAGTGACAGCAGTGTCACACAGAGTCCTGCAGTGACAGCAGTGTCACACAGCTCCCTGCAGTGACAGCAGTGTCACACACAGCCCTGCAGTGACAGCAGTGTCACACACAGTCCTGCAGTGACAGCAGTGTCACACAGAGTCCTGCAGTGACAGCAGTGTCACACACAGCTCCCTGCAGTGACAGCAGTGTCACACAGAGTCCTGCAGTGACAGCAGTGTCACACACAGCTCCCTGCAGTGACAGCAGTGTCACACACAGAGCTCCCTGCAGTGACAGCAGTGTCACACAGCTCCCTGCAGTGACAGCAGTGTCACACACAGCCCTGCAGTGACAGCAGTGTCACACAGAGTCCTGCAGTGACAGCAGTGTCACACACAGCTCCCTGCAGTGACAGCAGTGTCACACAGAGTCCTGCAGTGACAGCAGTGTCACACAGTCCTGCAGTGACAGCAGTGTCACACAGAGTCCTGCAGTGACAGCAGTGTCACACACAGCTCCCTGCAGTGACAGCAGTGTCACACAGTCCTGCAGTGACAGCAGTGTCACACACAGCTCCCTGCAGTGACAGCAGTGTCACACACAGAGCTCCCTGCAGTGACAGCAGTGTCACACACAGCCCTGCAGTGACAGCAGTGTCACACAGAGTCCTGCAGTGACAGCAGTGTCACACACAGCCCTGCAGTGACAGCAGTGTCACACAGCTCCCTGCAGTGACAGCAGTGTCACACAGCTCCCTGCAGTGACAGCAGTGTCACACAGCTCCCTGCAGTGACAGCAGTGTCACACAGAGTCCTGCAGTGACAGCAGTGTCACACAGCCCTGCAGTGACAGCAGTGTCACACAGCTCCCTGCAGTGTCAGCAGTGTCACACACAGCTCCCTGCAGTGACAGCAGTGTCACACAGTCCTGCAGTGACAGCAGTGTCACACAGCCCTGCAGTGACAGCAGTGTCACACAGCTCCCTGCAGTGACAGCAGTGTCACACAGCTCCCTGCAGTGACAGCAGTGTCACACACAGCTCCCTGCAGTGACAGCAGTGTCACACACAGCTCCCTGCAGTGACAGCAGTGTCACACACAGTCCTGCAGTGACAGCAGTGTCACACACAGTCCTGCAGTGACAGCAGTGTCACACAGCTCCCTGCAGTGGCAGCAGTGTCACACAGAGTCCTGCAGTGACAGCAGTGTCACACAGAGTCCTGCAGTGTCACACAGAGCTCCCTGCAGTGTCAGCAGTGTCACACAGAGTCCTGCAGTGGCAGCAGTGTCACACAGAGTCCTGCAGTGACAGCAGTGTCACACAGTCCTGCAGTGACAGCAGTGTCACACACCTCCCTGCAGTGACAGCAGTGTCACACACAGCCCTGCAGTGACAGCAGTGTCACACACAGCTCCCTGCAGTGACAGCAGTGTCACACAGAGTCCTGCAATGACAGCAGTGTCACACAGTCCTGCAGTGACAGCAGTGTCACACACCTCCCTGCAGTGACAGCAGTGTCACACACAGCCCTGCAGTGACAGCAGTGTCACACACAGCTCCCTGCAGTGACAGCAGTGTCACACACAGCCCTGCAGTGACAGCAGTGTCACACACAGCTCCCTGCAGTGACAGCAGTGTCACACAGCTCCCTGCAGTGACAGCAGTGTCACACAGAGCTCCCTGCAATGACAGCAGTGTCACACAGTCCTGCAGTGACAGCAGTGTCACACAGTCCTGCAGTGACAGCAGTGTCACACAGCTCCCTGCAGTGACAGCAGTGTCACACAGCTCCCTGCAGTGTCAGCAGTGTCACACACAGCTCCCTGCAGTGTCAGCAGTGTCACACAGCTCCCTGCAGTGACAGCAGTGTCACACACAGCCCTGCAGTGACAGCAGTGTCACACACAGCCCTGCAGTGTCACACACAGCTCCCTGCAGTGACAGCAGTGTCCCACAGAGTCCTGCAGTGACAGCAGTGTCACACAGCCCTGCAGTGACAGCAGTGTCACACAGAGTCCTGCAGTGACAGCAGTGTCACACAGAGCTCCCTGCAGTAACAGCAGTGTCACACAGTCCTGCAGTGACAGCAGTGTCACACAGAGTCCTGCAGTGACAGCAGTGTCACACACAGCTCCCTGCAGTGACAGCAGTGTCACACAGCAGACTCCTCTGCCGTACTTGTGGCTGCCACCCTTTTAAATGCAATTTTCTGTGTCTTACAGGTCAGAAGAGCCTACAATGATGTTGGATGAGAAGAACTCACATGTTCAGTTTAGATTTCTAATGACTAAATACGTATAAAATGAGTTATTTTTAATATCAACAATGTAAATGTCGTGCACACTTTTTATCCATTAGGAAGAATCACCAAACCAATTTCCCTGTTCTTGCATTATTTGCAATTTAGGCAGTGGTTCTTGGAATCTTGTGGTAGCTCAGATACCTGCCTGCTTGCTGAACAACAAACTTTTAAAACAGCTACTACCAGCTAAGGCACTTCAAGCTTGGTAGAAACAGGCAAGGGTTAATTTCTTATGGGGCCTGGGCAATTTTTAGCCTTATTATGGGGAAAATCTCCTGTATTGTTATGAACAGAAACATTGCATGTCCTTGGGAAAGAAAACCCCAGGCTTACTGAGGGCTAGGAGGGTTGTACAGCTGAGTGAGGCTGAATCCCAGGCTCACCGGGGGCCCTCTGTGTCTTGTACTGGGGGTTTGCCTTTAATTAGAATTGGAGATAATTATATTCCCCCAGTTAATAATGAGCCACGTGAACTTCCAGTGACTTTGCCATTTAAATCACAACTGAGCATCAGATCACTGCATTTTCACTGACAGCTTTGGGCTCTTGAGCATGAAGATTTTTCTACTGGAGAACTGTAGTTCTGAGAAAATGAAATCATTAATAATTCAATCCCCAATTAAAGCAGAAAATTTATTGTGAGAGGCATGTCTGGAAGATCCCAGCAAGTTGTATGTTTAGGGGAATGTGAAAAAACTCTTAACAACCGCTGATGGGGTTAAACAGAGAAAGAAACTATTTTTTTTACTCCTGCTCACCTAATTTGTATAATTTTGAGAACGTGAGGAAGGCACATCAGTTAGACATCCTGTCTCCATCTGTGGGCACTGTCTGTTGAGCTTTAGGAATGGAAACACAAATAGATTTGGCCATAGTGCAGCCACGAACATTCCTGGGCCACTCCAGCAGTCAGCAGGAGCACTGAAGCGTGACATTCCATTTGGGAATTGTCTTAACACCGGCTTTCTTCAGCTGGGAATGGACTGAGGGGATCCAGTCTCATCAGATGTCCTGAAAGAGAGGGGCTAAACCCTGGAGATTCTGGATGCCTGCACGGCTGCTGTGTCCTGAGGGCGCCTGAGCAGCACCTCCGGGAGTCCCTGCAGGTGGGAACATCCCCCTCTCCCTGCGAGGGGCTGCCTGAGCCCAGAGCCCACCCTGAGCAGACACCTCAGGGTCTCACCTTCAATTCCTCGGGCTCTGAGCCCACCCAGACTGATCCAGCTGTGACTCCACACTGACCACATCTGTTTTTACAACTCACTTCATTTGCCAGGCACAGAGGGAAATATCTGAAAGGTCCCGCTGGCCCAAACAGCCCTTTGGGTGTCTCACAACGCTGGAAATTGAATGTTTCCAATTAAAATGTTACAGAGATAAAACGTAAACACTACAATCTGGTTTAGCTTTACCTGATTTTTGAGATCTGATTTGGCAGAGCAAACCAAAATAACTCTCTAGGCTGGCGTCAATATCATGGAGCTGACTGCTGTATACAAAGCAGAAGTTTCTGCCAGTTTTATGGGGTAATAAAGAGAGGACTATTCCAAGAAAATATGCATCCCCCACGCTGTTGGAAGATCACTGAGCACTCTGCAGCGACCTTTTGTAACCACCTTCAGACAGCCCACTCGGGTGTCTGCTCGTGGTGCAGCTGTACAGCGTGAAGCTCTGCTTATGTGCGGGGGTAAAAGGGGTAGCAAAAGGTTTGGGGTTTTTCATTCCTGAAAATAAAATGAGTGTTTGAGAGCTAGGTTCTTTTCTCTCAGAGAGGCACGGGTGATTGAGGGGGATAAACCATGCACACTCAGATTTTTTGCAAAATGCTGGTGCTACACTATTAAAGCGAGGTGATAACCTCAGTGTCAGGCCCCCACAATATTGTTACAGTAGGAGGCCAAGCTTGCCCCACGGCCTCTGCCTGGCTTTCCCTCTTTCTCCTGAACAGCTCTTGGAGTAGATCAAGTAGAGAGGAGTGTCTGTCCCCTGTCCCAGGATGTTGCATGTGGCATCCTGGAAACTTCCAGGCTCATGTTTATATTCTTTCAGTGCTTGTAATCCCATTTAAGGGTGCTGGTGTACAAAGAGCAGGACTGGTGCAGAGCAGAGCCGTGGGGATAACACCTGCCTGTGAACCAGAGTTTGTGTGGGAGAGGGACAGGGATAACACCTGTCTGTGAACCAGAGTTTGGGTAGGACATGGATAACACCTGTCTGTGAACCAGAGTTTGGGTGGGACAGGGACAGGGATAACACCTGCCTGTGAACCAGAGTTTGGGTGGGACAGGGACAGGGATAACACCTGTCTGTGAACCAGAGTTTGGGTGGGACAGGGATAACACCTGCCTGTGAACCAGAGTTTGGGTGGGACGGGGACAGGGATAACACCTGTCTGTGAACCAGAGTTTGGGTGGGACAGGGATAACACCTGCCTGTGAACCAGAGTTTGGGTAGGACATGGATAACACCTGCCTGTGAACCAGAGTTTGGGTGGGACATGGATAACACCTGCCTGTGAACCAGAGTTTGGGTAGGACATGGATAACACCTGCCTGTGAACCAGAGTTTGGGTGGGACATGGATAACACCTGCCTGTGAACCAGAGTTTGGGTAGGACATGGATAACACCTGTCTGTGAACCAGAGTTTGGGTGGGACATGGATAACACCTGCCTGTGAACCAGAGTTTGGGTGGGATGTTCCCAGTCCCATGTCAAGGGCAGTGGCTCCAGGGTGCTTTGCCCACCTGCTGCATCTCTCCTGCCCCAGAAGCTGACACCAGCCCAGGGAAGAGGTTAACCTGCTCCTGGCTTCCCGGAGTGCCTCACACACCTGGGCTTACCTGTGCCCGTGACGCCGTTATGCCCGCAAACCTCCCCGGCGGGGCTGAGGGCCCTGCCTTGCTCTGGGTAGAAGTGCAAAGGGAACAAGGCGCGGCGGGTCCCGGCCCCGGTGCCGGTGCCGGTCCCGGTCCCGGTCCCGGTGCGGCGGGGCCGCGCCAGGTGCGCTCTGCAGGGGGGCGCTGCCTCACCTGCCCCCGCCCTCAGGAGCCCCCGGCCCGCTCCAGTGTGAGCCCCGAGCCCGGACCTGCGGGCACCTGGAGCCCCTCACGTCTCAGGTAGGAGCCCCGGTTCAGGCAGAGCCCCGGTTCAGGCAGAACCCCGGCTCAGGCAGAACCCCGGCTCAGGCAGAACCCCGGTTCAGGCAGAGCCCAGCTCAGGCAGAGCCCCGGTTCAGGCAGGAGCCCCGGCTCAGGCAGAGCCCCGGCTCAGGCAGGACCCCGGTTCAGGCAGAGCCCCGGCTCAGGCAGAGCCCCGGCTCAGGCAGAGCCCCGGTTCAGGCAGAGCCCCGGCTCAGGCAGAACCCCGGCTCAGGCAGGAGCCCAGCTCAGGCAGAACCCCGGTTCAGGCAGAACCCCGGCTCAGGCAGGAGCCCAGCTCAGGCAGAACCCCGGTTCAGGCAGAGCTCCGGTTCAGGTAGGAGCCCCGGTTCAGGCAGAGCCCCGGTTCAGGCAGAGCTCCGGTTCAGGCAGGAGCCCCGGCTCAGGCAGAGCCCCGGTTCAGGCAGAACCCCGGCTCAGGCAGAACCCCGGTTCAGGCAGAGCCCCGGTTCAGGCAGAACCCCGGCTCAGGCAGAACCCCGGCTCAGGCAGAACCCCGGTTCAGGCAGAGCCCCGGTTCAGGCAGAACCCCGGCTCAGGCAGAACCCCGGCTCAGGCAGAGCCCCGGTTCAGGCAGAACCCCGGCTCAGGCAGGAGCCCAGCTCAGGCAGAGCCCCGGCTCAGGCAGAACCCCGGCTCAGGCAGAGCCCCGGCTCAGGCAGGAGCCCGGTTCAGGCAGGAGCCCGGTTCAGGCAGGAGCCCGGTTCAGGCAGGAGCCCCGGCTCAGGCAGAGCCCCGGCTCAGGCAGGAGCCCGGTTCAGGCAGGAGCCCCGGCTCAGGCAGGAGCCCAGCTCAGGCAGAGCCCCGGCTCAGGCAGGAGCCCCGGCTCAGGCAGAGCCCCGGCTCAGGCAGGAGCCCGGTTCAGGCAGGAGCCCGGTTCAGGCAGGAGCCCGGTTCAGGCAGGAGCCCCGGCTCAGGCAGAGCCCCGGCTCAGGCAGGAGCCCGGTTCAGGCAGGAGCCCGGTTCAGGCAGGAGCCCGGCTCAGGCAGGAGCCCCGGCTCAGGCAGAGCCCCGGTTCAGGCAGAGCCCCGGTTCAGGCAGAGCCCCGGCTCAGGCAGGAGCCCCGGCTCAGGCAGGAGCCCCGGTTCAGGCAGAGCCCCGGTTCAGGCAGGAGCCCGGTTCAGGCAGGAGCCCCGGCTCAGGCAGAGCCCCGGCTCAGGCAGAACCCCGGCTCAGGCAGGAGCCCCGGCTCAGGCAGAGCCCCGGCTCAGGCAGGAGCCCAGCTCAGGCAGGAGCCCCGGTTCAGGCAGAGCCCCGGTTCAGGCAGGAGCCCCGGCTCAGGCAGGAGCCCCGGCTCAGGCAGAGCCCCGGCTCAGGCAGAACCCCGGCTCAGGCAGGACCCGGGCGGGGTGAGGCCCCGGGTCGGGCCCTCAGGGCCATCGGAGCCCGGGGCACAGCGCAGGCGAGGGCGCTCCCCACCTGTGCAGGGCCCGCCTGGCTCCGTTCTCCGTCTCCAGCCCCGTTCCAGCTCCCTCCGAGCGCTGGAGGCTGTTTTTGGCCCTTGTTCTGTGCAAGGCTGTGCAAAGTGTTGGTCCCTGTGTGAAATGTTGGTTTCTGTGTGAAAATAGAGGAGCTCTGGGTTTCCCCTCTCTGCGAGAGGCTCTGCCAAGGCCGATCCTGGGAGCTGTGAGAGGGATTTGTTTGTTGTGGTCTGTGTTTTCTGACCTGTGTGGCTCCGGGGCAAGCACAGACATCTGTTTGCAGAGAATTTGTGTTTTCATAGTTCCTATGAAGAACACACACTGCATTTGGCTCATAATTTCAGTTTATTATCAAAATGTTTTGATCAGATGACAGAAAGCTAAAAGGACATAGGTTTTTAAATAGACCTATTGTAGCAGTCATCTGAGGTATCTGGTACTTGGTTTGGAAATGTCTTTGCTTTGATAAACAAAGCAGTAAGTTCCTTTGCAATCTGCATGAGGATGTTTAATACATATCATTGCAGATTTAAAGCCTTTTACCCTCTTACTTAAAGCTCCTTCAGACTCAGCAATCAGCTGTGCAGCTTTCCTGATGTGAGGACTGACATTGATCAGAACACGTACAAGTGATGTGCAGGATCTGAGCCTAAGCACTGACAGTCAGCCTGAAAACTCCGATGTTTGTGTCCTCCACTGGAGAACTCAGTTTTGTAGGCTTTATCTTATTGCCCGATACCATGCTTTAGTCCAATTTCCCAGTTCTATGCAGCCACTGATAAAATATGTTACAATACTTCAAGTCAAAAGTGTAGCTCAAGATTTAAATATAAAAACTATGATTTATACATTACTAGAAACTTTTAAAAAAGAATGACTTTAGAGAAAGCAAGATAAAGCTTAGAAAATTGTGAAAGGGTCTTTGATCACAATCTTACAGATTATAGATACAGAAATTAATAAATTACCTATGATTTCAGTTGGGCTGGAAAGCTGTAAATTAACTGTTGTAAATAGGGACTTCAGGTAATACACGCTGGAGTAATTAGTGAGAAGTTACTTAAGTACAGCAGGTCTTTGGACTCCTCTTGTATAAATGGTTTCAAGTAAAAATGAAAACATTTGGTAGAACAGATTTCCCGTAACAGCAGAGGGTACAAGGTCTGACACTGGGAAATAAGCTGTTCTCTCTGTCGTGTTAGGATGGCTAAAATGTGTGTTACCTTCCTTCCTCCCCCCGATCAGCAACCTGCATTCGCCGACCGGGGGGAGACGATGTGTTACACCTATTTAAAAATGAGTCCCACAAGCCGCTGGCTGTGGGGCAGGGTTACGGTGCAGGTGAGGAGCGGCTGCGCACTGCCAGGTGCGTTCGGTCCTGCGGGGCTGCGGGCAGAAACAGCCAGGCAGCCCAGCGCTGCCTGCGGCGCTGCCACGGGTGACGATCTGGGTTTGCATGTTCACCAAGGATTACAGCCGGGCCTCCAGCATTCCCCGCTCAGCTTTCCTCCCTCCTCCCCTTCTCAAAATCAACTGGAAAGGTCTCTTTTCCTGGAAAGCTCCTTGAGATGTGAGGTTTGCAGTCCGTCACCAAACGCGGCACTTCTTGGCAGGATCCATGTTGTCTCTTGTGGTGCATGAAAAGGCTTCTGAAAACTCTGGGGAGTTCTGCAGTGACCCCAGGACCCTTTAAAGCAAAGCAACACGCTGTCATTGCCGCCCGCCTCGGCTGGAAACAAACAACATGACCCATATTTTGTAACTTGTTTTGTTGTGTCACCTCACTGTAGTGTGGGAACGCCCTGTTGCTGAGCTCTGACTGTTGCTTCATTCCACCTCAAGGGCTGGCTGTGTTTTCTTCTTCAGCTCGTCTTGCCCCTGTTGCAACCCCAAAAACACAGGACCTGTCCCCTCCTCATGGCTGGCTCTCACAAGCCAGTTCTTTCACCTAGAACAGATTTCTTGCTTGTCAGTAGTTTTCACTGAGGGTTTTTTCAGCTACGTTTTGCTGACAAGTTTCTTGGTGAAGGGAAAACAAGACCCTGAGGTCAAGAGCTGTGGTGGTAACTCGTCAGTGAATGTTCATTTACATTTTTACACCAACCAAGTTTTAACTGAGATCATGCTGCTCCTCTGGGCGTTCTGCACAGATTTTCCAGTGAATGAGTTTTCTGGCAAAAAGTCTCATACAAACAATGGCTTTCAACTCAACATGGGAAGTGAGTATGAGGCCATTCCAGCTAAGGCTGATTTTATATGTGTAATTGTGAACATGTGTGAATAGATCTGCTAAGACTCACTTGTTCCTTCAGGACTGGGAATACAGCAGCACATACCTCTGCAGGGAAACAGGTCAAATACAGATACTGATGGACATTGATTGTGGCCCAGAAGTTCCTTAAATAACTGTTTCTTTAAGTAATTCATAATTATTCTGAGAATTATGATCATCATTAGAACCAGGGTGTGCCCACAGAAGCTGAGGTGAAGTTCAGCACTGACACCTGCAATACTTCAGTTGTTCTAGGAGGCCAAAAGTGACTCCCTGGTCTTGGGAGCCAGCAGCGGAACAGGAGATGGCACAGAAAAAGGATTATCAAAAACCTCACGCATTTTGGTGATCTAGCTGTGCTTCACTGCTCCAACGAACAAGAGCTGCTAAAATGGGATGCTCTGCAGTTAACAATGTCTATGAGGAGCAGCCTGTCCTACGTGTAAGGAGAAGCAGCCCACAGTCAGTGTAGCAGGTGTTGAAAAGCCTCATTGCACCCCCCAGTTACTAATCAAAAAAGGCACTTTGGGAGCCTTTGTGACACTTGTGTAGCATGTTATTAGGTGTTAATTTTGTGGGTATGTCTCATGAAATGTTTTCTATTTTAGAGCTCTTAGAGGGCCTCATCCTGTAAATGACTGCCCATTCTGAGAATGTTGTCTGGTTTCTCATGAACACTTGTATTAATTGCATATAGAGTTTATAGCCTGTCCTAGGGAGGTACAGACAGCACAGCACGATGTAACGTGTCCAGGGTACACACAAACACAGCTTGTTGCGCTGAGATGCTGAACTAGTCAGCTTCAAAGGCCTTGTACCTCATCCAAATCAGATGTGCTGAGGTTCTGAAGAGCCTCTGGAGCCTCATTAGCACTGAGACCAGACAGGAATGACTGTAGGAGCTGGTGCACAAACTGCCTCTGGGAGAGATCCCAGACAGCACAACCCACCCGCACTGAAACCAGGCGAGAACAGTGAGGGAACAGTCCCTGCTTTCACTAAATAGCTGAGTGTGTGGGACAAACAAGATTTGGTGAAAAGCCGTTGAAAGAAAGATACTGGAATTAATGTAGTGGATTGTATCAGCACAGAACTTGGCTATTGTGGACACGGAGCCTGGAGATGACTCAGCCTTCCAGCAGATGCTGTGATGGCTGCACTACCACTGATATCGTGGCATTGGACCAAACAGGTTTATTAGAGCACATTGTTACTCTGCTGATGAATAGGCTGCTCTGACTTCAGAGAAAAAGAAAAGATCCTAGTCTGGCTCAAAGGCTTGCACCCTGAGCAGCCACATTTCCTGCATGGCTCTACTGAATTGAGCCCAGCTGATCTTGGGAAGGCTGGCTGAGCACACCAGACACAAATTGCACGTCTGCTATCGTACCACAGCACAGGGGCTTGTTAAGAGTGAGGGGCAGTGATCTCCCACTGATTCTGCCCGTGACTTCAGTGGAGGATGAAAGTTCATCCGTGCTGTTGGTGTACAAGAACCCTATCAGGAGCTATTGAGGGAGCCAGGGACTTGTGGATGAGCCCTGGATTCCAGACACAGTCACCGGGACTCTGCAATAACAGTCACACAGTGACAGCCAGGTGATGCTGTGTGTGTCCTGTGCTGGAGAGTGCTCAAAGCTGCTCCATAGTGTGGACAGAACTAAGGTGGATCTTCTCAGGGATGAGACAGCAATGCTGCATCCTTCCTTTGCCTGTGGAGCTGCCTCGAAGGGCTTTGCCTGTTTGGGCAGTGCTGGGCTGGAAGGGACAGGGACAGCCCAGCCCGTCTGTCTCTCCTAAGCAGCCCCAGCGTGCTCTGCCTGTGGATGAGTGTGTGTTTAAGATCCCCGGGAAGGGCAGGGTCACTTAGTTCCCCACAAGCAGCCGTGTGTCAGTGTTACACCTCGGGACTGCGCGGGGCTTGCCGGCTCTGCTGACCTGAATTTGCCTGGGCTGTGCACGTCTGTCTTGATGGAGTTCACTGCATATTCCGGTCTGTACGTTCCACACCACACCTGCACAGGTAACAAAGAAAAGCATCGTTAGCCTAACATTTTACAGGAAGAGACCCGCTGTCATTTAACCGTGAAACACCGAATGTTCATGAGAATAAATTCCACATTAGAACATAGAGACAAAAGGGTGTATTTTGTTAAAAAAAGCACGTCACTGTCCTCAGACAAAGGCACTTGGGCACGAGGCACTTCCTACCAGGCTTATAAGTGGCTGAATTAATTTCTTTAGGGAAGATAAAAATCACCTAACAAGACTTTATTTTCACTGCTTTGCAGTGAGCACTGCTCAGCTCTGCAACTCTGCCAGCTCTCAGTTAGCCCAAGGCAGTCAGCCTGTTCTGACTTGCTGTTAAACTGTAATGTCAAGTGGTTTTCAAAGCCCTCAGGCAAGAAGTAAAGGATACCTGTGCGAAGTTCAGAAAAAACAGCTGTTTGTGGTTCATGTCGAGACCAGGAAGAAGTTTTTCTTTTCCGTGTTTTCTCACAAAGTTTTCATAAGCCTGTAGAATGAAGTGAGTAGAAATGTTACCACTTCCAGCATTTTTCCAGTCAAAATGAAATGATGACAAGGAGGAACATGGATTCTTCGACATAATTAATCGTTGCCTCCCTTGGCCATCCACCCCACATGTGCCACCTTGAAGGAGAAGACAACAGGACCATTTCTTAGTACTTAGTATCTTAGTATCAGTTATTTAATACTGCATTATGAAAAAGAGAAAAGAGATTTTTTTCCACTGTGGGTTTTTTGGGGTTTGTTTTTTTTTAAAGTGAATTGCAGAAGGCTTTAAAACCTTGCCACAGTGAGAACAGCTGCTTTCATGTTTCTTATGGAGACGTGTCAAACGATGTGTTGTTAGTGTATCATCACTGATGAAAGATGCTGGAGAAATGTTCTGCCTGAAGTCAGTGCCAAAGCAACGCACGAGTAAAGCCAATCAACTGCCCAAGCGCAGCTGAGGAATGAGCAGATAGCGGGTCCATGGAAAAGGCTCTGGAAGTTTCCATGGATAACAGCTGAACGAAAGCCAACAGTGCCACAGCACTGCAAAAAAGGCCAGTTTTGTACTGGGATGTGTAAACAGGAGGGGCTTATATGAAATACATGAAGTAATCCTTCTACTCCACTCGGTGCTGGCCAGGGCTCAGCTGGAGTGCTCTGTCCAGTTTTGGGCACTGCCCTTCAAGAAAGATGTGGACCAACTGGAGAGAGTCCAGAAGAAAGCAGCAAGAATGAGCAGAGGTCCAGCAAACATGACCTATGAGGAAAGATCGAAAGAATTGGGTTTGTTTAGTCTAAAGGAGAGAACTCTGGCCTTGAAGCATGTAAGTCTTCAAATATGTGAAAGGTCACAGGAGAGGAAGGAGCAGATTGTTGTGTTTGCACTGTTGGAGGCAGAGCCATGGGCACTGGGAGTGCCGCGAGGAGGCAGCGGGAATGCTCCTTTGGGAGGCTGGAAGGATGCAGAAGGGGTTGATTCTACCTGCATGGAGAGGGCGGTGGGATACTGACCTCTCACGAGTCCTTTTGGACCTTTTTTGATGTCATAATAATTTTTAATACTTCTGACCTAATTTTTCTGGCTACTCCCATTCCTTTCAGAAAGCGTATCCCCTTTCATGGCTTCGTACTTTGCACAAATATTCCAGTAACCGAAGATCAGACTAATCTAATAAGCCTGATGCCTCTTTTAGGCTTCCAAATCATTCCTTAAACTCTCATTAATAATTGTCTTTGCCCTCAAACATGTCCATTTCCAGTGAGAGCTTGGAGAAGCGTGAGTTGGCCCATGCATCCCAGAGCTCTTTGTGACAGTGACAGCACTCAGTTGTCAAGTGTTGAGTATTTTGCCACAGAAGGTGCTCAGGGAAGGAGGATCACGTTGAGGCTTGCAGCCATCAGATTTGTGAATAACAAGAAAAGCTGACAGAGAAGCTGATATGCCACTCTCTTCCAGACCATGTCCACAAAAAGAACCTTGTGTCTCTCTGATTGTCAGAGTGGCCAATCTAGGGAGTCCAGCAGCTGTTTGAGGAAGAGAAGGAAAGCAAAGCCAAAAAGCATCCAGCTCCCATGGAAGGCTTAGTGCAGAGGGTCCAGTGTCTTGGGATATCAGTACAGAGGGCCCAAGTCACCCGTACAAGATGAAAAGCAAAGTGTTTATGTTTATGGGTCAGAAGAAAGTCATTCTGCCCCTCCTTTCTGGCATGAAAAACCTGGTGAAAAAGACAGCCAGAGGCAGACAGCTGCTGGTATCAGCACTTTCCTTAGGTCATGGTCCAAGTGTGAGCCAGTGAATGTTTCCATTCCACACATTCCTTATTCAGAAAGGGAAAAAAATTGAAAAGGAGTTCCCTAGGAACAGGTAATCTGTAGCCTGACATGATTAACAGGATGGGAGAAATACCACAGCTGGCCAGTAGATTTAATCCAGGCCTTGATGGCACAGTAGGTCTGGTCCTGTCCCTAGCACAGAAATTGTGTTTCTTCTT
This sequence comes from Anomalospiza imberbis, assembly GCF_031753505.1. Classification (NCBI taxonomy): domain Eukaryota; kingdom Metazoa; phylum Chordata; class Aves; order Passeriformes; family Viduidae; genus Anomalospiza; species Anomalospiza imberbis. The sequence goes on along the minus strand of NC_089690.1, from coordinate 901,621 downwards.
CCAAGGCTCTGAAACTGATTTTCTTAATCTCTGACAGTTTCGGCTAAAATAGAAAAATGAGTATTTCTTACCTTGTATGCTTGTCTCACACCCCCATTATCAGCAATGTTTTCTCCTAGTGTGTTGATTCCACTCAGCTGTAAAAAAGGAAAAGTATTGGTTTCTGAAAAAAAAAAGCTCATCCAGGACCTTTAATTCCAAACCTTGTGCATTTTCCAGTTTCTAAAGGCAAGAATTACCTTAAAATCTGAAGGTTTAGCAGAAGATTATGTTAAAATCTCTGAAAAGTCTTTATGTCCCTTGTCTCAAAATCCATGTTTTGAGATACTATTGTTTTTCTAATCCTCTTCCTTCCCCTCCAGGCAACTTTCTAGGCTCTGTATCTCTTACCCAGATTTTCTGCTACTTAGTCATTGCTCATTTATTCTTCTTCTTTTCTCCTTGTCTTTAATCCTCAGTTTTTTACCACAGTTCCAGTTAGAGGAAGCGGACAGAATGTAGTCTGTAGAACAAGTTAAAATTCAAACTCCCAACTGCTGAAATTGTCTGTTTACAGACATCAGCAAACCTGCTAGAAGGTATTCTTCTGCATAGTAGGCAAGTTCAGTAGCTTCTTGGTAGCCAGATACGTAGAAGATCTCTATTTAGCAGGTATTCCTAAGTCAGTCAAATAGCACCAAAAATGATGAAGCTTTGATAATGGGAAATTTCTAATTTTATTTAAAAACCCCCATATTTTAACCTGTAGTCCAACATATTGATTCATGATAGTCAAAGCTTCAAAATCTAGAATCATCCTTTGATTGAATTTAACGTGTGAATAAAAGGGCTGCAAAATACATTGAAATTCTCTATTTTTACTGGCCCCTCTCTGAGTTCCCACACTTCAACACATGTTTTGGGAAAACCCCAGGGCTGGGAGTTTTATCTTTTCCCTGTCCTGTGTGATGGAATATATTGTCGGGCTGTAAAAAGCCAGCCAGTGGAACTGAGAGAAATAACTTCTTGTGCCTTCCATGTAGCACCGCAAGCAGTGCTGTCCCACCAAACCGGTTTGGGGAGCTCCACAAACAGGACCTACGTTCTGTCCACCTGCCAGGTCCCACGAGAAGTTCCCATACTGGTACACCATGCACTGGGACAACTCCTTGAAATTCCGTGCCGATTCTTCAGTCCACCAGTCCACAAGGTCTCCGTTCTCATTAAAATTCCTGCCTGTAACAGTATGTCAAACAGAATTATTTATACAAGAAAAGAGGGTTTGGTGCAGCGAGGAGGGGAGCGAGCAAGACTTTGGATTGTGCTCTTGGGAGAGCAATACTGTAACGCCCCAGAAATCCAGACTTCATGTGACACACGGAAATGCATCTCCCTCTCATGCTCCCTGGAAGGATTAAGCACCACGGCATGTCAAACACCCTGTGCACGGGGTGTTTTGTCCCTAGCAGCTCGGCGCCTCACCGTTGTCGTCAAAGCCGTGCGTGATCTCGTGCCCGATGACCATTCCTATGCCGCCGTAGTTCAGGGATTTGGGCTGGGCGGCACTGAAGAAAGGGGGCTGCAAAATGCCCGCAGGGAAGACTGAAAAAGAAGCCACAGCACAGTTAAGGCCCTGCCCCATTATCCTGCAGGTACAGTGGGGCCAGACCACTTCTATGGGCTTCAGCCACAACCACCCTGTTCCCTCGAATCTCCCAGCAGCAGCAAGTGACTGACACATGGGAATGCTGTAGGACAGGAGCAACAGAGCAGCAGGACCATCCCCTCTTCAGACACTTCCAAAATCATGACCAGCTTCTGCTTTGTTACTCTTTTGCTCTGCAGGAAAAAGCAGTTTGTTCCAATTTACATCACTTAGCATTCACAGACTTCAGTCTCATCACTGAACAAACCTCACAACATTGTGAGAAGTGGGAGGGTGTCCCCCAAGAAGAATAGATTATTTGATCATTCCATCACAAATCACTCTCAGAGACAGAAATTTATTCTTCCCTTGAAAATACAAGTAACTCCCACTAGAATCAATAAAAATAGGCCAAGCTGTCAATAAAAGAACTGGAACAAAGCAGTTCCATTTACCCACTTCTCTGCTCATTTTTCTAGGCTTCTTCTACAAAAAAAAATTCATTTAAAAAGAAACCATGTTGCAATTCTGATCTTTTTAATAAAGTAAGAGTAATAAAACACTATAACATATTCAGTTCCACTTAGTATCTCGTGAAGGCCTTTTTCTGTCTCCCTGCTGCAGCTGCAATGTGAAGTTTTAATTCTCCCTGGGAAGGAGGTGGATGTAACTCTACACAACTTAAACAGACAGAAGGAATTGGCTGGCAGTTCTCACACAGCAAAAGGAAGAAGATTGATATTCTTGCATTTCAGAATAAATCCAGTTCAGTTCTAGGATTTTCTTTCAGGACAAGATAGAACCATGGGAAAACCAGAAAACAGCAAACAGGTTAGAAATCAGCCAGGTCTGCTGTGTGTGCAGGCTGCTGCCGCAGCAGTGCCAGGGCAGTGCTGGATTGCTATGGAGTGAATGCCCCACTGTTCTGCCCTGTTATCAGGAAGCACGGATGCTATCAGCAGTGTGAGGAGCGAGCTGCTGCCCGTGGAAGCTCTGCCCTGGGACGGGGACGGGGACGGGGCTGTGCAGCCTCCTCCCGGGGGAACACCAGCAGCAGCTCAGCTGCACTTTGGAAGCTGAGTGGGTTCCTCGTGGTCTGAGCTGCTGGTGGAGCAGTGCAGGTCAGACCATACCCAGGTGGAGTAACAGAGCTCCAGGTTCCCTACACACCATGCACAGAACTGCTCTTTAAGAGGGTTTTCTTAAAGTCTAGTTCTAAGCTAATTCAGACATCACTCTAAAGATCAGACTGCCTTAATTATCTTGTGCATGCCATAGTTAAAGGATGAGGTAAGAATTTATGACTCACATCAACTGCCAGTCACCAGTTTCAGTCTTCCACATCATGATTCCTTTCCTACAAATTACTGAACAAAGCTATTTTAAACAAAAGCCTTCTGGAAGTTTTTGTGTTAACTGTTCAGTCAAGAGCTAAATGCTCACACTAAGAAATAATCTTGTTGCATTTTTGTGCAGAGCCCTGCAGGACAAGGTTTTTCCATTTTTCTAGACTTGTTTTCAGGAATTACAGGTGGATCACAGTACCTCACTGATGGCCTAGAAAGGACACTGCAGTCTGTCACATTGGGATGACTAAAATTTAAGCACTATTTGCAGAATGGACGTGACAGAAATATCGAGAAGCATAATTAATGTTGTGAAATGTTTCATGACTCTTGTGAGCCTTGCAGCACTGTGAAGGGAGCTGGGATTGCTCACAAGATGAGAAACCTTGGGGCCTCCATGTGGTTCTAATCTTTATCCAGAATGGACAGGGGTTTTTATTTCCCTGGATGGTTTTGGGTAGGCTGACATTCGGAATCCTTATACTCAAATTTGTTATATCAAGATCGTTTCACTTCCTGATTTTAAGAGTACATACATACATATATAAAAAATAGTTAATCCAGGCATCAGTAAATAGGTAAACCTTACCTATCTGATTCCTGCTTGCTGAGTAAAAAGCATTGACAACAGCAGCTCCACTTATCCACCTGGTAACACCAGAAGAATAAATGTTAGTATTTCAATTGTTAATGGCAAAGTTAATGATTGCTAGAATAAGCCTAGAAACTGTGTCACAGAATCACAGAATACTTGAAGTTGGAAGGTACCTTCTCCTGTGAAAACTGGATAAAAGACTAGACAGAGTATTATTAAATACTTACTCCTCTTTGTCCACCTTTTCTCTAAGCTTTTTCAACCTTTTCTTCTGGGTAAATACTAAATTTTGAATAATGTTTTCAAAGTATTCTTCTTCTTTGTAGTTCAACTAAAAAGAAAGGGAGAAGAGGAGTTAGTGGTGGTGTTACTGATTGGGGATAAAAGGCACGTGGACCAGGAAAATCTAGTCTTAAGCATGATGAGCTAAGCAACACATTTCTAAGAATATTTTTTGATCTGCAATTAGACCTTGATTTGAAGAGTTCTGCTACATCACAGTGTTGATATTGTAGCTGGATCTGTGTTAGCAGCTGGGTACTTTTTCCAGAGCTCTTCATTCTCTCTTCCTAGACATACTTTGAGTGGAGCTCAGCAATTGTTGGTGCTGCCCTTAACCTCTGGGGCTGCCTGCTGCAAACCAGTAGCTGCCACTTGGTAAGGGGCAGTTCTGCCTCAGACAAAACACGAGTCAGCTCCGTGCCTGTGCATGCCCTGCACCCAGTGCTGGGCCAGGCTGTGCCGGATGGAATGCTGCACTGAGCACCGCTGGCTCCGTGCTTGCCCTCACACAATCCCAACAGAGCGTGGACATGTCCTTGGAATGCCAGCAGAGCCTGTCACATCTGCGTGTCACCTGGGGCAAGCAAAGCAAACGACCCTTTTCTCCTCTGAAACCCCTTTTCTAATCCTCCTGCCTACTGTGCAAACTTACCTCCTGGTACTCACTGTTGAGCTTGTCATTATCTGTCACGATCTCATCGGGATAACCAATCCTCTCTCTAATTGCTGTTGCCTAGGGACAAGGGAATTTGATATCCATAGTAAATCCAGCCATGTTTTTAAATAATAAATTATATAAGAAAGGCAATATGGAAGCCGCTGCAGAAACCGCAGGATGTTAATTATATATAGATCTTGTTTAAATTTTTTATGCATTGAAAGCACAAGTTTATGGGTTTTATCCTGTTCCTCCTAATAGCTGGTCAAATCACCAGAAATCACTCCTTCTCATTTTCAGTATTGTTTTCCTGTAGATATTCATTATCTAGCTCCTTAATCACTGATTTGCCTGAAAGGTCCTAATCTTGTATAGAGATTCTTCCTATTTTGTGTGCCTATCTCCAGAGGCCCCATCCCTTGGAATCCCAAACTGCTGTGCCTATATGAGCATAACTCTAAATGCGTTTGTATTATAATATAGTGACAGAATTTACTGCTTCTTTTTTGTCAGGACAAACAACTGAAATACCGACTTTTATAGAACTACACATTAGCAATATTTCAGACAGAACTTACTTTTTGTTCTGCTCTCTTTTTGGTCACTGCATCCATCCAGGGAAGTTCATCTAAGGTTTTTATAAAAACATCACGTATATCTGCAATCATTTCTTCAACCTGGACAAAACATCAGAATGTTACAAACCCACAGAGTAAGACGGTGGGCAATGCAGTTCAGTCATTCAGGTTACTAAAACCTGATAGACATTGTCCCGCTGGATGTTGTGCATCTGAGGGAATCGTTGTGTTCATGCCAACCCCAAAAATGGGTTGCTTCACACCAGGTGAAACACACACACACACACCACACACAGGGGTGATCTCAGTCAGCTAAGGCTTCACTTCAGGTCCATTTTCAGGAGCTTCCTGTGTGGCTGAAGGTGAACAGAGGAAACCAATCGCCCCTGTGCCCAGTGGCGGCGGATGTGCATTGGTGTCACTCTCAAAGCACAGCAGTGGCTGCTGGTGCCAGCGAGTGCTGCTCCTGGGCTGTGAGGACTGGCTCCTGCACAGCTGCCCGTGGACCTGCCCATGGCAGGCGGGGGCTTTCCCCCTCCAGCCGTGCACCTGCAAGCCTCACATTTCGCGCTGTACTCCGATAAAAACCTGCATTTTTGAGCCTTTGCAATAAACCGCCATTACCACTGGGATAAAAACCTAGAAACCAAACCCACTGTGGCGACGCTGTAATAAAAAGTGCAACCAGAGCTGTGTCAGGGAGCGCACGGGGGTGACGAATGCCACTTTGGCAGCGCTCGGGCTGAGGGGCTGAGGGCTTTACCACGTGTTTGCTGTCCCCAGCAAAGGCCTCCTCCACGTAGAGCCGGCCCACGGCGCTCTCCATGTTCCCGTTGACGTAGTTGGCGCAGCGGCGCCACACGGCAGTCTCGGAGGTGGTGCCATAAAGGGCCTGTGGGACGCACAGCAGGGCAAACAGGGCTGTCAGGGCAGCGTCCCCCTCCTCCCTGCACTCACCCAGTTCATGCCCCTGCTCGGGGCACGTCGCTGGGCTCGCTCTCTAACGGGAGGATCGCTGGAAAAGCTCTTACGGAGGGAGAGCTCTTCCACTTCTGCTCTGGAAATACAAAGAGCTTCCATGTCCAGTTGCTGAAATTGCTCAGCATTTCCTTAAAAGCACTAAGCTATCAGCAGGATCCAGTGACTGAAAACCAAGACTGGGGCCATAATGTTTGCCAATGTATTCCTTCGGATGATGAAGAGTTTCTAACAAGTCAGTCAGAACTGTAATCCCTTGCAAATAAATGTGACTGTTCTGATACTAAAATGGGGATTAATTTAGATTCAGAAAAACAAGAGACCAGGTACCAGTGCAGTGCTTTCAAATCCACTCAGCTATCAGGCATAAATCCCATAAATTATAGATACACTCCAGCAGAGGCTCAGCAAACACATCTGGCTTTTGTGTGCAAAATCCCAAATACATTAAATATTTACATACTACACCTACATCAAAAACCTATCTTTCGTGGCTCACAAAAGGCATCATTAAAACTTAGGGAGAGATGAATTTCTGCACCTTACGGAAAGCATTCCTTGTGTCCTTGTAGTCCCGGCTGAGGCTGTTGACAAGATCCATCACAAATCGCCAGGCCATGTAATTCTGAAGGTCTCTGTTTAACAAAACAACGATAATAAGCTGGTGATGTTTTGAGGCCATTTAAGTTTTCTGGAAAGAAAATGCAAATGCCATACTTAACACACCTACCTGGGCGAGTATTTTATGAGAATAGACCTGAGCTTGAGAAGGTAGTCAGGGTCATAAACAATGACATGTTCCGTGCTGTCAACGTTGATTTGCACAGTTGACATGATGGCATTTATGAATTCTGACCAGTTGAACACCTGGAAAATCAATATGCATTATGATATGGTTCGATCATAAACAGTTTAAATATGTTTGCATGACACATCTGCTCTGCCTTTCGTTGCCCTAATATTTGCACTACTTATAAATGGGGTCATTGTAATACTAGCTGGCCTGAGATCATTTATAGCTCTAAATTGTTGTTAACATAGGGGGGTATTTGGCAGAAAGGGTAGAGAAATTGCTTTGATTTCAAACTAACACTTTTTTTTTTTAATTTTTAAAGTTTCTGTTCTGCCTATTACTTTAAAAAGTGTTGGTGATTTTTCCCTGCCTGTATCTTTGGAAAGGTTTGTTGGAAGAGGTAATGTCTTCCATCAGACAAGTGGAAGTAGCTGAGGAGAGAAGAGAAGCTTTCAGGAACAGTCACTGCAGGTCTGGGAGAGAAGCAGCAAACTTCAGGCTAATCTTGGGAATAATTGCTTTTCTATCCTTAGACATTACAACACTACCAACTCCCATCAAGTGTCTTTTGAGCATTTTGGAATAAATTTAAATTAGTGCTGATCTGCAGCACCCCCCAGGAACTAATAATAACCAGGGCAATGCCATTCTGTGACAGGAGTTGTTGTTTTCTGACAGGATGGCTGTAATGGTAACCAACTACACCTGTGGGAGACAGTGAATTATGAAACCAATTAAACCAGGCAGGAGGGAACTGTCAGAGAATTAAAGTCAATAAAATTGCAGTGAATATGAAAAAGTGCCAGGAATAACAGTGTTTCATTGTACCTTACTGGCCTCAGAAACCTCAGCAAAAGTCATGAGAATAAAACCCACCCATGTTCAGGATGACATTGTGTTCCTGAGGAGACAGAGCTGTGTTAGCAAAGCTTGGGCTGGCTTTCAGCTGCACTCTGGTGCCATGAGTTAAAGGCTGCCCTGCACAAACAGCACATGGCTCGGGGTGGGAGCAGAGCTGACACCTCCCGGGGGAGCTGCAGTGGGAGGGATGTGGAGAGCTGTCCCATTTCATGGGCCTGGCAGCCTGGGCTCCTTTCTGCTTGCCTTGGGAGCAATAATTACAGAGGCAATGTTGGACAAACTGGACTTTTGTTCTGAATCTGCAGCTCTGGATAAACAGAGGGGGGCTGAGTAGTCCACTAAACATCCTGAAAACAGCTGGTGGCTACAGGCTGGACTTCTGTCCTGGGCCCTGAACCCATGAGGACAAGGAACAGGATCAGAGAATCACAGAATGGTTTGGGTTGGAAGGGATCTTAAGGATCATCTATTTCCAACCCCCTGCCATGGGCAGAGACACCTCCCACTGGAAATTTTTTTTCCTTTGTACTCTTCTGTCTTTTTATGTTGAGGCAAATGGGAAGATGTGCCTTCAGGTTAGGAGAAGCAGTGGGTGCAGAATGGGCATACAGTTCAGTGTCATCAGAAGAGCAGGTAAGACTGTGTACGTCAGGGATCCTGCTCAATTGCAAATATGTCATGTCTTTAACAGAAAAAAAAATTCCAGGCTTCATTGTTTAATCCCATCAGTGATAAATTAGAGGTTAAAATACCAGGTTATTGATCACTCACCTTATGATTGATTTCCAGTGAGAAGTTGTTTTGGAGTTGTGCCAAGGTCATTTTATTGTACAACAGAAGTGGATCATTTCTGTCTTCAGATTTTGTTGTTGCCTGTCAGAGTTAATCAGGAGAACGTTACTGAGTACACTGAGTCGGTTCCCAGGAGTTTTGGTTCTGACCAGGGTGCACTGCTGCCCTGTGTGTTCTTTGTGACCCACGGCGCTGCTGGAGAGGCACAGCCCCAGCTCACACAGCTCTGTGCTGCTCTGGGCACTGGCAGTTCACACTGCTGAGCTCAACATCTGCATCCACAGCAGCAGATTTTACCCTCTTCAAGTGCTTTGAAAAATCAGTTATGCCAAGCCTCCTTTTATCCTTCTCTTCCGCTTCCTCTTTCCTATTCTATTGTACATTCAGTGGGCTTTTTCTGTTTTGTTTTTTTTTTTTAACAAATTCCCAAGAGCACAATGCCTGCTCTCTTCAGTCACATTCAGGCTGATACTGAGTTTTGGATGAAAGGTTAAAATCCCGGGCAGTGGCAGCTTCCCCAGCACCAGCTGAACTCCACCAGCAGCAACTGCTGCAGGGACATTGCAGGTGTGAGTTCCTTTCATACTCCTCTTCAAAACCTTTCTTCAATGAATTCCCTTTTTGACAATAATTGCCCATCTCTGATCCAAGCCCAGAGGTGTGTTTCTCACCAAAAAGAACAAAATCAAAATCAGATGGTTTTAGTTCATATGAATGGTTTTCCCAAGTACGTGACCTTACTATCAGTGTACCTTCAAAAATAGCTGAAGCTATAAAACATGCATTCAGCCTGTTTCATGGTCATCCTCAGCTTCAGGTCCTGCTGCAATAGTTAATAATAATAAGCCATGGTTTGCTCATAAATGCCTTTGGTTGTCTCCATTCAAACCCTCGCTATTCCTCCAAAGTCAAATTCATGGTATTATTTTTCCTTTGTCCTTTTCTTTTAAGGGAGAACAGTGTTTTGTAAAAAATGCCCTTGGAACAATCAGCATTGTGGAGCACAAACATGACTTTGTGTTCACAGCAGGCCCAGGGCTGGGAATCTGCTGCTCTGGGATCCAAACAGCCCACAGGGAAACAGAACAAAGGGAGGAGAGACCCCAAAGCACCTCCCAAAACTCACGCTCTAAACCACATTAACCAAATCCCAAGTTGCTCTCTGCTCTTGCAGGGCTTCTGTGAGCTGATCAGCATAAAACATTTTGTTGTTTGGAAAACAGCTGCCTCAAATACTTTCCCTTGCTCCTCCCAGGACACAGCTGTTCCTTCAGGTGTAACAGGCTCCATACATTTCTACTCCCACAAAACAGCATCGGCAAGGAAGTTAACCGCTCACTTTACAGTCAGCTCTCTTAGGAATTATGAAAAAAGTCAGTTATTTAAAGGATAGTTTAAAGATGTTTTTCTTACATTGGCAATCTCTTTCTCCAGGTCCATAACTATTCTCATTTGTGCAGAAATCTCATTCTCATTGACAGAAATATTTCTTTCTTGTAGGATTAGTTTAGCTACAGCAATCATGAAATCAACATAGGCAGAACATGCCTGCAAGAAAAAACAGGAACAGTTTAAAGACAAAACTCTTCCAAGTAGAGCATACCTTGATTATCTTCAAGATTTCATCTTCATTTTTATGAACTACAGTTCTTCATTCCTTTATTTAAACAGGACAATTTTACTGGAAATACTGCTAGAAATTAACTGTGAGCATTCCCTCATGGAGCACTGCTGGGTAACTGGAGCACTGTTCAAAGCTGAACACTCCCAACGACTGCACTGTTTTCATTATTTAGAATGAGACATTTGTATATCCATATTTAAACCATCACCCATGTTTTTTCTAGCTCACTTTAATTACAACTTCCAAAAATACCATTTCCAAAGAGCTGTGTTCCCAGGAACATAAAACGAGGGAATTGGCTTTGTGGGAAAAGCACTCCCAGGAGCTGTGAACCTCCTCCAGTGCTTCTTGGAACAGTTAGAACTCCTGTTGCTGTATGCAAAGTTAGGTATACTATAGACAATTTATATGAAATCTAACATTAAAGAGTTCAGTAATGATAAGAAGGTAAATACAGCAGCAAATTCTCTGAAATGTCACACAGCCAAATATCTTAAGGTGTCATTATATTTTATGGAACCTCTGTTTTATTGTAATTCCATTATTATTTGTAATTATAATTCCTAATTGGTAAGTCACACTCATTTTTTCTATCAACAGAAATGCTGTTTTCAATATTCTTTTTCAATACAAATTAAAAAAAAAAACAAACATACATGGTGCTGGATCAGCTATGAAGGAATAAATCTGGTTTAGGCAATGTAACCTACCAAACCAGTGATTAAACCTAGGATTAATAAGGTGTGCATGTCATCAGCTTTATTGATAGAAGTGTTTTGGTACATTCAGCCTAGGGCACGGGGCACACCTCTTTAATGAGTGCTGCACGTGTGTGCACCGTTCCCTGTGCCCTCCTGGCTGTGCCCAGCTGGGGCTGTGGCACCACAGGGCTGGGCAGCTGCCAGCAGGGACAGGGCTCAGCAGCCCAAAGGGCTCCACTCCCAGGGCCAGTTACAACCGAGATCATTTCAGAAAGGCCCATGGCACCACTGACAGCTCCAACAAGCCACAAAAGACAGTGCACACCAGCACTGTAAAAAACATCATAAAGTTCAATGTAGCTATTACCTCAAGCCAATAAGTTAACAGAGATTTTTAGGTACCAAACAGTGACTTTATTTTTCTCCTAAGGGCAGCTCTTAAGTCAGGTAGCAAAGAACTAAGTCAGCTAATGTCATCTGGACTGTATAAATAGTCTCAGCAATTTCAGTGGAAACTTAAGACATCGGAATCACTCCTGTCTGAGCAGAGCCATCCTGTATCTTACAAGAGGAAAAGATTTTTAAATTTCCTGTTGGCAGGTTCCGCCTGTAGCTCTGGGGTGGGAAGTGCTGCTGGGGGCAGGGGCCTGGAAGGGGCAGGAGGCAGAGATGAATTTGCTGTGTGCAGCTCCTGGAGCAGAATAACAGCAGGAAGCAGAGCCAAGAGCAGGAGAGCGAGGCTGGGAGGGAACCGCTCTCCTGTGGAGCAGTCGTGCTTGAGAGGACGCTGGGAACCTGGGAACCTGCCTGCCAGTGATAAAGCTGGTTTTCAGCAGCACTTCCTCCTCTACCTTCCAGCAGTGCAGAGCTGATACTCAGGTAGGTCAGAGGACAGGAGCTGTCTCAGTGCTGCAGTTAGCACAGCACATGGAAGGAGCAGGTTGTGCAATGTGAGTCAGCTCCTAAAGGCCATCTCACATGGAGCTGGGCAGTTCAGATGGCAATGATTGTCTTAATGAGCATGTGATCTGTAATTAAAGGTAATCACTATTAACTGTTGGCACATCAGCAAAATACCTACAAAGCCCAGACGGCCTGTACACTTTCTCATTGCTTCTGCATTTAATTACACAGAAGGAATGTGGCTAATTAAAGGTCACTGTGGTAGCAGTTTCACTCCATGACTTCAGCACAGACACCCATCAGCTCTCAAGGACTTAAAGCACATCCAAGATTAGCAACAGGGATACAGTGTCAGTGCTAACAGGTTAATGAGACTCACAGAAGTAATGAGTAAACAAGAATTAAAGGAGACCATACGAGGTTTCAGGTATCTGAGCCATTTCTATGGTATCACATCCTTTTGCTGCTGTTTGTGTTCAGCAGTTGATGTAGGAGACTGTGGTCTTTTCAGATCTTTCATGCAGCAAAGTGTCTCTGGTTCTGAATGTTCTGTTTTTCTTTCCAAGCCTATTCCTGGTAGAAGTAGCTCACCTGCAGCATTTGCCAGTTGCTGCCAGTCGGTCACAGCTCAGATGTGACCTCCTTTTTGCAGTGACAGAACAGGGCTGATCCTGACCACTTGTATTCTGTTTAAATACAACTCTGACAGTCAGGGGATAGCTCTTGATCCAGCTGTGAAGCTCTATAACAAAGCTAAATTGTTTCATGCTTATCTCCTTCCAAAAGGTCTTAAAAAGTCAAGTAGCTGCCTTGAAAACCGAGGCTAAAACCCGAGAACTGTCACCAGTGGTGTGCCAGCTCCCCCTCACCTCTCGGTATGCTCCAGTGCACTCGTAGTAGTCCCGAGAAGGCAGGCCCAGCCCAGGCTGATCGATCTGTAAATGCAAATAAAACCTGAGATGTGCTTAAGGGGAAATGGCAGAGCATTGTACTGTTCTTCTGGTAACTGCAGGTGCTGATGCTTCACTGGCCAAATCACTTTCTGGCCACAGGGGCGTTCCTCTCTCATCCTGTTGCCCACCTTTCACTATTTCATTCTCGTTAAACTTTTTGTTTTTCTTTTCAATCTTTTTCTTCTCCTGTTGCCGAACACTGCAAGGCAGTGGTAGCCAGTGTGAAAAGAGGTGAACCACAGATGACAGAACAGCCCAGAGACAAGCTAGGCAGCTCCTGCATCTCCGAAATCCCTGCGCGTGAGGTGCCCACGGCTCCATCCACGCACTGACAGGAGAGATTGGCCTTTGCTCCTCTAACTGCTGCATCCCAGCAGTCACCAGACCTTCTCCTGCCTAGTCTGCATGTTCAGGTTTCAGAGATGACCTTTCTGTGTCATTCCCGTCTCACTGGCAGTAACAGAGTATGAGTGCACAGAACAAAGATGTCAGTTTGGAGAGCAGACAGGGAACTGTGAAACCCAGAGTTTCTGCTGAAAACGACATTAACTCACAAATTCATCTACAAAGTGCTCCGGTCAAATTCAGATCACTGGTGCTTCTCCTTGCTAACATTTATGTCTGTGCTTCCAGTTACTTGCTGCACTTTTATGATCAACAAGGCCATGGCACCCAGGCAGACTTACGTGAATGATATGTGCTGTGGAATTTTTATCGTCTGTGCCAACAAAAAAATTAATAAGGACCTTTTTTCCATATCTGGAGTTGAGCTGTGCAATAGCTTTCTCAGCTGTCCAAGCAGTACCTAAGCAAATGGAAGGTAGAGTCAGTCTCTATTTTTAGTAAGCAATAAATTAAATGATTTAGATATTTTAACTAAAAGGGAATAAGCACAGGTTATCTTACCATAGGAAGCATCCCAGTTAGTTGTTGCTACAGGCCACTCAGACACATTTGGCAATAAACTAATTAGAGGCCTTCCACCTCGGATATCAATGGCAGCTTTTGGAAAAAATAAAATGAGTTACCATGACATTTTAAACCCCACAAATGCTATATATTGCAATATATATTATAATGAGCTCAGAGCAGTGAAGCTGAGAACTGTGTTTCCTCCATCACCACAGCAGCCGTTTGCTCTGATGTATGACTGTACTTTAACATTTAATGTAAAAATGTTCCAGTCACAAACAGCATATGCAGATCCTTGAGACCATGACATTGAAGTAGTAATTTTTTTTCCTGTCTCTGCAGATAGCTTGAAATAATAGTTTTGAAAAGTATTCATACTGTTACAGAAAATATAAAAATATGATTTAGGAAGCACTGCAAACCGCTCTTTGTTCTAGTGGCAGAGCCAGGTAGCTTTCACCTCATCCCTGCTAATTTCTACAAAATAAGTTAACTCCCATTTAACTGAAAGGATTTGAGTTTATACAATCTGCAGCAAATTAGTAACTGAGGAGTTACCTAAAATACCTAAGGTAGTAAAGCAGGACATACAATAGCAGTTTTACTGCTGACATTGTGACTGGAGTCTGTAGAATAGACACATTTCAGTGTTCACAAAGGATAGCTGAAAAGTGATGCACCGAGAGGACACCGGTGTAGCTGCCTGAGTGGGGCCCTTTGGGTGCTGCAGGTATCCTGTAGGATGGTGTGAGGTGGCACTGGCCTCAGGGGACACTTACTTTCATTGATGCAGGACCTGAACAGAGTTTTTGCCTTCTGCACTGCTGGGATATCGTTGGTGCTGGGGGCGTCGAGGACATCTGAAACACACACAGCGAGTCGTGGTCATTGCTGCTCTGTCCTGGCAGGCTCTGGGGAGCAGGGCTGGGCCAGGAGAGCTCCGTGTCCAGCCCCAGGGAGGCTCTGCCTTTCAGCAGCTGAGGGGAAAAGCTCTGCAGGTGACGTGGCCTGCAGTGGCTGCAGTCTGAGTCGGGATGTGGAAGGTAACAGAGTCAGTAGAGTCTCTGTAGGTCACCCTGGCTGAAGGACAAATGCTCTGACTTCTCAGGGACAGGTTCTAAGCAACCAGGCTATTGTGTGAAAACAGAGCTGGCAAAACCAGGAGATAGGCAAAGTAAATAAAAGGATATTTAGCCTGGAGAGAACGGGTTGGAGAGTGTTACACGAGTACAGACTGCCTTCTTGGACTCTGTTATTTTCACCTGAAAAAAAGGGAAGGTGAAGAATTTGATACTGTTGATATGACAGGCAGGAAAATAGCTTGCCTGCTCTTGGGGCTTTCTGATGGGACACAGATATGCAGGACATGGGCTGCCAGAGAGCAGCTTCCAGCATTTCAGCTGATGCGGACACAGACAGACCTCTCCCTCCTCCTCCTTCACCTGCCGGGTGCTGCCGCTGGGGCAGCTCAGGGTGGGGACTGCAGCTGGTCTGATGTGCAGATAGCAGCAAGGGCAGGCCTGCTCAGCTCTGCTCCAGTGTCAGACACAGCAGCACACTCCCAGAGCCTTCTCCGAGCAAGCAGTTTGGGGCAGATTTGTCCTGAACCAAACGCAAACCCCTGGAATATCTGGTAGTACTTAAAGCTTCGCTAGAAAACCACAACTTCTTAGGATAACACGTAAGGCAGAGAAGAAACTTTATTTAGTCCCCAAACTCCACTGACCTTTTAAAACAACTTCTAGTTCGTCTCTCAAAATGTCAAAGTTGCTATAACGGGAGCTGGTCTCGGGGATGACGTTCCTCTTGAGCCACCCCCCGCAGGCGTACTGGTAGAAGTCCTGGCAGGGCCGGGCGCTGGGGTCCATGTTCTCCAGGATCCGCGCGGCTGCAGCACACACAGACACTTGGCACACGCTCTGCACTGCCCTGCTTCCTCTCGGCAGGGAGGTCATCAACGTGTTTAGTTTAGAATAGGCTCAAGCTTGCTTGAGTGTTCTAGACCAAACAAAGTTCCCATCGGTGGACAAGGAATTGCTGTTCCTGTGCTGACCACAGCTGCCATACTTTCCAGTTGGCTGTGTTTACTGGTGGTAAACGGACAGATGTTCCTGCTCCCTGAGAACTGAGTGGTCACTCAGCTCTAAATAAAATGTAGGATGTCTCATTTACCCTTCACTTACCCTTCTTTGTACTGAAACATGGTGAGAAGGGACATTAAAAACACAAGACATAGCAGAGGCTAAGTATCCACTGTCGTGTAATTTCAGTAATTAAGTATGATTTAGACTCAACTGAATCCTGTCTATTTCAATAAAATACTGACTTTGTTGGACTATTTCAGTTCTTGACAGGAAAGGTTTTTCTATTAATGCCTTCTGGAAGCTACACTCATTATCAGACCTGCTCCACATTTTACTCTAGAACTGATACTGCCTCTTGCTATCCTTTTGACTCCCTGGAGTGGCTTGTCCAAGACTGGCCAGTCACTGACCAGTCGTGACAGGGATTCTCAGTGAAATCCAATCCCTTGATGACAGCTTTCAGCTGCTGTCCATAAACCCTCTGGGCTTCTCCCTATAACTATCCCGATTCCACCCAGACTGCTTCTACCACCAGTGTGCCAGAACAGAGTCTCTCACCAAAAAGAGAGATCTTTGGAGTCAGGCAAGAGCTAGGGATACCTCTCAATTTCCCAGGATACTGAATATTCTTCCCATTTTTCTGACATTATTTTTAGTAAATTATGAGGCTTGTGATTTCAAGTGTTCATTCCTCCACATGGGCAAGTCAAATATTTATAGTTATTTTTCCAGTGCTTTCAATATTTTCCATGTCTCTTGTGCTGGTGGAAATGGAGAGACAGTCTGTGGTGTTTGTGTTGATTTGCCTGCCCCCGTTTTTCTGTTGGCTTAGGAGTGTTACATTCTAGGCCAACATCTGATGATTTTACAATGTTCCAGTGCCTGCAAGATGGAAATAGCCAAGGACAGGTGCATTTTCAACCTCAGACTGCTTCTGAAGCATAAAACCCACTGTGGAAATAGATGCAAAGCCTCCTAGCTGATGGTTTCCCTTCTGAAGCCCATGGCTTCAGGGTGACTTCTATTTGAAGGGACACAGGATCACACCAACAGCCAGAGACTGGGAAATTCAGTCATGTTTTTACTAAGTGTGACATTTGCTGCAGCCCCAAGGGCTCTGGGATTGTGGAAGCTCTGGTGCTGGTTTGTCTGTTTTGCCCTGTTTCAGTTAGGGGAAGGGGAGTGTTTTGAATGCTGCAGTTTATTCCTGTCCTAACTCCACCTATTTGCTGTGAAAGAGGAAAGCTGTAACTATTCCTAACATCCCCTGTTTTAAGGGTATCTCTCTGAATCTGTCTGCCAGACTGGGGCAGCACCTGAAGGGCATCACTGTCCCTTGGATGACCTTGGCATGTGTCAGTCCAGCAGCACAGACTTTCCTGGCCAGGAGTGGACACCCCAGCCCTGCCGAACAGTAACAGTAGGACAGAAACATCTTCTGACACCAAGAAAAGATGGCCCTCATCCACTGACTTGTCACTTTGGGAAAAACCTCCCAACAAGAGCCAGGACAAATCCACGTCTTGCTTAAACCTGGGAATCATTAGCAGTGTAATATCAAACCTGGCTTGAGCTGTACAGTTGGGTTGCTCTGCCTGGAGTCAGCACCTGGGTAATCCTCTGTGCCTACTTGTGCCACACAGAAATAATCATCTCTCTTATCTCTCCTGCTCCAAGGTCCAGGCCAGCCAATATCAGCTATCCAACTTTTATCTTTTATTTTAGAACTTAAAGCCTAAATTCTGCAAAGGTAGCAGAAAGAGCTCAGTTGTGGGAACTGTGGTCTTTCATTTAGGGCTGCATGTGCAGTACATACAGTAAGTATGACCATGCAGAATACTCTCCTCAAGAGCATTATTTGCACACCTGAGCCCCAGGATAACCATTCATTATTTGGCTGATACCCCAGATATATTGTAATCAAGGGAATGTGATTATGTTATGAATATTTTATTATTTTATCTCTAATCCGGGTGAATTTATACCTACACAAATACAGGTAATACACAGTGTACTCTGCATCAGTGCTCAGTGTTGCTGTGACAAACCAGTGTTTGGCTTTGTTCCTACTGTCACTTGTTTACTCAGTTCCTACCTGGCACCAAGAATGCAGAACTTCATATCAATTACTTGTAATGATTAATCTTACTGTAGTACTCCTGATTGTCAGTTGTTGCTTTAATAGCTTACAAATAAAGCAATACAAGCTGGCAAAGCAACCAGTGACCTGGGGAGGATTCAGGAGCAAAACAATATGCTTACCTAGGTAAGAATCAGAGACCAAAATCTCCTGTTCCATCAGGCTGTGCTGCCTGAGCTCAAGGAAGTCATCAGAGTGTGTCAGCTTATCCAAAAAATGCTCAAATGCACAAATTGTATTGTATCTTCCTGTGCTACACTGCAGTGGCCTCACAAATCCATGATAACAGTGCCATGCAGTTACTGGGATTTACCCTGGGTATAACCAATGAATTCTCATTACATTTTTTCTTCATTATTTGTTCATTATTTATTTTACTACATTTTTTTTTATTTCTGGTCATTTATTTGCAGCTCTTCTCTCAAATGAACAATCAATTCTGTCAGTATCTTCACTTTATCCCTTTCCAGTGGTTAAATGCTGTTAAAGCATTTAACAGAAGCGTAAAAGAGCAAAATTGTTCTGATTAATTACTTTAAACACTTCTTGTTACATTGTGCCTCATTCCTCCAAACTTTTCCTGCTTTTCCTTTTGGAGTTAATTCATCACCACACAGTCTTTCTGAACTCCCTTGTAGCAATGTGTATTCAGCTGAAAATGAGCATCAGCAGAGATGAAAAACAATCTGCTAGGGAACTAATAATTGGACCATTTTCCAAATTGAAGGATGATCTTTCATGCTGGGAGAAGAGCACCTTGGAAGTGCAATGAGAAGACAGTGATGGGCACCTGAAATGAGCCTTTTGTCTGGCCCATGCTGATGGCAATCTGCAGCTCCTGGGGTGAGGGGCTGCCCTGGGGCTGTCCCTGCAGGACTGAGGTGTGGGCAGCCACCAAGCTGCTGAAACAAGACCTGGAACCAGTAGTCCCACGGGAGCAAGGAAACCAACGCAGTGACTTTCCTGGGCTGTTTCTGCTGCATCTGCAAGTCTAAATGGTGTCTAGGAACCAGCAAGTGTCGGGAGCCTCCACGGGGTGCTGTGCACCTGGGATTCTGTAACAACTGCACTTGTTACTGGAGGATGAATAGCTTGTCAGACTCTGCAGGATCTTTTGGACATGGAGGATGGCTTTGTGAGACTGACAGTATCATAGCTCAAGAGTTTACTTTCGCAGAAGAACTGTGCTAAGAAAATCATGTGGGGTAACAGACCCACGCTTCCATGTGCCATACTTGTCTGCAGTTAGACGGGAGCATTCCGTGGTAGCAATTTTGTTTAAAACCACATAAATTAATTTAAAACATATGTATTTTTCATTCTTACCTGATTTGATACAGTCTGGTGTCTTGCAAACCCCATCTAAAAGAGATAACAATCATATTCTTAATTCTTTACTCAAAGTCAATATCATAAAATCTACTGTAAATATTTCCATTGATGGTCAATTTAATTGCCGTGTACAGTAAGTTAATATGAATGGACACCTTACAGTCAGTAAGGGAATATTTATAGGATCAGGCTCTAAAAATATCACCATCTTCAACCCTTCAGGGTCATTCAGTGCTAGTCACTCATCATGTGGAATTTTTGTAGTCATCAGAGGAAAATGTCCCATCAATTGGAGGTGGGCAAAATACTATTTTTATAACAAAAAAGCAATTTAGAGAAAAATAGCTCAAGGACTGGAGAGAATGACAAAGCCAGTTTGAATTTAGCAATACTTTACAAAGACAAAAGGATTTTCAAGGAATTATATGAAAATTCTGAGACATTCACTCTGAAGTCTTCTGAACAAAATACAAGATTCAGGAATATGAAAATATTTCCTTCTGAGACTTTGAAAATAAAACTTTTTTTTCCCCATAATGGCATTTTTTATCCCATAATTGAACTATACTAAAAGCTTAAACAAAACTATTAAGTATTTCAAAATTTTAAAAAAGCACTTAATTCCCAATATAAGGAAAAATTCTAGTTTGACCCTAGATGGAAATTTTAGCTTCTTTATTATCTTTTCCAAAAATTACCAGTGTATTTCCCCCTGAATGAAATTATTTTGCTCTGGCTACTGAAGCACAAAACCTCTCAGGATGACTACACTCACTGAGAGTCCTTGCTGCAACAGCCTGAAAAAGGAAAAAACAGGATTTTCATACATCTAAGGGACACAAAGGAAGCCCTGGAGTTTGCTTTTCTTCAGCAATGTTGTAGTTTGTTGGGATCTTTGCTTACTGAGGCATTAATTACAAACAGAAGTATTCCTAAGTCAGAACATGCAGATGGTTTGTGTTTACCACAGCTTTGCATGAACAAACGGATTTACCGAGTCCCAGTTGGGAAGACGCGGCTTCTGAGTTTTTCCAGCAACAAGACATGCGGATGCAGCTTTGCATTTCAGCTTTGCATTTCAGCTTTGCATTTCAGCTTTGCATTTCAGCTTTCCATTTCAGCCAGCTTCCCAGCCCCTTCCCCAGTGCCTGTAGCTGTGCACCCCGCCAGCCCCGCGTACTCACCGTCGTACGTGGCGTACAGGGTGATCATGGTGATGGCCACGATGGCCAGCAGCACCACGACCACAGCCAGCCCTATTTCCAGGCCACTCCATCCCAGTTTCTTCTTTGGTTTTGGAGTATTCATTTCAGTTATATCCATCTGGCTTTCTGACTTGCCCATAACCCAGTGTCTGGAATGGAAAAGGGAATATTCACTGAGCGCTTACCCTGAGTCATAGGCTCCAAACCAGCTCCTCAACTGCACAGCAACAAAGGTGATTTCTAGGTGAGTTTTCCAATTATTTGTAATACCAGTGGGCTATCAGCCAGGAAATGGAGAATCCGGCCCTCTGCCAGGCCCGTGCACACACACATGCTCACACACACACACTCAAAACAGTCTCACACACACGTACCACACACTTTGTGTCATGGATGGAGAGCAGAAGAGTGGAGTTCCTTCACGTGGAGGAGCTTCCTTCACACCACACAGAAAAGGAAGGCCAGCAAACCAAAACCTATTTTTAAAATGCACCCGTGAGGTTTAATCTTGTGTGAAGGTACAGGAGTTCACAAGCAGTAAAAAGCAAGTCTCTTTGCTTGAATAAAAATTAACTTAACCTGCCAATTACTTATCTAATGCCAAAGGTCAAAATATGCCATTGTGCTTCGCTGTCACTTCTAAAATATTATGTAAGCAGTTCTTGACTACAGCTTTACAGCTGGCTCTAAAAATAATAAAAAAAAAAAAAAAACAGGCTCTGCTGGGAGCCTGTCAAACTGACACTGAAGACAGCGAGTCTTCACAGCAATTTTTAAAGAACTGTGAGCAGGCCTGTCTTTGGAGGTTAGAGCACTGCATCCAGGAGTCACGCAACGCCGCCAGCAGCAAGCTCACGCTCACTCGTGCAGCTCCTGCAGCAGGTTTGGAGATCCTCTCTCTGCTGCTCTTCAGAGGTAACTGGGCCACCTTTGCAGTGCTGCCGGTGGCAGCTCTGTGCTCCTCCTTCACCTGCTCCTACTTATCCAGGGCCAGACTTCCCTCCTCCAACTGAGATTCCAATCCCTACGCACAGAGCAATGTATTTCTCAGTATTTCACAATGAAAATCCCTGCCAGCATTTCCTGGGGCTCTTTACATCCACAGGCAGTACGCACCCTTTCCATTCAATGGGAAAGAATATGAGAATTTCACTGGGATAAGTAATGGGAACACTACATTCACCAGACCCTTCACACAAAGGTCAACCTTCCTTACACCCTCTCCCTCTCCCCATGAGTCCCATAAGTGAGGGACCCTTCTCAGGCTCTGCATTCAGTCAAGTCTTAGACTTGGAACTTCATTATTTTAAACTGGCTTAGCTGTACTGCTGCCTTGTGTTCATCCCAACTCGAACTCTCCTCAAACTGCTGCAAACTCTCAGATCTCCAGTCTTTGCTTTTCCACTGGCCCTCCTGCCTGATTCTTTTCCTTAGTTTTCTGCCTGATTCACATTCCTTAGTTTCCAATAATCTCCTCCTTCCTCTGATGTCCACCTCTGCTAGAATGAGGCACCTCTGCTAGAATGAGGCTCCTGTGCTGCAAAAACAGGTTCCTAAAGTGTATGTTTATTAATAAAGATGTCTAATAACCCTGTACTACAGATGTAAGTAAGAGAGATTTAATGTTCCATGGGTTTATCAACACCTGTCTCAGTGGCTCACTGGACATTCTCACACTGTTCCTCTACATAAACGAGAGAACATTTTATTTCTGTGTGTCTCATCTGCCCTTCTGTCACTACTCCTGGGACATCAAGCTGCAGGAGGTGACTGGCAGTGCCAGAACTGCAGTTTTTCCATGGCTCAGGAGGCTGGAATCCTGAGGTCTGCCCAGCCTCTGTCTTTCTGCACCTACAGGGACCAGCACAGCTACTTTCACATGCCTCACGAGCTGCTGTTTGTCTCTGAAGAACAGGATTTTTGGTCAAATGAGCCAGTGGTCTCTGAGGCACAGGACTGAAATCTCACTGAAACGTGCAAAGGAGTGAGAAATCTGCCCTGCATTAACTATGAGCTAGACGTTCATAGGTAATAAAAAAGCAAATTAACCGTTATCCCCTTCTCACTTCCAGTCATATTAAGCAGCAAAAAAAAAAGTTCTTTGTATGGACTAAATACTGCCGAGTCTCCAGAATCCTCTGAGTACTTGGAGCCTCATTGAAGCAGTGATGCTTATCTCCTGACTCTGGTGGTGACTTTGAGCACTGAAAATACAGTTCCGTTGAGCAGCAGGAAACACTGCACCTTTCATGTGTAAATATGTTCTTTGCAATCATCTAAGTTTTTTCAAGCGAGCTAATCTTTCTGTTCCTGCAGGAGTAGAAAGGCAGAGGACTAAATTTTACTTAGAGTTATTTAGAGAGTTGAACCCATCTGCATTAACGACCACCAGGTAGAAGCTGCTTTGTGTGCTACTGCAAGCACAGCAAAACTGTAAGAAAAATTTAAGCAGATACAAGCCTCGGTATTGTGGTTTTCTTACACTTCTCCCGGTGCTTATGTGATCCCCTCTGCTGTGCCTACTGAAGCTTAGACACCACAGAGAGCTGAACCTTTTCGACTGATCCTGATCTAGATGGCACAAGGAGTTAATGAATGCATTAGCTTTTGGTTTTGGGATGGGTTTGTTAAAATCGGTTTATGGCTTACTTGGTTCCCAGCGTGGCGTCCACAGAAAATGTAGTACATCACGGGAGTACTTTACTATGTTTTCATTAAGTTGCGCAGCCTGTCCCATGCCAGCCGGGCAGTGCCACGGGGCATCGCCGTGCAGCCTGCGGGGGCTGCACCTCTTCCGCCGCAGGGAGCCCAGAACATCCCCAGAACCGGGCACATCCCCGGAGCCCGGCACAGCCTCGGGGCCCGGCACATCCCCGGAACCGGGCATATCCCCGGAGCCCGGCACATCCCCGGAGCCCGGCAGAGCCCCGGAACCAGGCACATCCCCGGAGCCCTGCACGGCCCCAGAACCCAGAACATCCCCGGAGCCCGGTAGAGCCCCGGAACCGGGCATATCCCCGGAGCCCGGCACATCCCCGGAGCCCGGCACATCCCGGAACCGGGCATATCCCCGGAGCCCGGCACATCCCCGGAGCCCGGCACATCCCGGAACCGGGCATATCCCCGGAGCCCGGCACATCCCCGGAGCCCGGCACATCCCGGAACCGGGCATATCCCCGGAGCCCGGCACATCCCCAGAGCCCAGAACAGCCCCGGAGCCCGGCACAGCCCCGGAGCCCGGGACATCCCTGGAGTCCGGCACAGCCCCGGAGCCCGGCACAGCCGCGGAGCCCAGAACAGCCCCGGAGCCCGGCACAGCCCCGGAGCCCGGCACAGCCGCGGAGCCCGGGACATCCCCGGAGCCCGGGACAGCCCCGGAGCCCGGCACAGCCCCGGAGCCCGGGATATCCCTGAAGCCCCGCATATCCCCGGAGCGCCGCACATCCCCGGAGCGCCGCACATCCCCGGAGCCCTGCACGGCCCCAGAGCCCAGCACATCCCCGGAGCCCGGCACATCCCCAGAGCCCGGCACATTCCCGGAGCCCGGCACATTTCCAAAGCCCTCCGAGCGCGGCTCCGGCCCCCGGGGAGGCGCCTAAGGCCGGGCCGGGCCGCCCTGGGCGGGGAGGGCGCTGGGCTCTGCCGCAGCCGCTGCCCGGGCCGGTCCCGGCCCCCCGAGGGTGGCTCGGGGCGCTGCTCCCGGGGTGCGACCCCCGGCCGAGCCCGGCCCGCGGCTCCCCGAGGGTGAGCTGGCCCCGGACCCAGCGTCCCGGCTCAGGGAGCACCGCTGCCTGCTGTCAGCTCCCGGCTTGGGGGGCCGCGCGGGGCCCCGTCCGTCCGTCCGTCCGTCCGTGCCGCCCCGCTCCCGCAGCCCCGTCCCGCACTCACCCGCTGGTGCTCGCAGGGCTCCGGCCGCGGGGCCGCCTCGCACATCCCCGGGCGGCGCCGGGCGGAGGCGGCGGGGACGCCCCGAGCCGGCGGGTCCGCGCCCGCGGGGCCCGCGGGGAGGCGGCGCCGACCGGGGCTGGGGCTCGGGCTCGGGCTGGGGCTCGGGCTGGGGCTGGGGCTCGGGATGGGGCACAGGGTTGGGCTGGGGCTCGGGCTCGGGCTGGGGCTCGGGCTCGGGCTCGGCTTAGGCTGGCGGGGCTGTGCCGGGCAGCCGCCGGCGGGGCTCAGCGCCAGCGGGCCGCGGCGGGGCCGCGGGGCGCCCGCATCGCCGGGACATCAGAGCCCGGGCGCTCCCCGCTGCCCGCGCCCGCCGCTCGCCGCCGCCGATCAAAGGAGCCCTTGTCCGCCGGCCGCCGGGCAGCAGTTCTCCGGCTGACCTGAAGGCTTCTTCCTCTTGGCGGTCATAAGAATGGGATGGGGCAGGAAAGAAACAAACCGGCCCCCCCGCCCCGGCGAAGCGCGCCGTGCACCTCGCCAAGCCTCCCCGGCGCCGGGGCAGCGGCGGGGCCGGGCGGGGCGCAGGAGCGCCGTGTCCGATGGAGCGGCCCCTGCACCTGCCCGCGCCGGCTTCTCATCGCTCCCCAGGCGGCTCAGGAGAAGGAGGGAGGGGATGCACGGGGAAGGTTAGCGGCTGCATGTCTGCGGCTCGGTGCCTGCTTCCATGCACACTCATCGCCTTTGTCAAATTCATGCAGTCACATACGCACATAATCCTCATTCACCGAGTGATTTCTCCTCGGGAGGGAGATAGCTGTGACTTCGTGCACGGAGAGGCAGCTCTGAGCTCTGTCAAAAGATTTCTCAGGCACCTGAGTATCAAAAGATATTGTTTCATTCTTACAAAGTTTCATTTTAATTAAGTTTCATTTTTACTAAGAGACTGACAAACATCGTCAGCAGCAATGTGAGTTGCAGTCATTCCTCTCATTCAAACCAGACGCCACGCTGGTTTCTGCTGCGTTCCTTTAGAGGTTTATTACCTCTGAGGCAGACATGGCAGGAATTTCTGAAATATTTTATTACCAGCTACACACACTAAAATGTCTGCGGCTTGAGAGGGGTAACTTCCTCCTACCAAGAAAGGTGGGAACTGAATCCCCATTTCTTTATGGAGCTGCCCAGTGAGTGATCTGCAGGGCAGATGCAATCAAGAGGGGAAGAGGAGCGTTAACTGTACAAATGAAGCACTTTTGCAAAATGAACTTCTGAAGAAGGAGGTTTTATTCACCACAAAAGCAATAGAAGCGTCAAAAATGGGCAAGAAAAAAAAATTCAAAAGGTCCAGAGAACAAAAATACTGCATTTTCTTACAGAGTGGAGTGGGGGAAATATTGATGATATCCTTTCAGGATCAGTGTTCAAATTATTATGACTATCTCACGTTCACCCTTTCCTGCAGTAATTCTTACAGAGTTCCAGTCTGATTCCTGGGACAAGCCATGTGCTCCTGCAGGTCACTCCTGTCATTACCCAATGCCTTAAACAATAGCAAATTTCACCAAGCAATGCAAGAATGGAGGAGGCATTAAAAATACATGTGATTTTGTGACCAGGTGCCTATTGCACAGCCCTCACTGCAACAAAGCTTGGGAAGTACAGAATGATGTGCGAACAGACTGAACTAAAATGGCAAAAAAAAGGACTTGTTTCAAAAATTGTAGGTGAACAAAAAAAAAAGTAGAACTGCCTAATTAACCACAAAGAGAGAGAAAAAGAAGAAACTCGTCTGGCAATCTGTAAATAGCCCAAAGAGGACTAACATACCTGACAGGCAGTGAGAGCGTTTCCTCTCTTGTAGAACCTCGTGCTTGGAAAGAGAGAGCGGACGTCGGTGACACAGGCTGTGGGAGCTGTGATCTGTGAGTCAAGCACTGAGATTCCTGCTTGGGCCTTTCCTAGGGAAAACTCCCAGCAAGTCAACAGTGTGATCTGCTTCTTGACGATAATGTTATCACTGCTGCTGTGGCAATGGAGAAGGTTTGCAGTGGGAGACAGCAGTGAGGTGGGGTCTCTTCTTCTCCCAGATAACAAGTGATAGGACAAAAGGAAATGGCCTCAAGTTCTGCCAGGAGAGGTTTAGTTTGCATATTAGAGAGAATTTCTTCCCAGAAATGCTCGTCCAGCCCTGGCACAGCTGCCCTGGGCAGTGGTGGAGTGCCCATCCCTGTAGGGATTTAAAAATTGTGTGGATGTGGCACTTGGGGACGTGGTCATTGGTGGCCTTGGCAGTGCTGGGGGAATGGATAGTCTCAGAGGGCTTTTCCAACCCTGCCATTGTAGGGATGACAGACCTATAGCTTCATTCTGCTAATGGACATGCCCTGCAGATTCCTCAGGGAATCCCCCAGTGCCAGGATGACCCAAGGAGCAGGTGACCCTTGTATTGATTCCGGTTTAGCACTATGTGTTTGCTTCCCTCTTACTCACCTTCCTCTGCTGGGAGTGTGGTTTCACCAAGATAAGAAACAAAAAGGCACACCAACAACAGAAGGTTCCCCCCACAATTGAGAGAAACAATGGGATCCTCGAATTTAGAGATAAGAGTAAATAGTTTTTCCTTAGCTCCTTGCTGAGGTGAGCTGCTCTGGTCTTGCTGCTTGTAGTGAGGAGCAGGAGGAAGAGTCTGCAGCTTCATCCTTTAGGCATGAGTTTGGAGGGGTCTGGCACTGCTGCCCACAGACTTCTCTGGACTTCTGGTGGACAATAACCAGGTTGAAACAAGTACACAGTAAATTTATAGAACCAAATAACACTCAACATACCATTTAGAGTCAGACAATGCAAAATAGGGAGTTAATATGGAAGAGCACACTGTTGTCAAATTCGTGTCCTTGAAAAACAAAGGTTTCTGCTCACTGCTGATTTGAGAAAAGATAGCAATACTTAGCAGTAGTATCCCTTAAAAATCTGGCTAGGGAAGGAAGCTGCTCCAAAATCTGGGCCCACAAGTAGTTCAGAACAACATACAAAGATGGATTCACTGTCCAGCCTTCAGAAAAATGAACTGTATCCCAATAGCTCAACTGGAATTTCGCATGGAGTCAAGAAAAGCCAGTGACCCATTAAATATTGTGTTCTCCTGTTGGTCCAAAGGGCCACAGCACGACCTCATTCCCCATGCGACCTCTGGGTGACATTAGGACTCATTTACACAACTGTGAAACAACATTATTGATACTTGTATGTATTTCCTTTTGGAAAAGCACACTTTTCAAAGCAGCAAAGACGGGGTTCAAGGAACAAACAATGTGAATGCTGCCTGTGTGAGTCTGACCACCCGCCTCAACCCTGCTGGTCCCTTCCCCATCACGTCCTCGGCTAGAGGAGAGGAGAATGGGGAACCTCCTGCCTTCCCTCCTTAGCCTCGTGCATGTTCAGTGGAGCTGGACTGTGAGAATTTAGGTGGTAAAGTCTTACCACACTGAGTATTTCCTCATTTCGTTCTGGTTTTGTTTCTCAGTAGGTTTGTAGTGAATCCAAGCCTGGGTAATTTCTCATTCAGGAAAGCAAACAGTCTTGGTCTCAAAATATTTGTTTCAATGCCTAAATTATTCAGGTCTAATTGTATCGTATTACAAAGCTTTGTCTTTGCTAGGCGACAGGCTTGGCAGTGCAAGTGATTTGCAGGTGTTTGCAAGCCTGATAAAACACTTGGCTGAAAAGGCTGAAAAGCTTCCTTTATTCTGTTGGTTTTTTTTACCCCCCAACCCGTGTTGTTTGTTTGTTTGTTTGTGTTTGTTTTGTTTTGTTTTGGCTGGTTTTGAGCTTGCCTAAGAGCCACACACATTGCTGCAGTGAGCTCTGGCTATCAGGCTCTTCGGGGTCCTGAATCTGCCGCCCTACCATGTGTTAAATGTTCTTGGGACAATAGTGGGTGATTTTGTGGAAGAAGAGGGTAAAAACAGGGGATGTAGAACTGCGTGTGCCATATACAGATGGCATTAAAACTGATAATGGTGTAAACACAGAAGAAAAAGAGAGGAGAGAATTGAGGTCCCTTAACCACAGGATTCCTGTGCAGTGCTAATACACTTGTGAAGGCTCAGTCACACTTTCCTGGTTAAATTCAAAACCACAGCTCTGGGAAAAAAAGAGCAGCAGCACAGAGAGGCCTTTACTCCAGCAAAACCTGGAGCAGGAACTGCTACAGACACGCGGCACCCGAGGAGTCCACACCCCGCTGTGTCTCCAGGCAGCTCGGGGCTCCACAGCCCTGGGGAGCCAGAGCAGAGGCTCCAGAGCACGGGGAACGCACACACCTGGGACTCCAGAACACTGGCGCTGAGGGCTGCGGGGGCTGTTGGAGCCCCCAGCCCACACGGCGCTGTTGGAGCCCCCAGCCCACACGGCGCTGTTGGAGCCCCCAGCCCACACGGGGCTGTTGGAGCCCCCAGCCCACACGGCGCTGTTGGAGCCCCCAGCCCACACGGGGCTGTTGGAGCCCCCAGCCCACACGGGGCTGTTGGAGCCCCCAGCCCACACGGCGCTGTTGGGGCCCCCAGCTCACACGGCGCTGTTGGAGCCCCCAGCCCACACGGCGCTGTTGGAGGGAGCCCCCAGCCCACACGGCGCTGTTGGGGCCCCCAGCCCACACGGCGCTGTTGGGGCCCCCAGCCCACACGGGGCTGTTGGAGCCCCCAGCCCACACGGGGCTGTTGGAGCCCCCAGCCCACACGGTGCTGTTGGAGCCCCCAGCCCACACGGGGCTGTTGGAGCCCCCAGCCCACACGGGGCTGTTGGAGCCCCCAGCCCACACGGGGCTGTTGGAGCCCCCAGCCCACACGGCGCTGTTGGAGCCCCCAGCCCACATGGGGCTGTTGGGGCCCCCAGCCCGCACGGGGCTGTTGGAGCCCCCAGCCCACACGGCGCTGTTGGGGCCCCCAGCCCACACGGGGCTGTTGGAGCCCCCAGCCCACACGGCGCTGTTGGAGCCCCCAGCCCACACGGCGCTGTTGGGGCCCCCAGCCCACACGGCGCTGTTGGAGCCCCCAGCCCACACGGGGCTGTTGGAGCCCCCAGCCCACACGGCGCTGTTGGAGCCCCCAGCCCACACGGGGCTGTTGGAGCCCCCAGCCCACACGGGGCTGTTGGAGCCCCCAGCCCACACGGCGCTGTTGGAGCCCCCAGCCCACACGGGGCTGTTGGAGCCCCCAGCCCACACGGCGCTGTTGGAGCCCCCAGCCCACACGGGGCTGTTGGAGCCCCCAGCCCACACGGCGCTGTTGGAGCCCCCAGCCCACACGGGGCTGTTGGAGCCCCCAGCCCACACGGCGCTGTTGGGGCCCCCAGCCCACACGGCGCTGTTGGGGCCCCCAGCCCACACGGCGCTGTTGGGGCCCCCAGCCCACACGGCGCTGTTGGAGCCCCCAGCCCACACGGCGCTGTTGGAGCCCCCAGCCCACACGGCGCTGTTGGAGCCCCCAGCCCACACGGCGCTGTTGGGGCCCCCAGCCCACACGGGGCTGTTGGAGCCCTCAGCCCACACGGCGCTGTTGGAGCCCCCAGCCCACACGGCGCTGTTGGGTCCCCCAGCCCACACGGCGCTGTTGGGGCCCCGGGCAGTGCTGCCCCTGGCCGTGCCCACCTGCTGGTGTGCCCTGGCACGGGCCAGGTGGTGCTGAGGGCCAGGGGCTGCAGCTCATCCCACCTCCGCAGGACACAGCAGCTCTCTGAAGGACAGGTCCTGAAGTGTGAGTTCCCTCAGCAGGCTGCAAGAATGTCCAGCCTGGTACAGCCACTAATCAGGTGAGCCCTGCCGAGGGCTGGGATTGTTTTCAGTGTCATGGTTTGTTACAGCAGCGAGCCCCTGGTGGACTGCGAGGCTGATAAGCACACTCAGCACCACAGGCTGATAAACACAGCACCACGGGCTGGCTGCTGGAGTCTGGAGTACAGTCACAGTCAAGAAGATTGTCAAGGCTGGGAGGTATTCAAAAGAGAGGAAAGAAACATTTAAATTTAGGATGACAGATTAGAAATATTCGTTAGTAACGTCTAGGTCACTGGAAAACAATTGGCCATAACTCGATAAAGCAGTGGGTAGTGACACCTTGCCTGGCCTAGTGGCAAGTAAGTCCCATTTTTCTGTTCTTTCTTGCTGCTGGCATCCTGGATGAGAGTTCCTTTTCACCACCCAAATGACATAAGCAAATAGTCAGCAGGAAAAATAGGTTGTGTTTCAATGTCACAGATTAGCTGGCTCCACAGCCCTGTCCATGAGATCATTTGAATCAAGTCCATGACTTAAATGTCTCTTTCTGGTCTTTTTCAATCTCAAGTGACAAAGTACAAGGCTTGTATGGCACAAGTACAGTATGGAAAATGGAGAGGAAAAAGTGCTGACTCTGGGCTGTCAGAACACTGGGAGAGTTGTCCTGATCCAAGCCATCCTTCTTAGGCCACTCTGAGGCAGTAGATCTGGGAGAGAAAACCCAGGGGTTTTCCTAATGGTTTACATTAGATTTTCTGTCTTAAAATATGAGAGGGCAAATGTGCTGTAGGAGTGAATATGGGAAAACAAATCTCTATTGTTTGTCTCAGTGAGAAGTTGCCCTGCCTTCCCCTGGGCCTGTGTCAGAGCTCCTGGGAGCTCCGTGGGTGACATCAAGAGCCAGGAGGTGGCTGTGCCCTGGGAAGTGCCCTGGGGTAGGTGCCCGTGCCTTGCGTGCTCAGCTGCAGACGTCTGAGCATTCTCACAGCCAAGCTCATTATCAGAGCAAACGAGCACATTGCATTCTGCTGCCAAGGCATGAGCACACCTGAGCCGGGTGCAGCTCCACAGGGATCCCTGCTCCTTGCCAAGCCATGGAGAGCTGCTCCCATTCCTTCAGCACCAGAGACGTGCCCTGGCATTGCCAGCTCCATGCCCTGGCTGGGCGGCCCTCACACGGTGCCAGCAGTGGTCTCTTCCCCCTGCAGCTGAAAGTCTTCCCCTTTCCAGAGGGTTATTTCCCTCCCTGCCTGGTCTTCTTGCACTGCCCTTCACGTGCCTCACGATTTAAGTTTGCCTGCTCCGATCCTGCTCCTACCTCTCCTGTTGGCTCTGTCTCGTTTTGCCTGTCTCTGTTTCACTGGAGCCTTTACTGTGAGGAGGATCAAATAATTGCAGGGTCAAAGCAGACCCTTGAACTCACGGTGTTTAATGGGTTTGTAATTAGGCCATGTATCCCTGTGAGAATGGGCAGTCTGGGAATTTGCCAGGATTTGCAGGGGGATTTGGTAGCCTACTAACCAGACCTATTACATTCCTTAAGAAGTTTCAAAGACACCACTGATTTTGGCAGGGAACTAGGAACTAGGATGTCCAGAAATACACATAGAACCGAGGAATGAGAATTAGAAAACTACTTACTTTGTAAAGAGCAAGGAGAACTTTCAAAGATTTCATCATTTGAAATGCAGAAATAGATGTTCAACATTATCTTGGTAACACGTCTGGCTTAGAGTGTATGATGCGTGTTTTCCCTGAGAATGCACATTTACATACTTGATAAGATATGAATATTAAAATACACATTAGCCAGGCTCTGTGTATGCATTGTACTGTAGGTATATGTGTCTGCTGCTGCTTTCTGATCTTGGAATATGTAACTGTGTTTAGAAAAATTATGAAGTCTTTGCTTTCCTCCATCATACTTGTTTGTCACTTACAATGTTCCGTGGCATCACATTTTCTGTGTGTTTTGGGGAGATCAGTGTCTGCTAAATGCCAGGTGATTTTATTATGAAGTCCTGGGGGTTTTTTTGTTTTTGTTTTTGTTTTTTATTCATAACTGAGACAAGCACAAGCTTCTGTTGTTGTTTACTTTCCAGAGAGGAAGGGAAAATTACATCTAACCTAAAAATACCTTCCTCCCCCTACCCCATGTCTCGCTGCTCTGAGCTTGGGCAGGGTGGAGGATAAGAAAAGGCAGAAAACAACTGGGCAGTTTTCTCATTGTAGCACAAAATTGCTGGTTTTTCTCCAGGTTAAAGAAACCCAAACCATAATTAACTTTTTTCTCTCTGTTCAATAATTACCCTGAAAAAAGACCACGGTGATAAAAACTACTTTGCTTACCTGTGCAGCAAAGGGAGTGTAGAACTTTCTGGAAATTTGACCTATGCAAGTCTGGTTTTGGATCAGCAATGGGTTTGACTGGTGAAATTGGGCTCTAAACTCAAATTCAGCTTTTTTTTGTTAGTGTAATGTATATCAGGGTCTCTCAGTGTGGTTTGGGTCCATACCCAAATCTCCTGACTGCAGCAATCCAAGGGCACTCGTTCATGTCAAATTGATTTGCTCCTGGGAAAAGTTTTGAAGTTACAGTGAGTTTAAGTCTTGTTTAAATACAAGACTATAAATTCAGCTGTTTCTGTACCTATTACAGCATAACTTCACTGATGGTATCCTGAGCACTAAAAACATGTGCTTCTAAAAATGCTGACCTTGGGAGGAGTGGGATAAAAGACAAGTGCTGGAGTCTTCCTTGGCCTTAAGAGGTTTGTGTTTTATGTATATCAAGAGCTACAGTGAACTTTTATTGCTGTTCTTACGCAGCCTCAGAGTAGCTCTGTCACCTGTGGGCAGAGAAATTCCATGAACGTCCTTGGCATTACACTGGGTTTGATTTCTACCCTTGCTCTCCGACTCGAAGCAGAGTTTGGGTTTCTGTGAGTGACAGCAGCAGCAGGAACCCACAGTTCAGTGTGTGTGAGCTCTTAAAATGCAATCAAAACCATCAACCTGAAGAGCTTCTGGAAACAAATTTCCAGTTTAAACATCAAGCACAAAGTGTCCCTCCCTCTTTCTTCAGTGGACTGGCTTTTGACAAAGCCGTGAGCTGCCGCAGAGGTGAAAAGGGCTGAGGAATTCCGAGCAGGTGGCACCGACTGTGCGGGCCCAGCTGCAGCAGCCGGGGCGGCTGCGGGAGGACAGCGAGAGCCGCGGCAAACTGCAGCAGATGGCCGTGAAGAAACAGCTCCGCTGGCTTGGGCTGAACCTCCCCGCTGCTGGGGGAGACCGTGGTGGGCCCTGCTCCTGCCAAGCAGAGCTCCCGAGGAAGAGCAAATCCCGCTGTTTATTTTTGTAGGGGATAATAACACTTACCTACCGTGCATGCAGGTCTAAAAAGTACACTTGCTTCTTTGTGTGAAAATTGTGGCATGCACTCTTCACTTAGGAGGACTGGAAATAGTAGTATTTGTTCTGTGAGGATTCTTATGAAATACAGTCATGCATTGATGTAATTTCCACATGTTTTCATGGACTCTTAAGTTTTTCTTGTCTTAGACTACTGTTATAGTTACAGTTTGACCTTCAGTCCAGCAAGTCTTCCTCTGGAAAATATTCAGAAATGCCCAGAACTATCAGAATTATTTTCTTTATTTTCAAACTTTAAAGAATTATTTCTGACACCGCTGTTCTTGACCTAGGCGAGAGAACGGTGCAAAACAATGGCTATAAAATACTACACCCCCCAGTGCACTGAGCGTGTCTCACTTCTGCTCTCTTTGCCCTGTGCGTGTGATTGTACAGCATTGTGAATGCTCTGAAGTCTCTCCGTGCAGAAATCCGCCTCTGGCAGCGTCCTGTGCGTCCTGTCCGGGGCAGCTCTGTGGGAGCGTGTCCTGCGGGGAGGCAGGGCCCTGCTGGTGCCACTCACTGCTGGGGCACGCAGCGGCACCCGCGCTCATCCTCGGCCCCGGCCCCGCAGCCTGGGCTTCGCCTGGGCTCGGTCCCCAGGAGGCAAAATCTGCCCTTGGCCTGGGCAGGGCTCGGCCTCCGAGCCACCGGCCGGGGCTGTGCCTCAGCTCGTGGAGAGCTCTGAGAGAGCGAGGAGGGATTTCCACACCTGTGCCCGCAGCTCCTGCTGCTCTCTGTGCCAGGAGGGATTTCCACACCTGTGCTTTCAGCTCCTGCTGCTCTCTGTGCCAGGAGGGATTTCCACACCTGTGCTTTCAGCTCCTGCTGCTCACCTGAGGGATTTCCACACCTGTGCTTTCAGCTCCTGCTGCTCACCTGAGCTCTCTGTGCCAGGAGGGATTTCCACACCTGTGCCCGCAGCTCCCGCTGCTCACCTGAGCTCTCTGTGCCAGGAGGGATTTCCACACCTGTGCCCGCAGCTCCTGCTGCTCACCTGAGCTCTGTGTGAGGAGGGATTTCCACACCTGTGCTTTCAGCTCCTGCTGCTCACCTGAGCTCTCTGTGCCAGGAGGGATTTCCACACCTGTGCCTGCAGCTCCCGCTGCTCACCTGAGCTCTGTGTGAGGAGGGATTTCCACACCTGTGCTTTCAGCTCCTGCTGCTCACCTGAGCTCTGTGTGAGGAGGGATTTCCACACCTGTGCTTTCAGCTCCCGCTGCTCACCTGAGCTCTCTGTGTGAGGAGGGATTTCCACACCTGTGCCCGCAGCTCCCGCTGCTCTCTGTGTGAGGAGGGATTTCCACACCTGTGCTTTCAGCTCCCGCTGCTCACCTGAGCTCTGTGTGAGGAGGGATTTCCACACCTGTGCTTTCAGCTCCTGCTGCTCACCTGAGGGATTTCCACACCTGTGCTTTCAGCTCCTGCTGCTCACCTGAGCTCTGTGTGAGGAGGGATTTCCACACCTGTGCTTTCAGCTCCTGCTGCTCACCTGAGGGATTTCCACACCTGTGCTTTCAGCTCCCGCTGCTCACCTGAGCTCTCTGTGTGAGGAGGGATTTCCCCACCTGTGCCCGCAGCTGCCCCTGCTCACCTGAGCTCCCAGAGCAGTATTTCCCTGGGGTACCTGCACCGAGGGAGCCCCATCCTGTGCCCTTTTACATTCCAAATGTAGCATCAGCTGACTGCTTACATTGTGAAATTTCACATTTCCATTTACAGTTTACAGTTTCTTCATAGACGGGTTTTTTTTGACCTTATATTTTATTCAAGCTTTTCTTGACAGTTTTAGGTAAATGCTGTCTTTGCTTATGCATCATTTACAACTGTTCTTTAGCTTTGGGCACAGTTCACACTGCATGATTTGTGACACTATTCCTCTTTTTTCACGGACTGGGTGCTCTCATGTTTATGAGTTTTATTTGTTTTCCCTGCGACAAAAATCCTCTGCCCTCAGCATATATTATCACCCTGATTATTAGTTTTTGTTTACACATCGAAGCTTGCTTTTACTATGTAAATAATGTTCTGCTCTGATGGCTGAGACAAAACAAAATTCACAAGAGTGTTTATAAATATTTATTCCTGTGTCTTCCCAGGTTTTGTGTATCCTGTGCTCTGAAACACTCCTGGAACACCCTGCTGCATCTTGGATAACTTCATGTCAGATGTCCTGGATAATCTTCATAGCTGATGTGGTAGCAGTAAAGAAAAGGTATTTTGCCTTTTACCTCACAGGCTGCTTTTTTACACTGTGGCTGATGCGACACTGGTTTCTAAAGAAGCCTTTAACGCTGCCGGGCTGATACATGAGAAAGCACTGTATCTTTCATAAAATGAGATTAGAATGGGAAGGGTGTGTGAGACAAGACTGAAATGTGACTGCTGGGGCTTTTCCTGCTGAGCCTGTACTCCCTGGAACTCGCTTGCTCGTGTCACACCAGCACTGGAACATTCCATCACCACGGTGGCTTGCCTGTGGCTGCCCCCTGGCCAGGAACCAAATCTTTGCTGATGCAGTCGTCTTGATGGCACTTCTGAGGAGATTAAAGGATGAGGTTTCTCAGATGATTTTGCTAAGAGTGATTAAAACAAAATAATTTTTCATTATCTTTTATATGATTTAGTGAAGATTAGAGGGAATAATCCAAATTTTTGGAGGATTTAAAAACGAACCATTCTGCTTGCAGCTTTTTAGAAGATTAGAAGTTTGAATCTGTGAAGATGTTCACAGCTTTGTTAAGATGCATGCAGAGTTCCCAGCTTTAGTTATTACAAAGATACTGACAAATGATACTTTATTTTTAATTTTCTTCTCATCTTGTGGTGGAGAATCACAATCAGATTTTCAAACATAATAATAATTAAGTTTTTTTTTCTTTATCAGCCTTAAAATAAGATGCACCTGAATTTCTTCTGTTTGTCTTTAGCTGAGATACACAGAAAGCTTAGAACGTGGTGAAGAGTGAAGAGGGAATACAGATCCAGGCTAGTGTGACATTTCTGTACTGGTGGTAGGGCTCAGGAGCAGGGGACAGGCAGTGGTGGTTTTCCTGTTCTCTGAGCTCAAACTCAGAAGATTTAGAAGCTCTGAAATTTCAAAAGTTCTGAAGAAGTTTGTTCTGAAGTTCTAAGGTTTACCTGGCTGGACCACTTGCTAAGTTTAAAGGCTGTGGGTGCCAGGGGATTGAATAAAGCAGCTGAGGAGGTGGCACCACTGCCTTTCCATGCCCTGGTTTTGCTAGAAGAAAGTTAATGAATGTGTTTATTACAACTCACCTCCCCCCCAGAAATGTCAGTCCCCACATCTGCTTTGGTTACAGCTGCAGCTGCCTCTGCCTTTGGAGAAGCTCTGACCTGCTCTGGGCCTGTGTCTCTGCTTCCACGGCAAACTGAGGAACACCCTACTGTGAAATCACAGCTTCCCTGGCATAATCAGACAATCTTTGGGAATAACTTAAAAATCCAGTGTTGAAAGGAGATCCTGGCACTTTGAAACATTAACAGCCTTCCCGGGTGACAGCCCAAGGAAGATAAAGGATGGGAGCAGGGAGCTTTTGGAAAGAGTCCCAGTTATCCTTTGTTTTGAAACACTGATCTTTCCCTCTTGCCAGAAAAGCCTTTCCCCACTGTAACTGGTGGAACTGGGATGGGCACTGACAGCTCACGGGGACGGGCTGAGCCCCCAGGCACTGAGGGTGGGGAGGTGGGCACAGACGCCCTTGGGGTCCCTGGAGGCTGAGTGCCCACAGATACTGAAAGCAGCGTTTCTAAGAGTGAAAACACTGCTCACGTAGGTTTCACTGCTGGCCTCCTGTTCAGTGGGACGTGTCTGAAACGGCTCTGGGTCTCTCTGCCCCTGCTTCTGCCATGCTGTGTGTTGGTCCCAGATGTTCTCACTTGGGCTCTTTGCTGGTTTACAGTGAGAAGAAGCAGGACAGGAATGTTTGAAACGTTACAGCAGTTTCTAACACAGCACATACTTCCACCATTTGTTTCCAGGTGGTATTTAAGACGATGCAATTTTACATGCTAGAATTATCCTCTGCCAAAACAAAGATTAACAATTCTGGGTTTTGTATTTTCTAAAGAAGAGTGCTCTGTGGTTACCTACCAAGGTATATTCAGTGAGTGTTTCAGTTTTCTAGAGCTGCAGCCATTTATAGTACACATCCCACCTGCTTTCCATTAGTACTTGAATTCATAAATTATTTACATGCTTTTGGAAAAACCTAGGCTGTCTTATAAATTCTTTTCTCCCCTTAACTGCACCAGAATAATGGGTTTTATGAGGGCCTGGTTCTGTATCAGTCAGCTGCTGTTCTTACCAGGAATTTTTATTTAGTTTATTCCACTTCCCGTGTGAGCTGCAGAAATGAAATCTCATAACTCAGTGTGAGCTGCCCGTATGTGAGGGAACAGTGACATGTCATTGTCTGAATGTAAATGGAAGATATTTGGAATTGTCTGAGAACAATGCCTGGGATTAAAGGGATGCTGTGGAACATGGAGCACTGCCACAGGAATACAGCTGCCAGCTACAGGACATCCTTGGGTGGTAACATTCCAAGTCACTTTGCAGAAGAGGGACATGAAGTGCCCCAGGCCCCTTAAATTAAGGCTTCAAAGCAAGTCTGGGGTGAGGCCCATTAAAGGCAGGGCTTGCAAGCATGTCCCAACTCCAATAAATGTTGAAGCAGGAGGGTGGTTTGGGACAGGAGGTGTGTCATGCAGCTCCCCAGCAGAAAGAAGTCAAGTGGTACAAAGCAAGGAGTTCACTCCTGTGCATTTGGAGTCCTCATCGTGATGGAGGGGTGACAAACTGAAGAAGTTGTTGCTCCCTTGGAGTTTCAAGCACAGTTCCTGGTGTCCCCTGCAGTAATCTTTGGAAGATTTAGGGTGGAAATAGGCCCAGTAGAATGTGTGATAAGTTGTACCTGTATCTAACAGCTGAGAAGCTGGTTGGGATTTTCTGTATATAAACACTGAGAGAAAACAAGGTGCAGTCTGGTGTTGCTTGTTTGAGGAATATAAAGAAATACTAAACTTCATACTCTATCCTCATTTCTGTCATTCCTAACGAGCCCACTCTCCCAAATTAAAGGTGCTGTGTATGTAATTTGAATATATCTTATTATAATAGAATCTTCTCCTTACTCTTCTTACGTTTAGCAACTGTAATTTAGATTTCATATTTCCATCTGAAGTTAATTGTTATTCCTCCTAGTTCAGAAGAAGCTGCCAGGGGTGCCTAATGAAGAGAACTCAAGGTAAATTATGCCTCTTGTCAGTTAATTTAAATTTTGTGCTGGCATTCAGAAGAGATCCGTCTCATAAACATTATTAGCATTATTTATTTGGGGAAATTATTGTGTATATGAAATAAGCTTTTTGGAGTGAAGATTTCTTCTGGCCAGACCCCACAGTGCTCTGCTTTGCTCTTACTATTTTAAAATTGTGTAATTTTGGCAGCTGTTTAAATACATGTTCCCAACATAATAATTTTCCATACACACTTTTCCCCAGAATGACAGGGATTGGGCTTAAAAAGTGTTATTTTAGGACACGGTGCGGGAAGGAAAGAAACACTGACTATGTTATACAGAGGTTAAGCAAAATCCTGGTGCAGCACGACAGGCACAGAGAACAATTCCAGTCGTGGTAGCCAGAGCTGGCACCATCCATGGAGCCCAGAGCCCTCCGGAAAGGAGCAGGGCTGTGTTTGCTCTGGTAACACAGAGAGAATGAAAGCTCTCGGGCATCTCAGCACCCTGATCTTCCGGGCAGGAGACAGGATCCTTAAGGGCAAACGGCTCCGGAGTTCCTGGGTAGTGGACTGTGCCGGCTAAATAAAATGCTGCTGTGAAGTGAAGGTGGGACCAGCCTGCAGGTTCTGTGGGAAGGATGTGTAAACTCAGCTCCTGAGGAGAACCAAGAAAACTCTGAAGAGATGAAAAGGACCAGAAGAGAAATAGCTGAGTCATCCAGTTTTCCAAAATACAGCTGGAACTGTTCCATCTGCGGTGTGTGTGTCCCGAGTCAAGCTCCAGTTAGTTCCCTGGAGTCAGATTCAGGATCAGTGCAAGGTGGACATGCTTTCATTGAAGTTGACAGCCTCACATTCTTTCCCACACAGCTGACTTTAATCCAGCCACTCAAGTGGTTGTAGATGGTTTATGGAGCTGGTAGCAGGGTCATAAATCCAGATTAAGAGCCCTGGGCTTGCTCATTCCAATTTGGTTTATGGCAGCGATGAAATGGCCCTGCCAGTGCCTTTGTAAGAGAATCCTTTCAGGGCTAGTCTAAGGCAGCTGCATTCCTGGTTGGAGTTACCTTCTGATTTCACATGCTGTAGGAACAGAGCGATGGCGTGGAGCAGCTCTTGCCAGCTCTCAGTTGTACCTGTTTATGTGCTGTGGCCTCTTGATTTGAGTCCCCCTGTGGCTGTGGCACACCTGGCAGGTGCCACACACCCATGTGCCACCATGCCACGGCCACTGGCCACTGCCCAGGGGCACCAGGGCTGTTGAAAGAGCTGTTCTTGCATCAGCTTTATCCCCCTGGCCGCGTGTGCTCCGTGTTTGGTGTCAGTGCTGGGGTACAGCTGCTCTGGGATTGCCTCACTCATGGCTGGGTGACCTGCAGCACAGCTGCCACCCCAGCAGCTCTGCAGGAAAGAGAAGCTCAGGGTCCGGGCTGCCTGCTGAGCTCAGCCTCCACTGCCATAGCCAGCACAATGTTTTGGTGTGTAAGGCCTTGAGAAGGCACTGCTGAGTTTTGGTATGCAGATCTTCTGATTACAGCTGGCTGCTCTGTGGGCACAGGCACAGCTCTGTACTCTGAAGAGTCTCCTGGTAGTTTCTCAGCCGATAAGATAAATTCAGCCTAAACAAACAGAGCAAGTCAGATGAAGTTATCCTTCTTCAAATACACATATTGATTATGTTATCTGTAATAATAACAAAATAAAGAAAATGCACCACTTCAAATAGAACCAAGGGGAAAATCTCACTATGCAGATAAAAGGAAACCAGTCAGAACTGATATTAAAAATACAAAAGAAAAAGCAGAACTGAATGACGGGTCTGATTATCCCCCAAACATTCTGCAGTACTTTTGCTGATGCAGAATTGCCCAACACTGAGCTCAAGGGGCTGCTGTTGTTACTCACCTACTCTCTCTTGGTGCACAGGGCGTGAGGACACCAAAACCCAGCGTCGGAGCAGAGTTTCCAGGCAGTTTTCACTGGGTGCCTTGTTGGGGTTGGTGTCTGACAACAGAAACACAGATCACAAACCATGACTCTTTTGCACTCGTGTCTGAATAAGTGCAGGTGTTTGGCAGCAGGAGCACCACAAACCCCAAGCACCGCGTCCCAACAGAGCAGCTTTTGTTGAGCAATAAGGAAACCTTATTCCCTCCCTGTGCAGCAGGGAGCAGCTGCAGCTGGTGCTGGAGAGCTGCTGAGCACAGGGACCAAACCCTGCCCTCGCTGTGGCGCCCAGGCACCTCTGCTCTGTGCTCATGCAGAGCCCAGAGCTCCCAGAGCTCCGTGGACGAGGGGAAGTGCTGGGTCCACCCAG
The DNA here is from genome assembly GCF_031753505.1 of Anomalospiza imberbis. Taxonomy (NCBI): domain Eukaryota; kingdom Metazoa; phylum Chordata; class Aves; order Passeriformes; family Viduidae; genus Anomalospiza; species Anomalospiza imberbis. The sequence continues at coordinate 860,608 of NC_089690.1, read as the reverse complement.
CACTGCTGCTCTCCTCTGGCTGCTCTCCCCAGGAGCTGGGACGGTGCTTCAGCACCCGGAGTATCCGTGCTGGAAGCTCTCCTGGAGCCCTTGCCACTGCCAGCATCGTCATCAAATTGGCACTGAAATATCAGCTCACCGTGGTATTTTTGTGCTCTTAGTATTTGAAACCTAAGTCTTTGCTGGTCTTCTTCCCTGTGAGGGGGGTGAGCTCCACGGGAGCTCTCATGGGGTGGCTTGGTTTTATCACCTGACCGTGAGCACACGGGTGTGTCACTGGTGGCCATCTGTGGACCACACAGCTCTGCTGTCCTGGACTCAGCTGGGAGAGACTGGGAAACGTTTCCAGCTGGAAAGCAATCTGTGGCTGGATGTCTTGTTCTAAGCTGCAGTGGCCAGCAAACCCCCAGTGGGGCAGAGCCTCTGAACGCCTGTCCTGATGGGCCTGGGATAGGTGCTGGTAGCAAAGTTTCATCTTGGGTGGAGGCGTTCTCAACTCTAACATGCAAGTATTCATTTCCTTGAGCTATCACCAAACACACACTTTATCCCTTTCAAACAAAACATTGCCAACTTTTTACTGTGTCCAGCTGACAGAAATATATTTTGATTAACTATCGTATCACAACTTTTGACTTTCACTGAGTGTTTAAATAACCCCAAGAATCTTGCTGCTAATTCAATATTAGTATTTCACTCTGCTCTAATTTATGTTTAACAGTGTTCGATTTGAATCTCATTATTGTTTGTCAGGAGTTAATTCTGATGATCTTGGAGTTCATCTGCTCTTTGTGGTTTGGTCTCAATAAACACCATCATAGCAGGAAAAGGGATTGATTCCTGCAGTCTCCTTACACAAAGACACACATCAGTGCTACAAACCTCTCAGCAGATACGTGATGTGGGTCACATTCTGCCATGCCACTGCCGGAATTGGTAAAACAGGTGTTTTCTTGCACCTGATTATATATGCAAATTGAAAAGCTGGTCAGGTGGATGAGGTATAAAATAGAATCAGCACCAGTTATCTGGATGCAACATTTCTACAGAACTGTGTGTTTTGATAAATCCTTCCTAACTAAAGTGAGCAGAGGTTCTGTGAGTGAACCTTCCAGGGTTTATAGTCCTGAGTGTTCAGTGTTGGCATAACCTGCCAAGGTCAGTGATAACACTCCTTTGGAGTCAGGAGTGGGAGAATGAACCAGGATCCAATGCTTCAAAAATCCTGTGGGTTGCAGGATTTTGTCTGTCTTAGTCCCCCCACTCCGTCAGTTTTGAAAGTTTTATGACTGTTCTTTGAAACAGCAGTGATTGGTCTGGTAGAACCAAGATGCCCACAAAATACAGCCCTGAGACACAACTGTGTGAAGTTACAGGGACTGACCCCTGAGGAAAGAGACTTTCCCAAATCCTCATTCCGAAACATCTTGTTCCATCAGGAAGTGCACTTTGTTCATTTTAAGAACCAACCTGCTAACAGGCATTTTGGATTTAATTCAGCCCAGGAGTGAGATTTCTCACTCAGCATGGGTCTCTATTTCGTGCTCGGTTTGGTCTGGAAAGCAGAAGCCTGTCTGGATTATGAACATTGCTTGGTGACTTGCTGATTAATGTATATGTCAACATAAGAGACTCTGCCATTGTCTTTTTCATTTTTTCTGCTGAAAAGACAGTTATATTAATAAAGTGGATATGAACTGTTAGTTTGGGGTTTTTTAAAGTAGGCAATCCAGCTAGCATGGGACAATCATATTTATTCAGTTTGAGCACTTTGGTTAATAATGGGGGTTTGTTTTTCAAAGGACAAATAGGGTTTAATATATTGGAGTGAATTTCCATAAAGTCAGAAGCCCAAGGCAACACAGAAATATGCTGCATTTTTGTGTGCTTACCGTATTTCTATGCACAAATCAACTTAATTGTGTGCGTGCTTTTGCTTGGGGCCTTGTGCTTCTGCTTTAAAATGAGGGAGTCTTTTATTTTGTTTTCTCTTAAAGCAGCCTTTCTTAGGAATTGGCTCTGCAGCTCGTGGCTGCTGTGGGGCAGTAGCAGAGACAGTGGGAAAAGTCAGGAATGAGACTGTGTTTATGCTCCAGGACTGCACCCAAAGGTGCAACGGAGACTTGGTTCCACAAATCCACCGTGCCTTAATAGCCAGGCTGAGCTCAGGCTGCCCAAAATCTCAGCAGGCCAGCTTGCACTCCTTCTAAGAACGACTGGGAGAGAATGGAGCAGCGAGGGCAGGTGAGAGGTGTGGAAGCAGGGCTGGTGCTCCTGAGGCCAGGGGCCCTGGGAAGGCAAGCAGACATTCCCAAAGCACTGAGGGCTCCCAGGGATTCCCGCTCCGGGGTCGGAGGGCAGTTGGTCTCAGAAGCAGCAGAGGTGTTTGTGGTTTCTTGGCTTGTCTGAAAACAGCAGCAGAGCCTGTCCCAGCTCGTGTGTGGAGCACAGCCTGGGAAGCTGCTCCAGGCTGGGCTGGTTCATTGTGCTCACCTGGAAACGGGAGTGTAAGGCTGGACACCTGGTTTGGACTGAGTTCAGCAGTGGGTAATGGAAGGGCAGACCCTGGGGGGGTCTGGAACTGCACTTTGAGTGCAGTGACACTCAAAGTGACACCTCAGCCAGGTGAGAGCTCTGTGAGAAAGAGGGAACCTGACCTGCAGCCACGTGAGTGCTCACCTGGGAGGAAAGGCAGAGACAGACCATCCTGGCTGGAGGTCATGTTAACCCTGGTGTCCTGCTCAGTAATTCTGGGATCAAAGTTAGGCCATTTCTCTGTGCTCTCAGCTCTGTTATTGGTGTTGCTGTGGCAGCTCCAGCCCCTCAGTGCACGGTGCCACGCCACACTGCAGCATCCAGCAGGCTCGCTCTTTTTCTGCTCACCCTGCAGCTGAGCCACCGCTCACACTCGAGGTCTCCACTCTTTGGCCTTTGCTGCTGCCCTTGACCAGCTTGGAAATGACTCTGATGGGAGCTGGGTGTGGAATAGCAGGAGTTTGGAGAAGGAAGGGGTCAGTGCAAACCCACATATCCCGTTAGTCCTGATGGGACACGCACAGAGAGGTGGTGCTGTGGCCATAGCTCCATGGGCTCTGGCAGTCTCTAATCCCCCCAGCTGTTCCCGGGGTTTGTCCGTGCTGGCAGACAGGGATGGCTCCTGTGTGGGCTGGGGTTCCCAGTTTCCTGCCAGCACTCACCCAGTGCTGTGCCCTGCCGTGGGTGAGTGTGGCTGAGCTCTGCCTCAGGGAAAGCCGGGCCAAACCCCTGGGCTGCTCCAGCCCCATCCCAGAGCAGAACTTGGCAGGCACTTCTATGAACTGGCAGAGGAAGGTAGAGGCCCATAAAGTGGTGCTGATATGTGGAGTGTGTTTCAGCAGGAGGGAGACATGCTGTTCCCAAGCCTTTGAGACCTTGTGGAGAAGGGAAACACACACCTGACTTCTCAGCTTCCAGCCACAGGCACCAGTTGTGGCAGTGCTGGGATATAAAGGCCAGGTCTAACATGAGAGCAGGAGCAATCCTGGAGTTGTACCTGCACAGGCTGGCTCAATCGCTGTCTTTGATCTGCCAGGGAAGAACTCATGCAGATGCTAAAATAAAGCTGACTCTTTCACCGCTCCAAGAAGCTGTCCCTTGGAAGAGCCAGTGCAGCTGGAGAGCCCCCCGGGCTGGGTGGCTGTGGAACAGCTCCAGTCTCACTGCTGGGCCACAAAGAGCTGCTGCTGTCAGGAACAGGGTCCAGCTGAGCATAGGGCTGCTCCCTCCCTGCCCGGGGGCTGTGCTCTGTGGGACAGCGGTAGGATTAAGCACCTTGGCAGTGCAAACCTAACGTCCATGTTAGCTGGAGGAAGGGAGAGGAAGGAAAACTCTGCCCAGTTTTCTTCCACAGCTCATAGTTTAGCTGCATTTGGTTGCTGGTATCAGGAAAAAACATGTTTTCCATCAGGAATAGCATTTTTCCCCTGTAATGAACCACAGCATCTTTGTTACATGGTTCTGATTAACTGAGTGAGAAGTAAGACCTGTAGGATTCTTGCTTCTTTTTCTTTCTTCTGGTATTCAGTATTTGTATAAGAATGGCCAGTGGCCAGCTTAGCTGGTTGTACAAGAGTGAGGAACAGTTTGCATGCCGGGTGTGTACATGTTACATTTGGGGTTGGTATTAATCCCGAATTTGCTGTTCATGGAAAGCTCATTGGTGTGGCTGCTAAAATCTGCAATACACTGAGCAGTCACTTACACCCAGAACCCACCGTGGGCTGGCAGCATGCCTGCGTGGATCGAGTCAGAAACGGAAGAATTCCATCAGGATTCAGGGAGACAATTATTTCAGTCATGGAGGGATTGATTTGGGAAGACTGCAAGACAATTTCTAAATTTGTTCTCAGATTGCAAAATCTAAATTCTTCCTGGAGTCCCACAGGTGATGCCAGGTTATGCTGCTCTGTCTTCCCACTGCCAGTGGGGTCTCCAGGGGGGCTTTTCATAACTGGGGGCTGGTGATCTCACCACATATGGGTGAGGTGAATGTTCCCCTTCCCGTCCTCTCTCCTTCCCTCCTGTGCTCTCTGACTCCACAGACTTTGCTAATTCTCCTCGGCTCCCCCATGTTCTCCTTCAGCCTCCTCCAGTGCTGCTTTTCCTCGTGTTTTGCTCTCCCTTTCTCTCCATTTCCATGTCCTGAGCAAGCTCCCATCCCTGCTGCTGTTCCTGTTTATACAAGCTGCTTCACGTGAAGGAAATTAAGAGGTTGTTTAGCCAAACTGTCTCACTGCATGTTTTAATTCTCTAGATTTATGATAGAGCAGCTGTGGCTGAATCCCATTTGAAAGCTTTTGGGACTTTTTCCTATAAGTGTGAAATGATATAAAACCTTGGAAGGGGTGAAAGATTATATCTAAAGCAATAACAGTAAAATCTGTTTATGTTCGCGCTGTTTGTAATACAAGACTGATGCATTCTTTCACCAGGGAACTTGCACCTATAGATAATTTTAAGCCCACTTGCCATGTGGATTGGTGTCTCCCTAAAAAGTCCCCACAGTGCTGTTGTTCACCAGAAATGACACCTGAATATTTTAGGATTGAGGGGGAAACGGGGCACCACGTGCAGCTTAGCCAACATGCCAAGCAGGTCTGAGTGGGCGTGAACACAGATTGCTCCCATGTGGAAAGCAATCACAGTCTGATCAAGTCATTCAGCGCTGAATTCTGCCCTCAGAGGAGGAAAGGAAGGAAATTCCCTGTGGAAGGATTCCAGGAATGGCAGTGCGTGGCAGGCACGTTCTTCTCTCTTAGGATTTTTTCATCGAGCAGCACAGAGACAAGAAAGAGAAAACAATTTCTATTTCTGCTCCGTGTTTCCCCATGTGGAATGTGCCTGGAGAATTGTTCACCTGGGGTGATTGCTTGGTTGGATTCTGGTGAGGATTGTTGGAGCTGATGGCCAATCCAACCCACCTGTGGCTGCACTCAGAGAGGGTCAGGAGTTGTGAGTGAGTTAGATACGGGAGTTAGAACAAGTAGGTTTGTGGTGTTAGTATCTCCTTTAAACAGTATATTAATGGTGCATTAATAATACAAATATTAATGTATTATGGCATTCAGCCTTCTGGAGTCAGACATCAGCATTTCTTCCCACCGGGTTCACCTGCACATACAATACCAGCGCAGGCAGATTTGCTGTGCAGGGGAGTTTGGGTTTGTCTCCCCTTGCCTAGGGGAGCAGCCTGGTGGCATCCAAAGTGACTCAGGTCACCAGCTCAGAGACCTGACAGGCCACTGCTTCGCTGCCTTCCTGTGCCAGCTACCACATCCATGGGGTGCTGTCCTCCCAGGTGACAACAGCTTTATCACTGAGGAGGATCTCAGTTTGAGTTTTCCTTCCAGGCTCTTCTCCTCTGCTTGTCACTTGGGGAGTGAGGCCACAGGGATTGGAATGGTGTCCCTGATCCTTATCCTCACCCTGCAGGGATACTGTGTTCAAGCTGAGTACAAAAGTGTACTTTTCCTTTCCTCTTTCTTTGCATCCTCCGGTGGAATTAGGAAAAGAAAAGGAAAAGGACTGTGTACAAATTAAGTGTAAAGATAGTGTGAAAATGAAAGACATTTCCATGGCTTCTTCCATGTGATTTTACAGAAAATGCAGGAATATTTTCCCAGTGGATTTGCATCTGATGTATTTCTTCTTTCTACATAAGGAAATGTTAAAAAAACCCAGAAGCTTTAAATAATAAAAGAGGAAGACATTCCTAGTGAGGCTCAGCAGAGCAGTCCCAATTTAAGTAATGTAACTGTACATTCACTCTGGACCTTTGTCAACACACATTAAAAATACCTCATCAGTTTAACCCATTTCCTTCTCTAGGAGAATCCTGGGAGATCCTTGCTGCTGAGTGAATGAGGAGCCACAGCCAGGCTGGGAAAGGAAGCTCTGAATGTTTAATTTCCCTGTTGCATAATGCCCTGAGTGGCTCGGGCTGTCTCAGCACGCCTCTGACCAGGCAGTGGCACCCTGGCAGTGAAATGGGGGTCCTCTGCTATTGCCAAGAGAATTAATCCTGATTTGCATAAAACTTCCAACTTCCACCACATAGAATTGTGGCTGATGAAGTTGATGCATTTGATGTACCCCTGAACAAAGAAAAAGTTAAAGTGTATTTTTTTTATCCTGCTGTGAGACTGTATTTACTGTAGTTTCTATCACTGCAATGGGACATTTAAGAGAATAACTTGGTTTAATGGGCCTAAGTTATCTCATATATTCATTACTATGAAGAATGGATTTTGATGAAGTAGTATTTTCCTTTTTATAAATCAGGCATTGCAGCAGTGTCATGTAATGCCTCACTGCCCCATCTGCTTTTCAATAATCAAAGTTCTTAATTTAGATTTGTTTGCATTGGGTTAAAATTAAGTTTGATTCCTTTGTGCCTTTACTTTGCACTCAGCATGGCCCAGTAACATGAATGGATTTGCTTGATTCGTGATTAATTTTGGAAGGTCAGATGTAAACAAGTGAAGGAAGAAATACTAGGAGGGGTGAGGCTGGAGCACCAGGAAAAGGGGTGGCTTTGTGGGAGCCCCCGAAGCAGCAGCTGATGGAAAGGCTGTGATTAAGTTGAGGCACTGCTATTGTGTCATGACTGACAGCCCCAGCCTGCTCAGGGTACGGAGGAAGGATTTATTCACAAACTGTGCCCCAGATGAAGGAGAAGCCTGATCCTTGTGCCAGGAGCTCACCCAGGTGTCAGGGTGCTCTTCAGGGGCTCAGTGCGTCCCAGCACGGCCAGGGGATAGCTTTGGGAATGTCTGCTTGCCTTCCCAGGGCCCCTGGCCTCAGGAGCACCAGCCCTGCTTCCACACCTCTCACCTGCCCTCGCTGCTCCATTCTCTCCCAGTCGTTCTTAGAAGGAGTGCAAGCTGGCCTGCTGAGATTTTGGGCAGCCTGGGCTCAGCCTGGCTATTAAGGCACGGTGGATTTGTGGAACCAAGTCTCCGTTGCACCTTTGGGTGCAGTCCTGGAGCATAAACACAGTCTCATTCCTGACTTTTCCCACTGTCTCTGCTACTGCCAGGGACGGGGGCTGTGCCAGGGTCAGGGGCTGTGCCAGGGATGGGGGCTGTGCCAGGGATGGGGGCTGTGCCAGGGTCAGGGGCTCTGCCAGGGACGGGGGCTGTGCCAGGGTCAGGGGCTGTGCCAGGGACGGGGGCTGTGCCAGGGACGGGGGCTGTGCCAGGGTCAGGGGCTGTGCCAGGGACGGGGGCTGTGCCAGGGTCAGGGGCTGTGCCAGGGTCAGGGGCTGTGCCAGGGTCAGGGGCTGTGCCAGGGATGGGGGCTGTGCCAGGGATGGGGGCTCTGCCAGGGTCAGGGGCTGTGCCAGGGATGGGGGCTGTGCCAGGGTCAGGGGCTGTGCCAGGGACGGGGGCTGTGCCAGGGTCAGGGGCTGTGCCAGGGTCAGGGGCTGTGCCAGGGATGGGGGCTGTGCCAGGGTCAGGGGCTGTGCCAGGGTCAGGGGCTCTGCCAGGGACGGGGGCTCTGCCAGGGTCAGGGGCTGTGCCAGGGTCAGGGGCTATGCCAGGGTCAGGGGCTATGCCAGGGTCAGGGGCTATGCCAGGGACGGGGGCTGTGCCAGGGACGGGGGCTGTGCCAGGGACAGGGGCTGTGCCAGGGTCAGGGGCTGTGCCAGGGATGGGGGCTGTGCCGGGGACGGGGGCTGTGCCAGGGACAGGGGCTGTGCCAGTGTCAGGGGCTGTGCCAGGGACAGGGGCTATGCCAGGGTCAGGGGCTATGCCAGGGACGGGGGCTGTGCCAGGGACAGGGGCTGTGCCAGGGTCAGGGGCTCTGCCAGGGACGGGGGCTGTGCCAGGGTCAGGGGCTGTGGCAGGGATGGGGGCTGTGCCAGGGTCAGGGGCTGTGCCAGGGACGGGGGCTGTGCCAGGGTCAGGGGCTGTGCCAGGGATGGGGGCTCTGCCAGTGTCAGGGCCTCTGCCAGGGTCAGGGGCTGTGCCAGGGTCAGGGGCTCTGCCAGGGTCAGGGGCTGTGCCAGGGACAGGGGCTATGCCAGGGTCAGGGGCTGTGCCAGGGTCAGGGGCTCTACCAGGACACCCTCGGACCCCCCAGCAGCCTTCGCCTGGCAGAAGGAAAGACGTGGGCACGGTAAACAGAGGAAATGACTCGGGATGCCTGGAGCAGTTCTGTGTGGGGAGGTTCAGGCGTCCCACCAGGAGCCAGCTGAGCCTGTAGCTCTTCCCTGGACAGCTCAGGTCTTCTCCCAGGATGTGTAAGCTGCCCCACACTAAACCCATGGATCCTGGGGATGGAGGCTCTTGGTGAGGAGTGCTAAGGGAGAAGTTTTCTTGGTTTTCTTCGTCCTGTGAATCTGTATTTGATCCAGGCTCCTGTGCTGGGCTTGGGGACACATGGGTGTCCCTGAGCTGGCAGAGGTGCTGGTGCCAGCAGGATTGGGCTGGAGGCTGTGTGGCCTCTCTGCACTCCTTGCCCCATTTCTGGAGGGAGATTGGGATGGAACCACCAAACCAATCCTGTACACAACAGCGCACGTCAGAATCAGGGATGTGTTCCCACAACTGGGAAGGTGAAGCGTGTTCCTTGTGAGTGCTCACCAGCAAGAGTTTCACAGTCAGAAGTGACACCCGCGGCTGCTCCTCAGGGAGCTGATATTCCAGCCCTGCCAGGCCTGGTGGGCTCAGCAGCCAGCACAGGCGCTCAGGGGGCCACAGCTGCCCTGCCAAGCAGCCCAGGATGGGATGAACTGCTCCTGCACCCTCCTGCAGCACAGACTTTGCTCCAGTCCTACGCTGGAAGGGTTCCTGGAGCCACTGGTGGGTTCTGTGCTGGCCTTGCTCTTGCACTGTCACAGTTTTCAGCTGCACATTTGCTTAGGGAGGTGCTGCACTTTCACTGAAAACAATTATCAAAGGCTGGGGAGAGTTTTAATTTCAGGCCATTTATTTTAACAGAATTAGAAGCAGTGTGATTTCTGTGAATTTTAGGGGAAGTTCTGATACAGTTCTGGGATTGACTCCTGAATTTGATGGACTGTCACACAAGGATCAAATCAAGCTGAAAGGAATTGAAGTTGTAGCTGTCATGTGGAGTATGACAGCTGTAACTGCAGAGAGGGATGATCCAAATGGCTTGCCTTCAAACCCCTTCATTTTCCTGCTCACTTTAATCTGTTTGGACAATCTCAGGTCATCTGCTCTGTTACCTGCCACAATTACCTGTCATGGAGAATCTAGAGTCAATTTTACAGGGGGAGCAGCATTCCCAAAATATCTTAGTGTTGTTCCAGTGTATGTGGAACAATCCCTGGGGGAAAAAAAGGATCTTTTTTTCTCTTGGCAGTTCTTTATGAAAAGTTTGAGCTTGCTCACTTACAGGGTTAAAATGATGTCTATTTATGCAGGATTTGTATCAGAAAGGATTTACACACGGAATGTCCCCAGGTGGGATGGACACAAATGCCTTTTTGTGCTGGAGTCCATTGTTTAGTCCCTTTCCTTTGAACGCTTTCTCCCTGGATCCCTAACATGCCAGGTCTATGGGCCAGTGTGCAGCCAGGCTCACTGTGGAGGGGAACGTGCAGAATGGATCTGACCTCCCTGGGGGATCAGGATTGTTGCAGGGATGCAGCCTCTGTCACCAAGCACATACTTGAAACATGAGCATTGAGATATCTTGGAACAATCTTGGGACCCTTTGCTTTCTTCCAGCATCATTCCACCCTTGTGAAGGGGGTGGCTGAAGGGGGCAGGAGGATGAAAAAGCAAAGAGAACTTTTGCAGGAACGGTGTTCATATATTTAGTGGCAGACGAGATTGGCACAGAATGTTCAAAGGCACATTTCTGCCTGATTTTCCTGGTATTAGTGAAGCTAAAATAATTTCTAGTTTCATTTCTAATAATGGTTATAAGGAATGGACTGGATTCCTGTTATTGGGGTATTTTTATACCTCCCCAAAACGGAGCTCTAAGTGGGTGCAAATTACCTCTGTAATTCACAGGTGTAAGTATCTGCATCCCATTATCAGAAAGATTTAAAAGAAGAGTTGGTGGAGAAGCACTTGCCTAAGCAGGGCTCACTGCAAATTAATTATTCCCAACCTTCTACTTTTTTTTTTCCTTCTCCCTCTTTCTAGAAAACAGTGGAGAGAAGCTGATGCTAAAGAAATGATGATTTCCCAGCCCTGAAGACCTGAACCGTGCTTTGGTGAGTGTTTCCCTCCCAGTTCAGCCCACATGCCTCAGCTGGAACTGTGAGTCTGGGAGGAATCTCTGCTTGGAGCCCTTAAGTCCTTATTAGCTTGTACTCAACACTTCCTCGAACAGGCTAGGACCCAATCGAGCTGAAATTGCCTTGTTTAGTGTGTGAGCGAAACCCTGAGCAGGCTGTGCCGTGACACACGGGGTTTGTGAGCACCCAGGGGTGCTGTGCCCATGCCAGGGACACACTGGCAGTGTCAGGGTGGCAGCTCTGCCCAGGGACACCCATTCCTGGCACGTTGTCACCGGCCAGAGCTCACAGTAAAGCCGGGTCATCCTGCTTTCAAACCAGGCACATTCTCCTGCTCCAGCTCCCACGTGAGCACACATTCCTGGAGGATTCTCTGCCTGAAGGAGAATTACTTTGCAGCAGCATGGCATATTCACTCCAAGGCGGTGCCATGTGAGCGGGTCAGGCTGCAGCCTGAGTGGCCTTCCCTGAGCCTGACCCCTGCGCAGAGCTGTGCCTGGCATGGGTGGGTGCTGGGGGTCCTGCTCTGCTCCTGGCACCGTGTGGGGTGGCTGCAGCCTTGTCCTCGGGTGCTGGGGGTCCTGCTCTGCTCCTGGCACAGTGTGGGGTGGCTGCAGCCTTGTCCTCGGGTGCTGGGGGTCCTGCTCTGCTCCTGGCACCGTGTGCCTCCAGCCTTGTCCTCGGGTGCTGGGGGGCCCTGCTCTGATCCTGGCAGTGTGGGGTGCCTCCAGCCTTGTCCTCGGGTGCTGGGGGTCCTGCTCTGCTCCTGGCACAGTGTGGGGTGCCTCCAGCCTTGTCCTCGGGTGCTGGGGGTCCTGCTCAGCTCCTGGCACAGTGTGGGGTGGCTGCAGCCTTGTCCTCGGGTGCTGGGGGTCCTGCTCTGCTCCTGGCACAGTGTGGGGTGGCTGCAGCCTTGTCCTCGGGTGCTGGGGGTCCTGCTCAGCTCCTGGCACAGTGTGGGGTGGCTGCAGCCTTGTCCTCGGGTGCTGGGGGTCCTGCTCTGCTCCTGGCACAGTGTGGGGTGCCTCCAGCCTTGTCCTCGGGTGCTGGGGGTCCTGCTCTGCTCCTGGCACAGTGTGGGGTGGCTGCAGCCTTGTCCTCGGGTGCTGGGGGTCCTGCTCAGCTCCTGGCACAGTGTGGGGTGGCTGCAGCCTTGTCCTCGGGTGCTGGGGGTCCTGCTCTGCTCCTGGCACAGTGTGGGGTGGCTGCAGCCTTGTCCTCGGGTGCTGGGGGTCCTGCTCAGCTCCTGGCACAGTGTGGGGTGGCTGCAGCCTTGTCCTCGGGTGCTGGGGGTCCTGCTCTGCTCCTGGCACAGTGTGGGGTGCCTCCAGCCTTGTCCTCGGGTGCTGGGGGCCCTGCTCTGCTCCTGGCAATGTGGGGTGCCTCCAGCCTTGTCCTCGGGAACCAGAGGGTTTCCTTTGCAAGGGCTGCCTGCACAGGAGGGGAGCCAGAGGGGCACAGTGCAGGTTTGTGGCTCTTTCCAGGTGGGCTGGACTCGAGCACTGAGCTGGGCTCCCAGCAGAAAGCAGCTCAGAGACATGGTCTGTCTGTGCTGTGGCTAGGGCTGGCTGAGGTCATCGAGCCTCCTGTGTGCCCCATTTGAAGCTGGTCAGAATGTGGGAGAACAGCCAATAACACACAATTGTCAGCAGCAATGTTCCAGTCTTTGTCAGTGGACAGCTCAAAATGAGGAACACTGACTAGCACTGCTCTTATTCCCAGTGGAGAATTAACTCAGGTAGCCAAGATGGTCACTGGGGAAAAGAAGAGATCCCTCACAATTCTTGTCTTCCCTATCCCCTGTACAGAAATGCACATCCAGCTGTTCCAAATGGCAGTATTCCCACTGAGAAGTGTTAGTTGGCAACAGCAGTGGGGCAGTGCTAAAGGAATGATGGATTATTAAATTATAATAAAAGGATTACAGAGCTTTCTCTTCCTTACAGCCAGGAAGGAATTAATGCCTGTAAGTTCTGCTAGCCAGGGATGATAAAGATACAGAGCCACAGATCTTCATTAATGCTGCTGTACACAGAGGTTGCCTATTTGAGCTTGTAATATCCCAGCTGGTGTGTCCAGACAGCTACAGAGAAGGGGCAAACAGAGTCAATTCTGCTCTCTGAAAGATGACCAGAACCTGAGGACAGTTTTCCAGATGAGCTGGGTTACAGACAGGATTGAAAGACCAAGTTCTAGAAATATCAGGAAGGTGAGAAAACTTACTCCAGTGAGTCAGTCCTGTGAGCTTCCACTGAAAACTGACTTTTTTCACTCTGGGATTAACTCTGCATCTTAAATGTCCAGTGAACCACATCCTGAGGTTTTGATTCAGCCCTTGTTCATGTCTGATCCAGTCAGACTCCCACGGAATTCTGTGAGAAAAAATGAGTGATAATCTGTCATAAAAGCTCCTGCAGTGTGCGTGCACAGGCAGAGATCTGCTCTGTCTGAGCCAAACTGCCCAAGTTCCTGTAACTTCTGAGACACTCTAGAGCAGTGTGAGGGGATTTCAGGGAATATTGACCATGTGGTTTACATTGCTTTTATTCTTCACACACCAGGGCTTGAAACTCCGATGAAAGACAGGTAGAATCTGGCTTTGGAGGGGCCAGAAAGAGAACTCAGTCCTACCTTCTGGCTGGTGCAGCAAAGGTCTGTGGAAGAGTGGGATTACAGTTCTGTCACCTGGCCTTTAAGGCCTGCTGCAGGTACCCTTAAGGGCTGTGGGAATGAATGCAGGGAGCTGGATGACACTGTCCAGCCAGAGCATTTATGTCTGAATTGATTTCCACAAGGAAATTTGCCCGAGTTCCTTTTTTCCAAGACTGCTCTTCTGGGAAAACTCACTCCAGTGTCTGATCATGCTGACCTAACCTTCTGCAGCCTTCCTCCTGCCGCCCCTCCTGTTGTGACAGCAGTGGGAAAGGGCTTTGAGACATCGTTTTCTCCTTAAGTGTCACTGTCCTGCTTTTTATCCTTTCCCCTTGCTGGGGGCAGTGAGATATTGAGTGGCACCGGCCATGCCCTTAGGGAGAAGGAGTTAAGTAAGCTGGCTCCTGCCTGGAATGAGCGCTGTGCAGCTCCTCTCCCCCACGTTCTGCCTGTGCTCTTTATTTCTGCTTGCAGGGCTTCTGCTCAGCAGCTTTACTGAGCCTCCTGTGCTGGTTTCAGCTCCAGCTGCTCCCATCTGCACAGGGGGATACAATTCTGTGTGTGCTGCTTCTCCTGAAACAGCAAATTTTAGTGTAAATAAATTCCCACGTGAGAAACACACAAGAGAGAAGGACTTGGAGCAAGTACAAGTAGGGAGGTCTTAAGTGTTCCCAAAAATTCCTGAAAGCTCTCAGGGATTGCCCTTTTACAGCAAACGCTGCTGAAAACTGGGAAATGCTTGACAGGAACAGCTCCAGGACCCCCTGGAAGTGCCCGTGAACCACTGATGCTCTGCAAAGAATTCAGAGAACATCACTGGGTGGGGACTACTGCGAATGAGGAGGGATTATCTATTGCCTCAGAGTCTGGGTGAACTTGAATTACTTAGCACAGAATGCACAGTTTAAAAGAAAAGTTCTAGGAGATGCTTTCAATCTATACATTAGCCTTGCTCCAATTAGAGCAGCTCATATATTTGACATTTAAATTAGACTTAATTTAATAACACAGCTTAGAATATCATTTGAGATCAAAGATGCAGAGTCTTTGAATCTTTTAGCATCCTTTTAAATCTCTTCAAGCCCTTGTCAGTGCTGTAGCATTCTTTTAGGACTAGGTAGAAGCACATACAGAAATTTACAATGTTTTATTACAAATGATTGCTTGTTTCAGTAATGAAATGTAAAAAAGATAACACACTGGCCTAAAAGTAGGTGAGAGACTGTAAAAATTAAAAAAAAAAAAAGTACCTGTTAAAATAATAACCACACTGAGTCATTAAGGGCTATGTGAGTTCCTCACGTGGAGATTAGACAAGAAAAATGCTGACTGAATTCCAGTGGCAGGTACTCCAGCTCCCCAGAGGGCAGAGGTATTTTAAAAAGAGGGTTTTTCTTACTTATGAAGGCCTTTGTCTGTGTTACTGCTTCTGCCGAGTCCTTTCCATGCAGTATAAAACTACGAAGCGCTGTGGAACGAACAAGAAGCACACAGGAGATGTGGGTTTTAAAGAAGTCTCTGGCTTATTTCAGTTCTTGTTCATACTTGGTTTTGCCACAAAACACCTTCTGTTTGGGGTTCCCGGCCGGGGGGAAGAGCTCCTGGCAGTTGTGCTGAGGAAGACACGAGAGGGCTCCGAGGCACCTCTGGCACACCTGGGTTGGGATGTGCATCCATCCCCTGCCTCTCGGACCTGCCAGGAGAGGCTGCTGCCCCTGGTCAGAGCCCTGGGCCGGGGAGGGAAGGGAGATCCTTCAGGACTTTGTTCTCCTGAAACAAAGAGGAGTGCATTGAAAACAAACACTTTTTTATATGGCTGAACTCCCCCACCTGCCCCCAGGCCTTGCACAGTACAGGCATCTCTGACTTGGCTGAGAGGGTTTTTTAAGAATCGACTTCACAAATTGGTTTTGTTTTGCTCTTGCTGCGGGGGATCAGTAGGAATGCCACAAAGGAACAAAAGGAAACACTCCTCCAGCCAAGCTTTGCTCTCCCAGCCCTGCAAACCCACTCAGGCCAATTCACAAGCAGCAGCAGAACTGAGACAAAATGTTTTAACTCCAGAGATCCCCGGAGTACTGATCTGTGGGCAGGTTAGGGAGACAGAAAGTGGCTCACTGATGAAAGCACAGGTCAGTGCTCCACTTCAGGTGCTGCAGTTCAAAGCACACCTGAGTGAGCAGGTTCCCAGCAGTGCCACCCCATCCCACAGCCAGCCTGGCTCTGCTTCAGAAACAGGGCGAGGGAAAACATCATGAGACCCATCACTGCAAGAAAATGTGTCACAACAGGTGTGTCACTGTGCCACCCCTGACACACAGGGGATAGGAAGGAACTCAGCCTTTCCTCTTGGTTCTCAGGGCTGAGCTGGAACCTCAGTAAATGATCTCCTTATCTAGGGATGCAGAAAACAGGTTCAGTGTCCCATTTTTACTGATAAAGGGAAGGGTATACCTTCCCTTTTACTGGAAGGGAAGGTAAAGGCACCGTATCTTCCAGTTACTCATCCATCCTATAAGAACATGAAAAAAACCCAACTTGGATTAGGCTCTTCAGCATCTGTGTACAGTCCTTAATTTTCCCATTCATTCTTAGGGATTTTACCTTTACCTAACTTTGTATAATGAGGCTCTGAGGAATTAGCTAATTTGTTCACCCTATACCAATCTTATATAAGTTTGATTTTTGTTACTTTGAATATTCAGGTACAGAACACTTGGGGTCCTGCCTGAATGCCATCAAGGTGTCAGGGAAGACACCGAGTGCACAGGATTGTGCAAACCCCACGTGGTGGTGGCAAAACACCTCGGGGTGACCCAGGGAGAGCAGCTGGAGCCAGGTGCTGGGAGAGGTGCTCGTGTTCCTCCCTTTGCACTCAGTCGCGTTCGGCGGTCACAGAAGCGTCCCACGGGGCAGAGCAGCTGTCCCCTGAAGCAGCCCTGGTGAAGCACGGCAGTGCTGCCGCGCTCCGGCTCCGTGCGCTGCGTGTCCCTGCCCGGGGTCCGGTGTCCCGGCAGCGGCGCCGTCCCTGTCCCTGCCCCGGGGCCGGGCTCAACGGGGCTCCTGGGCAGCGACGCGGGAGGCAGAAATCGGTCCCAGAAGGGAGAGCGACAGAAAGCGGGAATTGGGAAGTCACTGTGATGCTTGGCAGTAAGTAAGAGGCTGGTTTCTCTACGTTTTGCAGTGCGGTGTCCCCTGGCAGCGGGCACAGCACTGCCCTGGGACCCCGAGGGTGGCCCCGGCTCACTGCCGGACTGCCCAGCCCAGGAGCGCCCCGAGGGAGGGAAATCCCCGGCTTTTGGCACCCGGAGCCCCCTTCGGCTCAGAGGCACAGCGCTGGCACGGCCCGGCTCCCCGGCCCGGCGGCGGCGGGCCGTGCCGGGATGTCCCGGTCCCCGCCGGGCCGGCAGGGCGCAAAGGCGGTGGAAGTGCGGGGCTGCAGCTCCCTCTGCTGCAGGAAAGCCCCGCCGGAGCCGCGAGCAGCGGGGGCTGCGGCGGCCGCGCCCGGAGCTCCCGGCCCGCTCCCGGCACAGCCTGCAGGTGCTGGGCGGGGACGGAGCCCCTCGCACGGCGCTGCACCGCTCAGGACAGGAGCCTGCCGTGCATTTCGTGCTAATTCCCCCAGCTCCCCGGTGGTTTTAGCGCCTCGTCCTGCACAAGGGACCAGCGCAGTTCTGCTCGTTTCTCGCTCAGTGTGTTGCTTGGGCTAAAACTGCCTGTAATTATCACTGCTCATTTTCCACGGAGCACGAGCCCAGTCTGGACTCTTAGGAAAGCCACAAAACCTTTGAGGACTCGGTGCTGAAGGCGTTCCATGTGCTTCCAGCAAAGCTGCCAGAGGCTGCTGGCTTTGTCCTGTGCTTGCCTTTCCCCCCCTCTTTCAAACTCAAAGAGGGGAAATGTGGGTTCAGTCTTGGGAAGGAATTGTTCCCTGGCAGGGTGGGCAGGCCCTGGCACAGGTGCCCAGAGCAGCTGGGGCTGCCCCATGATCCCTGGCAGTGCCCAAGGCCAGGCTGGACAGGGCTGGGAGCACCTGGGACAGTGGGAGGTGTCCCTGCCATGGCAGGGGTGGGGCTGGATGGGCTTTAAGGTCCTTCCAACCCAAATCATGTTGTGATTCTATGACTTTAAAGTCTATAAAGAATGGAGATGTGGTTAGTAATGATAATTATTAAAATATTATCAATAATAGAGCAGATTATTACCTCCAAAATAACTTTCCCCTTATGCACAGGGAAAGAACCTGGTTCTTCGTTAAATTCCCTTTAATGTTGACATTTAGGGGCTTTCGTTTAACCTCTCCAAGGCTTCAAAGCAATTTGCACAGTAGATTTCCCCCTTTATATATCAAGCTCACATCAATGCACTTGTATGGAATATGTAGGTTTTTGCTTTGATGTTATCGTACCTTTTTTTCCCTAGTTGCTTGTGTTTTTCTGCTCTCATAGTATGAACTTAATTGTTATAGAAAGCATATTCACTCCATGAAATTTTCCATTTACATGTACAGATGAATATGATTTTATGAGAAACACTTGTATGCTTCCAGGCCCTTTCTCTGGGTCTGTCGTGAACACTGGTGGCATATCTGGAAAAAAGGGGTGCCTAAAACCCACAGGAGCTGCTCTGTCCTTAGTGCAGTTTCTTTGGTTCAAAGCAGGTTTTCACACTGTGTATATTTAGCAGCAGTCCTTTGAAGCACCATTGGTCTTTGCTGTGATTGCTGCACAGCAAACGTGCATTTGGCATTCCAGCTGCTGTGGCATTCCAGCTGCTGATTCACTGCTGAAGAGCAGGAAAATGTGCAGGAAAATCGTGATCAAACACCCCCTCCGGAAAATACACAGAGGAAATGCTTGAACTGAGCAGACACTGAGAAAGAAGGTATTCCACTTCGCGCTGTGCCAAAATGGCATTTTTATTTCATTATATGAAGCTGAACACGAGAAGTGTGTGGTGAAGTGACTGAAACCCCTTGCCATTAGCCGTGCTGCTAACCGCACTGATTCCAGAGGAAGCGCTAAAGTAATTCCACGGAGTTTAACAGGCTGGTAACCAGCAGTGCTTGCAGCTCGGTCTGGAGAGGAGCGTCCCCGATTTGCCGCTGTAGTGAGATGCTGGCAGAGGGACCATGCCCCCGCTGTGTCAGGCCGGGCAGTGTGTGGCACTGCATTAGTCACTGACCGAGCTGCAGCCAGCCCGGGGCTCTGCTGCCGCAGCCTCCCTTCCTCGTGTCCCCCAGCCCCGTGCTGCTCCTCGCTGCTGAGAGATGAGGTCCTGTGCTTTCCCACCGCCCCGCAGCCGCCGCAGCTCCAGGTGACACTCACCGTCACCACCTCCCTGGATCTGTGCGTGTGGGAATAGCAGCCTGCTTGGGCCAGCCAGCTGATGGGAGCAGCTTTTTTAGCTCAATTCCTACTTGCCATTTTTCAGTCATTCCTGCACTCCAGGCCTTTGGAGTGAAGCTTCTTCATGGAACATCCATATTTTACCACTTCATCGTGAAAATGGATGTGAACTCCATCATCTCCAGTGGTGGTGTGTCTGAACCTTAGCTGTCATTTCTTCACCCCTTTGAAGGGGTGACTGAAGGCAGAACTTGGCTCTTTTAGTGCAGGCATGTGAGCAAGAGCTGTGCTTTTTGTGACTCATATATATTTATTTTTCTTTGTACACACAGTTATCTTGCATATTTCTGGTGCCAGGCTTTCTGCTCAAAGCAGCTGAGCAAGAACAGAGACATTTAGAGTGGATAAGTTGTATCACCAGTATAAATTTACAGGTAATTAAGTGAGATGAAAAAAAGCAAACCAGAAATGCAAGTTGGAAAATGGTCCTTATTCTGTGCCAGGAGTCCTGGCAATGCATAAAGACAAGGGCAGATGCTGCAATAACCTGATGCTCATCAGCCAGCACTGAGACAGGAATCCAAACAAAGGGGAAAATGGTTTGTGGTGGTTCTTGTCACACCTGATCCACTTTCCTGGATGTCCATTCCCCTGTGTCCCTTCTCCCTCCACTGGGAGAGCCCCGCAGTGCCAGAGCCTGGGACCAGGTCACCAACCAAGCTCAACTCCACAGGAGTTCAAGGCTGCAATTTCAGAAGGGAAAATCCTCCTGTATTCCCAATTACAACTTGCTTTATCCTTAATTTTTTTTTTTAATTATTATTTCCTAAATAAATTCAGTTAAGTAGTAAGGATTTCCCTATTTTGGAAAATCTCACGGCCTCTTCCAAATTCTGTTATAATTAGTTCAAGACTATCTCCAACTGTTTTCCTGAGAGGAAACCTTTCCTTGGCTGCAGGAATGTTGGCTCCACTTGCCTGCAATCTTTTAGCAGTGTGGTATCTCCTGACAGGATGCAGGTTTCGGAGTGGTTGCTCCAGGCTTTAGCAGAGCAAGACACAGGTCTGGGAGCCATTTCTGGCACTGCTGCATGTTCTGGGAGCTCTGTCAGAGACTGACTTCCTTGATTCCAGGGGCTGAACTTTGGCTCCAGAAGTTGTTTTGATGTTCTCACTCTGCTTTCAGGGGCATTATCCTATGTTTGAGGAGGTAAAAATGGAACAAAAGCTGCTCAGGATTGTCAGGAAGGACTAAACTCGATCCATCAGGACTGAACAAGGCAGAAGTGCAGCACAGTCCAGTCTCCCCAGCCCTCACTGATCCCAGCTTTTGGCAGAGGTGACTGTATGTGATGAGATCAATGTTTCTTTAATTGTTCTGTTTAAACTTTAGAAGTGCCAGGCTGCCCTGAACCTGTGACATCAGCCTCGCTTTCTGAACTCAGGGAAGTTTTCCCCAGGTGAAAACCAGGAGCCATGAACTGGGCACTCCTGAACAGTCAGAAAAGCAGCAAATGAGGTACATGTGAGCAAAATGAAAGTTCAGATTCTTCAGTGTTGTCATGTGAGACCCTGTAAAGCTTTGATTTTCTTCCTTTGATCATACCAGAACCTCCTCTCACACACTGCAAATTCTTCTGTAATTTTGTCTGAACAATCCCGCTTGAGATCCCAACAAGCACAGATGTTCAGACAGATTTCAGAGTGAGAATGAATAATGAAAATTCATTATGTTCTACAATGTCCCATTTAGAGCAGTGAGCTTTTTCTGAGCACTAGTTTGAGCTGTAGTGGGCTCTGGGGCTTTCTGCATGGGTTATGGCACAGGAGACAACCACGGGTACTTCTTTCTTCTGCTGGTTGTGATTGGCAGGGAAAGGTTTCCTGCTTGGGAAGGTGCTCCGAGGCCTCCCCGCGTTCAGCAGGAGGGTGTGACTGCCAGAGGTGTCAGAAGATCTTTAAAACTTCTCATCCAGTGGCCGGAGTGGGAATGCTGATTTCTGATGGCAGTTTCCTGTTCCAGGGGATTCCATACAGAAGCTGTGGCTTCAGGCAGCCGCTGGCACTGTCATCAGTGTCTGTCCCCTGGTGGCAGTGCCCTCCTGTGCCCATGGCAGCTCTGCCACGGAGTGGATCTCATCTGGAAACAGATCAGAAAAACGATCCATTATGGGAAGATGAGTGTGGAGCAAGTTAAGAAGAAGTAAAAATCTCCCCCTGCATTGTTCCTACCCTAATGCACGCCCTCCTTGGGGCGTTGTGGTGATGTAGGGAGAGACTCCCTTGCCTGCTCCCATCCAGCATGGGAGCAGTGAGGAAAGAAGGAAATACCCATGGAAATGACTTCATTGTTTCCTCTCCACCATGTAAGGACAGCCATTCTGTTGTCGAGCTTGGAGGATGCAGTTTATAAAGGCAGGGTGGGTTTTCCCCTGGGAGCACAGTAAATGAGTGAAGCATCTTCCTTTCAGTTTTTCTTAGCACTTTGTGGAAAATGGAATTTTCCTGCTGTAGGTTTTGCTGGGCAGGGAGGTGGAGGGAGCCGGCTGAGGGTGCTGGGGAGCAGGGCTGGGCAGCAGCTCCCTCCCCGTGTGCAGTCCTTGGAGTGCAGCTCTGGGACACAATTTCCCACTGACGTCAGGCCCTGGACGTCAGGCTGGCGCAGCTGCTGGCCATTAGCCACACGGGAGGGATCACTGCTCTTCCAGCAGGCAAAGGCTTCGCTGTTAGCCCTGAGCCTGAAGCGTTTGCTCTCTGCACTGCAGATGTTGCTTCTGTTGTTTCACCTGCAGCTTGTTTTGCAACTTGTCGTTGTGTTGGGACAACACGTGCCATCTTCTGTGCCTTTGGGAAGCCACTGACTCCAGGTTTTTGGATTCTGATATAATTTCCACTGGAATTTGGCTTAGTCATTTTGTTTCCTCTTTCTACTTCAATGTGTTTTCTCTTAAATGTCTTCCTAACGTTGATACAGACCAATATTTATTGTCTGCTCGTGGCTGCAGTGCTGCACTTGCATCGAGTGCCCAAGGTACCCCACAGGGAGTTGCTGCTCTGATCATGATTTGCCGTTTGATTGAAATGTTTTCAAGGGAAGATAAGCAGGCTTTTAGGATTCCTACTACATCTGTAAGTGGCCTTGGCAATGCTCGGGGATAAATCCATCCTGTGCTTAAGCAGTTCACAGTTACCATTGTCATGGTGACCTTTGTCCTCATTCAAATCTGGCAGGAGGTAAAGGGTGGAACAGTTCTGAGAAGCAGAGGAGAGTAAAGAAAGCTCATTAATATTTCACTGAAGAGTGGTGAGTGAAATCACACGTTAATCCCATGAATTTTCTTATCAGCAGACAAAATGGAGTGGAGGGATCCTGGCACTGGCAGACGTTTTCTTGTAGGAAGAATTCAGTAGTGCCTTCTGTTTGAACAGATTTGGGGGGTTGAAGAGACGTGTTCTCATTGAGTAAAGAGCTGTGCCAGACTTGACCAGCTCCCAGTTTTCCCAGTGCCTGTTGCTGAAGGTTAGAGATACCCAGTGAGTGATACCGGAACACTGCCTTAAGATCTTTGTTCTGTTTTAATTGAAATTGAGGGCTGAAGGGAGGCTGGGCATTGTCAAAGAAATGGGAAATTTACTGTCTCAAAATAGGATAGTGGATAGGACACTGTTAGGGGCTCAAAGACCAGTGATATCTTCACTGTGAAAAGGCTTCTGGCAGGTCTTTCAGAGGCAGTGCTATATGAGACATTAAAATAATAACAGAATCTGATTCAGGAGCCAGCTCAGTTTCAGAACACTGTGCTACTGGATGTTGTCAGGCCCTGGTGGAGAGCTGGCACAGGAGTGGATAATACAAAATCTCTAATAAAAGCACTGGTGAAATGGCCGGGAAAACAAAATTACTGCACCTTTTCCTATGAAATAAATCTCTTTTCTGACCCCTAGGGTTTGTTTTCTGCCATTTGTGAGAAAGAAAGGCCCATTTTGCCATTGAATGCAGCTTACTCCAAACGAGTTTCAATTTTCTCTAGACTATGAAATATTTTGCAGAACCTAACAACTTCAGGAATTCTAGGAGTAAAGGCTTTTGGTGGGATACTGAAAATGGGGTTATCTAACTTAGGCTCAGGTCTAACAGTAACCTAGATTTCCAGGCCCAATGCATCTGGCATCATCTGGGCATGTAATCCTGGGAAAAAAGGGTTCCTGGTGATTAAAAATAATGCCAGCACCCCAACACCCCAGCCCAAAAATAAAGCCATCATTTTGGGCTTGGACTTAACAGATTATCTCTCAGGTTAATAACTGTAAGCTAAAGAAAGCTGAGTATTTACATTCATTTCTGCACACATAGCAGTGAAGTTAAATATAGTTTGTAAAAAAGACTCACAAAAATACTATGCAAGCATACAAATCAGGCTGTTTTGTGAAGCTCAGTAAACATAAAAGAAGCAGCATTTTAATCAAAATGAGGAATTGCATCCTAATCACCTCTCAGCACATGCATATTTCATAAGTACATGTTCTGCACAGCAAACGCTGTGTAAGGGGCTGCTGATCTCAGCTCTCATCTCCCCAGCTCTCCCAGCACAAGCCAGGCTGGCTCTGCGTAAGCCCAGCCTAATGGAGCCGTACTTGCTCATGGCTCTGGGAAACATTTGAGGAAATAAAACAGAGTAGCAGCCATGCTGTGCTGCGCAGCGCAGAGCACTGCTGCCAGAGCAGCCGCTGCTCCCTGCCTCTGCAGTCTGCAGGGCAGAAGCTCTTGGGCCCCTCCCTGTCCCCAGATGATGCTCACATGAGGGGCCTGGGGTGTCCCCAGGGCGAGGGGGCTGGCTGTCCCAGTGATGGTGTTTTACCAGCAGGGACACTGATGGAGACTCCACTTCCCTGTGAACACAGAGTCCAGTTTGTCATCAGCCCCAGGGAATAAGGTGAACACATGAAATGAAAAGATTCAGTGTTTGAAAATACTCCGGCTTCTTCTCAAGCATTATTTCTTTTATCTTTCTCTGAAACCTTCATCTCCGGGGCAGCGAGCCATGGTTTCCATCTAGGCTGATGAAGGGAGATGTCTATGGCAAGGCTTTCCATAGTCCCTGGTATCCTGCTGACACGCTCTGTCCAGCCTGTGCTGGCACTGAGCCTGGCTTCTGCAGTCCCTGTCACAATCTGAGTCTCAGAAGCCGCAGATCAGAGAGGCTGGAACCCTCACTGCAGCTGAAAGGCTGTTTGCTAAGTGTGATTTTATCGTGTTTGGGAGGTTTCCCCTCACAATCTCATTAAAATATTCATGAGTTCTCTCTCTTGGCTGGAATCATTAATAAATAGTTGATGTCAGTGGCATCGCTCTGCACTTCCTTTCTGGATGGATCTTTCAATATTCCACACGTTCCCGATCTGACACCTCCTAATCAGGGTTCAGCTCCGGGGCAGAGCTTTGTCAGGTGCTCATCCCCTGAGCATCCCTTCCTCAGACACACTGGGGACTCTGCACTCCGCACAGGGGACACACCGACCCTGCCAGGGCACTTCCCAAGGCACAGATTCCCAGGAACTACAGCTGGTGGCAGCCCTGGAGCCTGGGCTGAAGGTTCCCCATCAAAAGTAGGGTGTAGGTAAGAGCAGTGCTAACCAGCACTGTTCTTATACAAGTTCCTGGTCCTCTAGAGGCAGACTTTGGTTCCAGAGCTTTCAATCTGTCATTAAAACTCAATTTGATCACAGCTCCTGGGGCTGAATTTCCCAATCTGCTCCCTCTGCCTTCCTTGCAGCTGAATGGGAGAGAAGGTGATGGGGAAGTAAAGATGGAGCAATGAAGGGCTGAGACAACTCATGGCAGAGCTCTTGGGAGTACACAGCAGGCAGGGAAATGTGCATTTTACACATGGCTCTTGCAGCCATTAGTTTTACCATTATTGGAGAAAGTCCCATCTACACAGCTGATTTTCTGCTGCTTCCACATGGGGTCACAGCTGGGTCACTCCAAGCATATGCCATCTTCTTTTTTTATTCCCTCCCTTCAGAAAGAGACAGCTGTTTCTTCATCAGTTTGGATTCCACGTTTAACCCTCCCTGTGCAGTTTCTCACAGTGGTGTGGTGTTACAGACTGCACAACGTTGGCTTTTTCTCCAACATGCCACAGACACTGTGGAGCCTCCGAAGCAGGAGTGGCTCCCGAGCAGTGTGGCATGGCTGGGTTTGCTCAGTGACGGGCGTGACCTCCCTGGCACTCTGGGTTGCAGGTGTTCTATTGCTGCTGCAGCGACACAGCGAGCCCAGAATCACTCGCCTCAGGCTGTTCCATGAGCTCCACTCCCAGCCTGCTGGGCTCTGTGTGAAGCGAGGCCAGAGGGGAGGTCGCATCTCAATGGATCTTCTCTTTGGGACCATTCCTGAGCGAGGAGAATTCACAGCAGGATAGGGAATAAATCCACGTACAGTGAAGACAGTTTTGGTGTCGGGACCTGCCACCATGCAGGGGGCTGATGGCAGGGAAGGAAAAACAGGCCCTGAGGAATCTCCAGTGTCCTGCCTCCTGGCCCAGTCCTGGACAGACTTCTGGCACAGCCAAGGACACACGCAGAGGAGCCTCCTCCTGTCTCCAGGCTCTGCACCAGCATTGCCTGTGCCTTTTTGGCAGAGCTGTGTTATTCCATTCTCCCTGTTTCTTTAGAACATTCAGGACACGGGGGGCAGTGATAGATAACTGGAATCTGACCATTTTGTAAGTTATGATAAAAGCTGCCACAGAGAGTAGCAAGGTGCAGTTCAGATCGCAGATACACTGTGTGAGAAGACAAACTGAACTAATAAGTCACCTGGCTTGAAAGGGCAAGGCAGTAAAAAGCAGCTTTCTTCCCAAGAGCACGGATGAACATTTCCCGGCGGACAAACGGGAGCACAGGATGGACTGCCCTGCCCGCAGTGCCAGAGAGCTGCGGAGAGGCAGAGGAGGACAGCAGGGGCAGGGACCGGAGTGAGGAGCAAGACCCCGAGGGACCCTGCAGGAAGCTCCTTGCTCTCTGCCCGGGGCAGGCTGCCCATGAGGGCACAGCAGAGCAGTTTGTCAGCACCTGATGAGGCTCGCCTTGGGGTCGTGCGAGGAACGGAGGTTTTCAGAGCCCAGGCTGAGCTGAGCGGCCACGGGCAGATGCCAGCGGGCTGCCTCACTCACACAGCTCCCTGCTGTCCCCGAAAGGTGTCCGGGAGCGTCCGTGTGCCGAGAGGGAGCGGGAACGGCGGGCAGAGCCCGTCCTGCATGCCGCCCCTCCCGCCCGGAGCCAGGGAACGCGAGCACTGCAGGCGGCGGGCGAGCCCCGGCGCGGCTCGGCACTGACGGGAATGACATCCTGGGCTGACATCAGCGCTCGCAGCGGAGGTGTGGCTTGGCGGGGGCGCTGCTCCGGGCTGGCAGCATCCCCGCTGCCGTCCTGCCCGCGCGGCTCCTCCCTGCTGCAGCTCCGGCAGCAGCCGGGGCCAGCAGCCGCTCCTGCGGCTCGCCACCGCCCGGGCACGGCTCTGCCCGCCTCCAGCCGCAGCGCCCGCCACCCGGCAGGGGGAATGCCATGTGGGCACCCGAGCAGCCCGAATTCACCACCTGACAGCACGGGAACGATTTTGAAGAATTCCATTTTTTTTGTTCCAGCACCTTCGCTGCTTCATTGTTGCCTGGCTTTTTTTTGAGTCATTAGGGGTGCTGCCACCCGAATATTTCTTCATCAGATGCCACAGAAGAGATTCTAGGAAAACAAAGAAACTTGTGATGTGGAGCTGACAGTTCTGGTTTCAGCTGGTGAAAACTTGCAGAATCAGTGAGAAGGCAAAGGAGAAAAATGCCCAGGACAATGTCGGTAACTCCTGGTAATTTGTCACTCAATGGGACGAGCTTCTTGACAGACAATCACAGCATTATGGACAAGCCCAGTGAGCAGAGAACTTGGAATGTCTTTCTGTTCTGCTTGACTTTTGCCATTGCACTCCCAGCCCTTCTGGGCAGCATTTATTCACTCGTTTCCCTGCTGAAACTGCAGAACAAAACCCCGGTTTCGATGATTGTGGCCTCTTTGGCAGCAGACGATCTGATCAGCGTCGTGCCAGTGATTATTTTCATGCTCATGCAGTGGTCAAGCAAAGTCCTCCCCCAGCCTCTGTGCACCACCTCAGCGTTTATGTATTTATTCCAGGGCATTTCTAGCAGCCTGAAAGGGTCTCTTATAGTTTCTTACAACTTCTACACCCTCAACACGACCGGGACACCGAGCTGCAGCTCCTCCAAGCGCCGTGTGAGTGTGGTATGGGCCACGCTCACCATCTGGACTGTCAGCCTGCTGATGTGCATTTTGCCTCTCTGTGGCTGGGGCAGCTACATCCCCACGTCCTGGGGCTGCTTTGCTGACTGTGGCAGTTCCTACGTCCTGTTTGTGTTCCTTGTGTACTCGCTGTGCTTCTCCCTCCTGGCAGTGCTGGCTGTTCCCCTCACGCTGCAGCTGCTGTGCTCAGGTGAGCCCCAGCTGCTGCACACCGAGCACCTGCAGGGCTCTGGAGGCTCCATCTCCCCCGGGACACCATGGGGCTGCGGTGCTGCTGCCCCTCCGCTGCCACTGCTGGACCCTGGGGATAAAACCCGGGAGCCTTTCCAAAACTCAGAGGCAGTTTTTGGGAAGGGTGTGGCTGAGAGCAGCACACAGAGCAGGAGCTTCACGGTGGGCTTTGCCCAGAAACGATTCTCGCTGATCCTGGCACTGACCAAAGTCCTTCTCTGGCTGCCAATGATGGTAAATTCTCAGATGGCTTCACTTTCCAATGCTCACTTACATTTCAGTGGGACATCACCCGTGGGCCATGGATTGAAACAGATGAACCGTGGCCATTGCAGTTGTTCCTCGTAGCGTAGTTGTGCCAGCAGAAGTCCTCTCCAGCAGGTCTGTGTCACTGCATGAGTTTAACTGGTGCCCAGTGGGCTTGGCAGAGCCTGGCTCATCGCTCTGGCACTCTCCCATCACACCATTCGTGCCACATGAACACCAGGGGCAGTAAGGTCCCCCTTGGGTACTGCCAGCTGTGGGACTGGGTTTGCTCAGCATTCTGGGGCTGGGAATCGAGCTAAGAGCCCCTCTGTCCTGTCCTCTGAGACACATCCTTTGGGTTAAAAAAATAGGAGTTTGGTAGGAAAATGCAGTTTGGTTGCACCTTTGTAAACCCTGCAGTGCTGGGGCGGGAGGGAGCGCTGCCGTGGGCACGTGTGTGTGTTTGGGAACAGGAACCTGAGAAAGGATCTGCTGGGAACAGGGAGCACGGCTCGGGGGCAGGTACCCCTGCCCTTGGGCGTACACCTGGGGCTCCTCGGTACCACACGGGACTGGCTGGCACTGGGAGCTGTTCAACGGTGCTCAGCATCTACATTTAGCTTCAGTGAGGGTTTTTCTGAGAAATGCAGCATGAGAGGAGAGCAGTCAGCGTGTTTCCTGTGCTGTCTGTTAGAGCCACAACTGTTGTCCTCAGCAAACACTAATGACAATCTGTGTCTTACAGAGGCGTCACATTCATAGCGAGATGTTCTCCTTGTTCCTGGAAGCATCTCATGTGCCCAAAGTGATTTACATTTCAAAATGCTCTGCCTTTCAGATACAGATGGCTGTCCAGTACATCACTGGGCTGCAGAGCCTTTCTTTTGAGACACTGAGCTTCCTGCTGACCGTGCTGGCTGCCGCAGTCACCCCGCTGTTTGTCCTGTCACAGCGCTGGCTCCACCTGCCCTGTGGCTGCATCATCAATTGCAGGAGGAACTCCTATGCAGTGTCTTCACAAGATGCCAAAAGTAAGTGTGGAAGGGTTGCCTTGGTGTGACAGAGGTTGCCAGACCTCCCCTGGTAACCTTCTTGGCATCTTCTAGAGCCCTGTTTTGCCTTGGGCTTTGTGTAAAGATAGCTGGAGGAACAGAGTGGGTCAGGTGGAAGAGGCTCACAGGGATCATGTGGTCTCAACTGCAAACGTTAAGGGCTAAATATTTGTGAGGAAGTGGGAGTTGTTTCCCATTCTCTGGAGTGAAAATCTTCTACCATCAGTGGATGAATTCCTGACCTTCCCTGCTTGTTCAGGGAGAAAGAACTCCTGAATCTTAGAGAAAAGCCATCCTCAGTGCATGGCTTTCACTCCTTTAAACACATCATCCAGGTGCAGAATGGCTTGTGCTGCCCCTGCTGCCCTTTTAGCCACTTTCCCAGAGAGAACGACTGCAGTTCATCTAGAAGGCAGTTCCTTCTCAGAAGTCTTTCTTCTCAACAATTTATTTTTTTCAATGGAGGGAAATTTGCCTGTTTCCAGCAGGAGCTGGATAATTTATTCCATGTTTTAGCAAGTCATCTGCATTGTGTTTGTAATCTCATTTTTCTTTTTGGTCTCAGCTCCTAACACAGTTTCTTTCCTTCCTGCTCAGCCAAGCGCAGCGGTTTTGAGTTCAACCTGTCGTTCCAGCAAGGCTATGGAATCTACAGGATATCCCTGGAGAACCCTCCCCACCCCAGCAGCGACGGCAAACCCTCGTCCTACCACAGCCTGGCGAGCTCTGCCTGCGGGGAGCCTGGCAGGGGCAGCGACAGCGGGAGCAGGGCACTGGGGCACGGCTCCCGGGGCACCCCGGCTGCTGGCCCAGGGCCCTGCCAGGGCCAGCAGGGCACCAGCGCTGGCCCCTCGGCGTTCCCTGCAGGCCCAGAGTGGAGGCTGTCCCACGAGGAGAGCCACGCACCCGGCCTCTCGGACTGGGAGTGGTGCCGGAGTAAATCCGAGAGGAACCCTCGGCAGGTAAAGGAGGAATTTATTCTTTGCTGATAATAAGAGTTTCCTTATGCAGCAGGAATGATTTTTACTGACATTGATACTTCCATTAGTCCCATTTTTTACTAAAACTCGTACATGGCATTGTGTAATATTTAGTAACCACAGGCCCATTTGCAGGTGTTGATCCTGCAATAATTTCTCACTTGTCTTCTTAACAATGGGGTTTTCTTATTTTGTGTGCACCTGCATGATTTGTATATGGTAAGAAGTAAGTATGAATTATGTTACTTTGTCTTAATGAATAGGAAGTTTCTCTCCAAAAGATGACATTTTCCAGAGAATTCCACTGAGGAATTCAGTGGCTGTTGGGCATTACAGCAGGTGGGAGTGGGGCAAGAGCCCACGTGAAGTCTGTGAGACAGGAGCTCTGGAAGGCTTCATGTAGGAAGGGCTCTCTGGAAGTCACCTAGTCCAACCTCGTGGTCCAAGCAGGGTGACTTCAGGGCCAGATCAGCTCGTGCTCAGGCTCTGCACACGCACAGGACATGGATAAGATGTATTGTGTGTTCAAATACAGGCTTCTCTCCCCATCTGATAAACACAAGTTTATCATCTGAGTCACAGTAGGAATTTGGCTGATATTTCAAATGTGACTGATCATCTCTTTCATAAAAAAACCAATGCTCACTCTATTGCATTGTGCAGAGATGACTTCCTGCATTTGGGGGCAAAATGGAGTGATGACTCAGCCTGGTTTTAATCTTCCAGTTCTTGCCAAGGCCTCATGTGCCATGTACAGCTTGGTTCATAAAAACTCGGTATCAGGTTCATAACTGTGGCTCTCCTTGCAGGAGTTTCCAGATGATGTTTAAAACAATAAAAAATTCTTTTCCCCATGTCCCCTGGTGCCAGTTCAGCTGCAGCCTTGGGACTGCAGCAGGTGTGAGCGGCTCTTTGTGAGCAGCTGGCAGTGGCTGTTTTATGTGCCCTGGGGCCTTGTATGGCACTTTTGGACATACTCTTCCCTTCTTGCACTACAAAGAGTCACAGCTCATCCACTTCTGACACCTTCCCAGGTATAACCCAGTGGCAGGCACTAAAGCTCCTATGGGGCAGAAGTTGCAGGCTTTGCAGTCACAGCTGAATTGGTTCTGACATTCAGCAGGGGCTGCCAGAGCTTCACAGCTGGCATTTGCTTTGCAGCTGGGAAGGGCAGAGCGTGAAAACTCTGCAAGCCTTGGAAAAATAACTTTAATGCATCGCTCAGGTTTGTGTTAGATCAAAGATCAATTTGGGCCGTACATTAATAAGCTGAAAACCATCTCCTTTATTCATCCTCTCTGGAAGTCCCAAAGCCTGAGAAAAGTCACTCTGTTCTCATCACTCTGCATTTCCTACGTGTGTTAAAGAAGACTCCCCCAGGCATTGATTGGCCACATCCTTCTGCAGGAAATACAGCGGTTCTTCTGAGAGTCCAGAAATACAGGGGCTCTTGCTGGAGTGCTGCTGACTTTCTCATCAAGAGGAGAAGCTGTAAGAACTGACAGCAGGAGGGAGAGCAGCCATCCCCATGGATGTGGGACCAGTGAATTTGGTGGAGCTGTTTGAAGAGCAGGTGCCAGACAGGACCCGGGATGCCTTTGGTTCCCTCTGGAAGCAGAGGGCTTGGAGAGTGGCACTTCCTTGGGGTGACAGTGATGACTGTGGAGCTGGTTGTCTCTTCATTGTCTGTTCTGTGAGTAAAGAGTTGCTCCATCAAAGTGTTTTCTCTGGAACAAAAGTGGCATGAGAGAATGAGGCAGCAGGGTTTATTGAATATATGATAGGATGGCTGTAATCGAGAGGGAGAGAGAAAATTGTGCTTGTCATTTCTAACTCCTGCTCAGCTGCATTTTTTAAAAACACCTTCAACATCCCATAAAATACCCGTGTATCTCCCTTCCTAAAGAGATTGAGTGTAAATATGTCATGTCTTATTTTGTCTATGCTTCAGTGCCCTCAGGCAACACAAATCTCCCAGGCTGGCAGTTTGTTCCAGGCTTGCTGATTATTTTTCTCTACCTCATCTGTGGGTTGCCTCAAGGAAACTCTTTGAAGAGACTGCACAGGTCCTATTTATGTGCCCTGCAAGGAAAGAGAGGGGGAGGCTGTGCAAGTGGCTTCGCTGAGCAGCAGCCAGCGCAGGCAGGAGTATTTAACATGAGAAAGACACAGCATCTCACTCCTGCAGGAAGGTTGTGAACATCCCCTTGAACACCAGGCACGGCACAGAGGCTGAGTTAGGAATGGCCTTGAAGGTTCTCATTGCTTCCCACTGGCTGGTGGGAATCTGCACCACCTGCACCCCTGCTGGTGTGCTGAGCTCTTCCCAACGGGGCTCTTCCTGAACTTGTGGTTGGAACTTGTTCCTGATTTCCAAAGAGGTTCCCGTGGCTGGAAAATCAATGTAACATTTCACCTTCCTCCTCTCGCCTTGCTCCCAGAGGCGTGTGTACGCTGTGTGGTGCTTGCTGGCTCCCTGCTGCAGTTCACCTCCGCTGGCTCTCTGGAGCTGCCGAGGAATGGCGAGAGCGGAAACATGGCCCAGGAGGGCACGGCTGGACAGAGCTCCTACAGCCCTTCCCTCCACGGTGTCCTCACCTCGGGTGCTCTGTTGCATCTCCTGGTACTGATAAATACAAATCCAGGCCTGTCTGCATCGGGCAGGCCACTGGCAAGTGCTGGGCTCAGGCCATCTGAGGTGAGCTTGTCTCTTCCTGTCATACCGCCTTGGCTCTGCATTTACTGCAGTCAGCCTCAGAAAAGGCAAATCATTGCAGTAATTCATTTCACGGCAGCTAATTTGCACTCTTAGGGAAGTAGAAGACTAAGCCTCTATTTTAAAACAAACAGAAAACTGATTGTCTCTGGAAAGAAAAAGCCGGGATCCTTACTGGAAACATTCTAAAAATAGACCTTTTCATCTCAAGCTGTGTTTGACCAAAGTAATTAGGAATGCAAACTCCTCAGAGCTGTTGTGGAGTGCTGGTCTTGTGCTTGGGAAGGCAGCACGGTCCAGCGGAGCCGCACGCTCACGGCACAAGCTGTGTGTGCTGCTGTGCTGCCCCTGTGCAGAGCCCTGTCCCAGGCAGGAGGAGCAGAGTCCAGGGCACCTGTGCTTCACTGGGACACTGCTGGCACACCTGGCTGCCACTTCCAGGGCCTGGCAAACCAGGAGTCGTGAGGGAGACTCTACAAAGGGCCTCGTGCTTGAGGCTGTCACCAGACACGGCAGAACCAGCTGGCATGGCGTCCCAGTGTCCCACTCAGCCCCCAGCTGCTGCTTTGACCATTTCCAAATGGAAATCTGTCTGCCAGAGCCTGCTGCGGCTGCTGTGGCCTCAGATACATGCAAGCCTTCCCTATGGACAATATCCTCCATGGTGAGTGCAGCCCAGACCCGCTCAGGCAGCGGGAGCAGGACAGGGGAGCTGCTCCTGACCCCCAGGGCTGGTGCGGGAGTTTCGCCTCGTGGCAACCGCAGCTGCCTCCTGTCTTCTGTGAACTCTGGGAGGCGGATGTATAATTAAATAATGAGGGGATTTGCCTGGTCTGTTCCGCAGAGGTTTCTCTGCTCGGAATGCATCAGCATTCCGTAAGGAACAAGGACACTTGTGATTTATTTCACTGGGATTTTCTGGTCTTTGCTTTTAAGAATTGCCCGTGCTGGTACATGGAGTTCTCCGGTGAAATCCCTGTCCCAGATTCCAACAGCCAGAACGCTCCCCAGGCATTGTGGGCAGGGGCTGCATGGGGGATGCCCTGATGTGGGAAATCCTCTCCACAAACAGTGGAACTTGGCGAGGGAAGGGCCGGGAGCTGAAGGTGAAGACTGAACTGCAGGGAGCCGTGGGCGGCAAAATACTACACAGGATGTGAAGTCTGGTTTGCTGGTGGATTCCTATTTATTGCCATGGATGTGTCATGAAAAGCAAAAATGGACAAGATAAAGGTCACTTTTTGTTCCCATTAATATTAATTTATACTGAAAGTAATTCCAGTAATAATCAGCGCTACTTGGCTATACCTAAACCCAGGATAAATGCTGGGTTATTATCCCTCCCTTGGGCCCCATAGCCATGGATTTAGTCCCAGCACTTGTATCCACAGTGCTCCCCAGAGCACAGCATTGTGGTTTCCATTGACAAATGGATTCTGTACGTTAGAAACAGGTAAAGGTGTCTGGAATCGAACATTTCCACTGGAACTGTTCAAGTGGGAAATGACAGCATTCAGTGTCTCCCTGGTTACTGACTGGGCAGTGACATAGGAGGCTTGATGGATCCTTTTCACTTTAACAGTAAATACCGATTTCTCAAGAGAAAACCTGAGAAGACTTTCAGAAGGAGGCAGTTTCAGAAAGTGATAGGGAAATGTCTCATTCTCCAGACCTGGAGTGCTCATTCCAGCAAGTGAGGATTGCTCATTCTCCCTCCAGTCTGGCAAATCAAAGAGTTTGATTAAACCAGACATAACCTTGCACTGAAGGAATCAGCTTTTATTTAAACTCTGGTTTTCATATTCTGTAGATTTCATAGTGAGTCACAGGCACTTGGGACTTCATACACTGAGGTGTATAATAATAAAAAAAAACTTCTTACTACTCTTTCAAGTCATAAATTCCAGGTGTGTAAAATTCTGCAAGGAGCAGGCAGTAAGAGGAGTTAACAACAGGGCAAACGTGGCCGATTTGTGCTGGTTTTTTTGGCTGATTTGTGCTGGTTTTTTTGGCTGATTTGTGCTGGGGTTTTTTTGGCCAATTTGTGCTGGTTTTTTTGGCCAATTTGTGCTGGATTTTTTGGCCGATTTGTGCTGGTTTTTTTGGCTGATTTGTGCTGGGTTTTTTTGGCCGATTTGTGCTGGGGTTTTTTGGCCAATTTGTGCTGGGTTTTTTTAGCCAATTTGTGCTGTTTTTTTTGGCCGATTTGTGCTGGATTTTTTGGCTGATTTGTGCCATTTTTTTTGGCTGATTTGTGCCGGTGTTTTTGGCCGATTTGTGTTGGTTTTTTTTTTTTTGGCTGATTTCTGCTGGATTTTTTGGCCGATTTGTGCTGTTCTTTTTGGCCAATTTGTGCTGGATTTTGGGCCGATTTGTGCTGGGGTTATTTTGGCTGATTTGTGCTGGATTTTATGGCCGATTTGTGGTGGTTTTTTTGGCTGATTTGTGCTGGATTTTTTGGCTGATTTGTGCCATTTTTTTGGCTGATTTGTGCCGGTGTTTTTGGCTGATTTGTGCCGGTGTTTTTGGCCGATTTGTGCTGTTTTTTTGCCGATTTGTGTTCGGTTTTCTGGCCAATTTTGTGCTGTTTTTTTGCCGATTTGTGCTGGATTTTTGGCCAATTTGTGGTGGTTTTTTTGCCGATTTGTGCTGTTTTTTGGCAATCTCAGCTCTAACAGTGCTGTTCCCCTGCAGCGCACGGGCGGGGCCCTGGCTGTGCCTCTCTGCGCCTTCCAGGGCACCGTGTCCCTGCAGGCCCCCACCGGCAAAACGCTCTCCTTGTCCACCTACGAGGTGAGCTCCGAGGGGCAGAAGATAACCCCCACGGCCAAGAAAATCGAGGTGTACCGCTCCAAAAGTGTCGGGCACGAGCCGAGCGCGGGCGAGCCTCAGGACGCGTTTGCTGACACGAGCGTGAAGATTCACCTGGAGGTGCTGGAGATCTGTGACAACGAAGAGGCCCTGGACACCGTGTCCATCATCAGCAACATCAGCCAGTCCTCCGCGCGGGCACGCTCGCCCTCGCTGCGCTACTCCCGCAAGGAGAACAGGTTCGTGTGCTGCGAGCTGGGGGAAAGCGCCTCTTACTCGCTGCTCATCCCCTCGCACGGCCCCGGCTGCGACTTCAGCATCTCCATCCCCGACACCGTGGAGGCCCATCGACGCAACAGCCAGCAGCAGCCCGCGGCCAGGGCTGGCTTCCAGGAGGAGATACAGCTGCTGAACAAAGCCTACCGAGAGCGGGAGGAGCAGGGCAGCAGCTAGAAAAGGCGTGTAATCCACACGCTGCCGCTGCTCTGACAGACAGCGCTGCCCTTGGCCCGAGTCACCCGAGCAAAGGCAGGGTCGGCTGGTTTTTTTCCTATCATGCAAACGTTATTTAGGCGCACTGTGGAATCAGTTCAAACTGATAGTGCTGTATCAAGGGGATAACAAATTCTCAAGTGCTTTACAGCTTTCCATAGTGGATTTTAAGTTATTTATTTATATACCTATTTATTTGAGGCACACGTGTGTCTAAAGGGAATCCTGAATAAAATCTTAAACCCCAGCTTTGGCGTTTGTTGGCACTGGGTGGCGTGTCTGCAGGAACCTGTGGAAATGAGGGAGCAGCTCCACATGTGGGAAGTTACAGCGGTTTTGATTCACTTGCAGTCCTTGTCCACATCTAAATCGACACAACACTATAAATACTATAAATACTTTTCCAACACCTGGACATCACTTAAAGCTCATTGGCTGCTCTTTGTTTCACGGATTAAAACTCTTCTTGTTGATTAGGCCTGAAAGCATACGAAGATCAAACATCAAGAAAACGATACAAATTCCCCATTCTGCAACTCACTGGCCGGTCGGGGACTCGAACCCGGGCCCAGGGGGGCGGGTCAGGGTGAGGACTCGAACCCGGGTCGTTCGGGTGGGTGAGCTCGGGCCGGGCTCGAACCCGGGCTTGGAGGGTGGCTTAGGTCGGGCCGGGACCCCAACCCATGTTGGGCCGGGACTCGAACCCGGATCGTTCGGGTGGGTGAGCTCGGGCCGGGACTCGAACCCGTACGGGTCGGGTGGGTTCGGTGGGGCCGGGACTCGAACCCGTACGGGTCGGGTGGGGTCGGTGGGGCCGGGACTCGAACCCGTGCGGGTCGGGTGGGTTCGGTGGGGCCGGGACTCGAACCCGTGCGGGTCGGGTGGGGTCGGTGGGGCCGGGACTCGAACCCGGGGCCAGGACTCGAAGCCGGGCGGGTCGGGTGGGTTCGGTCGGGCGGGACTCGAACCCGGGTCCATCGAGCTGCGGGCGGGCGGAAGTGCGGCGGCGGACGAGGCGGGCGCTGCCGGCGGACGAGGCGGGCGCTGCCGGCGGACGAGGCGGGCGCTGCCGGCGGACGAGGCGGGCGCTGCCGGCGGACGAGGCGGGGCCGCGCTGGGCCGGGCTGAGCCGCGCCGGCAGCCGCGGCCATGAGCTACGAGGAGCGCCGCGGCTGGGGCCGCGGCCGGGGCCGGGGCCGGGGCCGGGACCGGGACCGGGACCGGGACCGGGACCGGGACCGGGACCGTGACGGCGATGGCGCCGCCGCCTCCGCCGCCCCCTCCGCGGCGGGCGGGCCCGGCGGGCGGGGACGGCACCCCGGGCACCTGAAGGGCCGCGAGATCGGGCTGTGGTACGCCCGCAGGCAGGGCCAGAAGAACCGCGACGCCGACCGGCAGCAGGTGAGGGACGCGGGACGCGGGACGCGGGACGCGGGACGCGTGCTGGGGCAGGCTCTGTGCCGCCGCGCCTCGGAACTGCGCCTCGGCAGGAGCGGAGCTCGCTGGGGATGCCGAAGAGCCGCTGGCCTAGCAGAAGGCCGTGTGAGGGGTGCTGAGGTGGCTCTGTGGTACGCGGGCTCCGCGCTGATGGAGGCTCTGCTTTCTGCCCTAGAGAGCTGTGGTGCGCATGGACGAGCACAGGGAAGAGCAAATCGAGCAGCTGCTGAATTCTGTCCAGGCTAAAAACGACAAAGAGCAAGAAGCCATGTCCTGGTGGTCCGGGGATGAAGAAGGGTAAAGAGATAGGATTACCAGTTCTTTTATTTACTTTGAATTGCACAAACCTTCCATAAGCTGGCAGGAAGATGTGTCAGAAGTGATTTACCTTGATTGAGTGTACTGGCTCAACAAATACTCTCCAGGTTCTCCACTTGAATGGTCACACTGAAATGGCTGTAGTCATTGCTGTAAAACTCATTCATTATTGCTGACTTCGAGGTGTTACATTTCTACTTAAGCTCATAAAAGCTCTAACTCATCTCTAAGCCTACTCCAGTAGATATATGGGATTTTTCAGCTCCATTGGCCTCTGGAATTACTCTTCCAGAGGTGGGTTTTGGCTCCTGTTTTCAGTTATTGTGCAGTCTCAGAACATTTTCGCGGGGTCTGTTCTGGAGTCGTTAAGGATTTGCAGGAATAGCTGGACTTGGCTGGTGTGCTGAAATGAAGGGATTTGGGCTCCTTTTGGCCGAGGGATCCAGTTATGGGGCAGTGGATCAAGCAACAATTCTCTGCTGATGTTTTGTTGCTTTGTGGCTTCGTTTGGTACAAAAGAACGTGTTGTTTTTTAGATCCTGAGGTCAGGTTTTTGGTGGTTTGGGACTTTGTTTGGTTTAATGATTTTCACTGTAGTGACAGACCCAGAGCAGCTGGGGCTGCCCCTGGATCCCTGGCAGTGCCCAGGGCCAGGCTGGGCACTGGGGTTGGAGCAGCCTGGGACAGTGGAAGCTGTGTCTGTCCATGGCAGGGGTGGCACTGAGGGGCTTTAAGGTCCTTCCAACCCAAACCATTCCCTGGATCTGTGTTCCCGTGGACTGTGGGTTCATTCGCTGCTGGCTGTAATTACCTGCACTCTGCATGTGGTCAGGCACAGCTGGAATCTGAAGTTCTTGTTCTGTGATTCCAGCCCTGCTCCAGAACAGCCTGCCAAAGTGAAACCAGATGCTGAGAAAGCTCCTGTGAGACAGACACCAGCCTGGGGAAAAACGTCCCTGGATTTGGATGTGGAATTCCTCTGTGAAAAAACCGAGCAGGATGCTGATTTAGATGAGCAACTTAAAGAAGACTTAATGAAGAAGAGATCTGATCCCAGATATATTGAAATGCAGGTACTTTTCCCTGTGTTAAGTTGAAAACTTTTCATTGGGATTTTTAAAAAATTAAGCTGACCTCAAAATGTAATGTCTTGTAATTTACTAGAAAGTTGTGATAATGTAACTTTTGCTAAAATTATCTTTAGAATTCATAAAGTTCATATCTATTGATAGAACAGTGATTAAAAATCGAAAATGACGAATTTCAGGGACAGTTATAATCTGAAATTTGAGGCTGACATGTTGTTTTATTGGGTGGGTTTCTCTTTCTTTATTGTGGATTGTGTCCCTGCAGTTATGTCTGAAATGAAAGCACAACACTGGGCTCTGAAGGAGTGGCCTCTTGAAAACAGAGGTTTTGTTTTGAGCAGCCACACATAGAAAATTGTCTTACCCTGAACACCAGTTCTCTCTTCCATACCCGGCCCTGCTCTTGCAGCTGTATATACCTTCCTCATCATGTACTGAATTGCTGGGCTGAAATCGTTTTTCTAAATTGAGCAAAACTGAAACAACACCTGGAATTAAAGTTATTTCCCACGGACCTGTGTTTATACAAGTGTTGCTGAGCAGTTTGTAATTATTTTGCAGTTTAGCCCAGGTTAGAGGTGAAATCTATTCTGTTGCTTCAGTGCTGAAAAGGTGTTTAAAGAGAAACATTATTTCTTTTTCCCCAGAGATTCCGACAGAAGCTCCCCTCGTTTGGGATGAGAGAGGTGAGTGTGTAGTGACAGAGCCTCTGTGGTGCAGTGCTCCAAAACGGGGGAGAGCAGTTGTGCCTGTGACTGGCAGCAGTCCTTCGTGGCCTTCGGGAAGGGCAGAAGCCTCCCAGGTTCTGACCCTGGGGGCTGATTCCTTTCCAGGCAGTACCAGGGGCTCACTGATTGTGATGTGGGGCTCAGTACAGCGTTCTCATGGGAATGTAACTGGGAATGTCATGGGAATACATGGCTGCTGCATACATTTAATCTTAGGTCTTCTTTTCCTGCCAGCTAAACTTCTAGAAAGTTCCTGGTTACTCAGATTGTTATGCTGTCTTCTGTGTACAAAATTGTGC
This sequence comes from Anomalospiza imberbis, assembly GCF_031753505.1. Lineage (NCBI taxonomy): Eukaryota > Metazoa > Chordata > Aves > Passeriformes > Viduidae > Anomalospiza > Anomalospiza imberbis. The sequence continues at coordinate 821,138 of NC_089690.1, read as the reverse complement.
CCTTTGTCAAACAATTAGCCAGTTTAGAATGGAGTATAATGCCAATTAAGCCTTTTTAGCTTTAACCACAGACTGACTGGCTGCACTGCTGGCCCTCAGTGCCATTAGTTTCCCAGTCACAGGATAGGGTCAGTGACAGTAGGGGCTGTTATTAATTATTAATCTTAGGCTGTTATGCAGTAGAAATGGAGTATTCTGATCTGTTTGCTTTTGCAGGCTCAGTGGGTGATTAGTGAGCTCCTTCCTGCAGTCCCTCTATTTGCTGTAATGTCCTTTCTCTTAGCATTTGTTTCTTAAAATAGTCAGGCTCTGCTCAACAGTCCTTGGGGTGGGGAGGACGAGGCTGGGAAACTGTGCCTGTTGGAACAAGGAATGTTAAAATATTGTGCTGAAAACCTTTAGTTTGTGCAGGCTTGGAGTCCAACAGGGCAAAGTCTTGTGTTCAGCCTCCAAAGATCTACAGGAGCCAAGCAGGAAGCAGAAAGGTTAAAAGTGTATTTCAGGCTTTCATTTTAGTTCTTCTGTATTATTTTCCTACAGGATCTGAAGTATTTAAAGCTAGTGTTGAGGCTGGGTATGCTTTAAACCCTACACATGGGAAGTGCAAATGTGCAGAAGTGGCTTCTGTGAGGTTTAAGCTAAACTTTTTTGGTAGCATTGCAAGAAGCAGCCGAGCATTTCTTCAGCTGTCGACACTTTGCTCAGAGTTCATCCCACAGGAGAGAGAATTCCCAGATGCTCTGCAGTCTGTTTGCAGCAGCAGCTCAGTAACTGCCGTGTCTCTGCGTGGGCAGGAGCTCGTGAGGCTGATCAACGCCAACCGCGTGACGGTGATCAGCGGCGAGACGGGCTGCGGCAAGACCACGCAGGTGACGCAGTTCATCCTGGACGATCACATCGAGCGCGGGCTGGGCTCCACGTGCCGCATCGTGTGCACGCAGCCGCGCAGGATCAGCGCCATCTCCGTGAGTGCCCTGCCCCGGGCTGCGCCCCAGCCTGCTGTGAGCAACAGCTCTGTAGCGTGCGCTAGCTGGATGTTCACGACTCAGCCGTCCATGGAGTACTGGCACTGCAGCCTCTTTCTTCCCTGACTTTAGTCATGGGCTCTATCTGTGGTTTTAACGCATTTGGGCAGTGCAACTGCCTTAAGATAAAAACTAATGCTGTGTGAGGCCCTCTAGAGGTGTGTTAATGAGCAGGAAAGCATCTGGCTTTCGAATGCTCAGTAGTTTCTCTCCTTGACAGTTCAGTGTCAGATGGCCAAGCTCACCCTGCTGAAAGGGGAACGAGCTGCTCATGCCCGAGTGGCTGTGTTCCTCTAGAGTCTTGTCGCTGGGTCGCTGCTCTCAGGGGAGGAGAAAAGGGGCTCTTCAGGGCATTTCTTTATTTATATCTCAGTACCAAGTGTTCCTACTGGTGAGCAGCTCAGTCACAGATCAGCCTGATGTTCTTTGTCCCCCTCAGGTGGCTGAGAGAGTGGCTGCTGAGAGGGCAGAGAGCTGTGGCAACGGCAGGAGCACGGGGTACCAGATCCGCCTGCAGAGGTGAGCGGCTCCCTGGCAAGGGCCTGTTGTTATCCCAAGGAGACAATTTGAAAAGTAGTTCTAAAAACAAATAACGGCTTTCCTGCTGATATTTTCCCCTGAAGGAATTCCTGCAGGGAAAGAATAAGTTTTTTTTTGAATTTTAGGAAAAGGTTTGAGTGCATTTACTGTATTTTATGCCCCATATGACAATGGCTAATCTAAGTTAGGCTTTGTCTAGTAAGTCCTGTTTTCAGCTCTTGTAAAAGGTTCTGCTGTGGGCAGAAATAAAACTGATGTCCCTAATCAATGAATTTCAAGGAAAAGTGAAAATGCTAAAGGGAAGAATGCTCCAAACCATATTTGGAAAGCAGTGTGGAAAGCAGTGCATTTGCTACACATATTTATGGACTAATTCCCTGGGACCATGTAATAGGTGCAGTGACAGGGGCTTGCAGAGCAAAAGCTTTTACTCTTGTAGTTGGCTATAATTTAAAAATCTGAAGTGGTACCAGCACATAAGGGAACCCTTTTGTTGGAGCAAAACTGCTGGTGAGAGAGGAGAGCTGAGCCCTCCCAGCATATTAATTGGGGTTCATACAGTCTCTGCTATTTCTCTGCTCCCAGTGCTGTGCATGTGAGTGCCCTGTGTGCTGAGCTGGAGAGCTGCAGGAGCTGGGGCCAGCACCTCAGTGTGCAGGAGATGGCAGAGGGTGCCTGGGAAGTCAGAGCTTCTCCCTGGTCCATTCCCCAGCCACTGAAGGGATGCAACAGTGGCCTAATTCTTTGTTCCTGCCCTTGTGCTGTGAGTGAGGGAGGCAGAGTGAGGCACATCTGCATCGTGTCTGCAATGGCACCTGCAGCTGGGGTTTAAGGTTTTAGGGCATTTTGTCAAATACAGAGGAAAACTGAGGAGTTCTTATTGTGTCTCTTTCAGTCGCCTGCCAAGGAAGCAAGGTTCAATTTTGTACTGTACCACGGGAATTGTCCTGCAGTGGCTCCAGTCAGATAAGTAAGAGCTCCTGTTTAATGAGACACTGAATGCAATTATGAAATGAGTAAGGCCTGTTCCAAACAGTCATGGCTCTACTTTTTATTTTTTCCAAGACCAAAAGTTTAATTTCTTCCCCTTCTGTTTTAGGCACTTGTCCAGCATCAGTCATGTAGTTCTTGATGAAATCCATGAAAGAAATCTTCAATCAGATGTTTTAATGAGCATTATTAAAGATCTCCTGAATGTTCGGCTGGATCTGAAGGTCATACTGATGAGTGCTACTTTAAATGCAGAGAAGTTTTCCGAGTACTTTGGTAGGTGAAATGCTTCCTAGAAATGTTCTTAAGTAATTTAGGCTTCTATAGTATAGTGTAGTTCTCGAATTACAGAATTGATTTGTATCAAAAGAAGAAATTACTTCAGTTTTAGAAATATCTGCCAGCTGCTGGAGATGCAGTTTCTCTCAGTTTTATCTCATTATTGTGACCTGATATTGCTTCTGGTTTTGCTTTTCAGACATACTATGGAAACAGAATCCACAGAGTGTTTTCCTAGTAAATATTTACCATGTTTTAGCATTCTTGCTGTGAGGGGGCGAGCAGATTGAACTTTGAGTTGTTCAGTCTCCCAGCTTTTTCCAGTGGCTGGAACCAGTTGAACTGGTGTGCAGAATACTGCCTGCTGCCTGTCCTTTTTTATTCAGCAGCCTTATGTGGGGGTGAATTTGACATCTTCCCTGACAATTGGAAATGTCCTGTAGACATGGCAGCTGTATTACAGAACTAGTGAGGAATGTTTATTGCTTCTATTCTTTCAGTGCAGTATTTCATCAGTAGTTTTAAAACTGAGTTCTGCCTCCCTCCACAGACCATTGCCCAATGATTCACATCCCCGGGTTCACTTTCCCAGTGGTGGAATATCTGCTCGAAGATGTCATTGAGAAGTTGAGGCAAGTGTTTTTTCTGAATATCATTTCAGAGAGTGTTTGGGTGGGGGGGCTTAGCTTAGTGTATGTGTGCTCAACTTGGCATAAAGAAGAATTGCCTGTATTTTTCAACAGAAAACCTCCTAAGGGGGGCCTTGTACAGTAATTACAGATGGCACACAATTACCTGGGAGTATTGGCTTGAGGAGGAGAACAGTTCTCTGTTGCTGTGGTGAATTTTCAGGTCTCTAAATTAAACTAGTGTTTCTTACTCTTCTTTTTTTTCCCCTACGTATTCTCATATTTGATTGGTCCTTGCTTTTGTAAGATTTCTGTCACAAGAGAAACTGAAGATTCTTGCAGATGATCTAGCTAAAGCACAGCATATTGTCCATGGTTTGGAAAACTGTGCAGCTACTCCAAATTCCCTAAGTTTCAAATGGAATTGTGTTTGCTCCTCCTGTGTAAAGGTACACCCCAGAAAAGACGGACCGCCGGCAGCACTGGAGGAAGGGCTTCATGCAGGGCCACATGAGCAGGCCAGAGAAGGAGGAGAAGGAGGAGATCTACAGGCAGCAGTGGCCAGGCTACCTAAGGCAGCTGCAGGACAGGTTGGGCCCAAGTTTCTCTTCTGCTTTCAGTTTTCAGGCAGCTCTGAAGTGACCACCATAAATTAGTGCTGTATTGTGTTGCTGGGCATTAGTAACAGTGGGGTAGTGGCTGCTGTGGAAAATGGTGATGGAATTGCCTGTACAGTTGGCTGGCAGCTAGTGAAGTGCTTTAGAGACAGCAGGATTAGCTCCCTTTGCCTCTGAGTTGTTCAAGTTAAATTGCAGTTCATTACCTAAATACAAATTGTCAGTCCCTGGCTCATTGATGAGAAGGAGAGAGGTTGTGCAAGTGCTTCAGAACAGTTCAGTTGTGACATGGTAATTCTTCAGCTGTTCTGAACTGACAGTAATCACACTGAACTAAATGTGGAGAGTACTTTGGAGGTGCAGGAATTGCTCAAAGAACTGAGCTGATTGCAGGTGGGTTCATGGCTGGGTGGCACACTCAGAGCCAGGCAGCAGGAGCAGGAGCCCTGGCTTTACATGTCTCTGCTTTCCCTGCTGCAGGTATTCAGCAAGTACAATCAGTGCCCTGGAAATGATGGATGATGACAAGGTGGACCTGGACCTTGTGGCAGCACTGATCAGACACATTGTGCTGGAAGAGGAGGTACAGTGGGACTGAGCTGGGGGCAGTGCCAGAGCTGGCAATGACTTTGGCTGGTCACACAGAAAGAAGAGAAATTTTTGTTTGCTCTTCTTAGTAATTGAACAGTTTTGAATTACTCTTATGTTCAGATAAATACATGGAGGTAGCTCTTTTATAGAAAAAAAGCCCTTGGCAGAGTGTACCAGGTTGGGTCAGTGAGGTTTCAGATCTCACATGCCCACCATATATCAGTGTGCAAGGAGCTGCTCTCTGTGCAGTGTGTGATGTGTTCTGATCTCTCTTCCCTTCACTGCCTCTTTTCTCTGTAGGATGGTGCAATTCTGGTGTTTCTGCCAGGCTGGGATAACATCAGCACTTTGCATGAGCTCTTGATGTCTCAAGTCATGTTTAAGTCAGGTAAAACCCAAACTCTCCGTGGCACTTCTGGCAGTGCCGTTGGGGGCAGACTCCTTTTGCATGGGGTTGCTGCAGTTGTGCTGGATTCATTGTTTCCCTTGTCTCCTCTCCAAAGTGTTCAGCAGTTTTTGTGTGTCTGTGATACCCTTTCTTCTGCTAACAACAACTCATTTTTCTCAGTGTGGGAGTGACAATCTGAAAAACAACCTGACCTTCATCTTCTTCCTCTTGTCCTTTCCTGCAGCTGGGAGAGCTCCCATCCAAAACTAAACTCCATTCTCTGTGCGCTTCCTCTGCGCTTCATCCTTGAGCAGCGTCCCCTGCTTTGCTGACAGTTCCCTTAAATCCTGTTGATTTGAGAACTTCTTGCAGACTCTCAAGTACTCTGTGCCTGTCTGACACACTTTAACTTGTCCTTTTGCATCTCTCATATTTCCGTCTCACCTGTCTTAGCTGGGCACTTGGCTGTTCAGATAGTGACGTGCAGTGTGGTTGTGTACACTCCATAGATGCAGAATTCCAGTTCATTGAAAGGCTGAGTGTCAGTTTGTGTATTAAACGTGACCAATTATTCAATTACTTCAGAATTTAAAAAGGAAGTCTGAATTACTATACATAACTTTATGTATTGTCTTAACTCGTCATGTTATAGCATCATAAAAAAGGCCTTTATACCTTTTTACTTTAGAATTTGCTGTTATGATACAAATACCTGTGATCTCAGAGCAAGAAGCAGTAGCCTGACTTGCAGCCTATTTTCTCTGTTCTGCATCGTTGATTTAATAGATTTTCCTGTAAAATTGGAAGTTTCTGTGCTTACACCATATCTTTTACTGATTTTTAACTTTCAGATAGGTTTATTATCATACCTTTGCATTCACTGATGCCTACTGTTAACCAGACTCAGGTATGCTTCTCTTTCATTGCAATATTTCACAATTACAAAAAAAAAAAATGAAGCACATGTTTGGTTTTGGCAAAGACATAAATGAGCCTTGGATAATTACAGGTGTTCAGGAAGACCCCGCCAGGAGTGAGGAAAATTGTGATTGCAACCAACATTGCAGAAACCAGGTAAGTGCCTGGCTGCCCAGAGCCAGGAAAGCTGTGTGTTTAACAAAAGAAATGGAAGTGATAATTTAAAGTATAAACCTGTTTGATGTTCCTGAAAATATGTTTCTGTGTTTGTGCCATGAGTTTATAACACTTTATCTTTAGAAATATTTATAGTCTAAACAAAGTTTTCCTAGAATTGTTTTAAACAATTCAACCAGCTACATTGTTTTGAACAGTTAAACTACAGGAATACTAAACAAATGCTAGAATGATTTGTACAGGATAATCTGAGCTGCCTGTCCTCCGTTCAGAATCCCAGTGGGAACTTCTGCCAGACTGAGGAGACTGAATCAGCTCTTTCTTGAACTGTTCAGTAGCATAGTTCTTAATGAAATTCCAAAGACAGATTTTTTTAATTGCTGACTCTGGGAGGGAATAAAGAGAGGCCAAACCCAATCCTAGGTAACACCGGCAAAGATGAAAAGTTGCTTTTTCTTCCTCTTTTTTTTCAACAGCATCACAATTGATGACGTCGTGTTCGTTATAGATGGGGGGAAAATAAAGGAGACTCACTTTGACACCCAGAACAACATCAGCACCATGGCAGCAGAGTGGGTCAGCAAAGCCAATGCCAAGCAGAGGAAGGGTCGAGCAGGAAGGTAGGAGCAGTGGGGTGCTTGGGGAAGTTGGGGTGTTGAGTTTCCAACAGTACTGAAAGTTCTTTATTATTTGCATGTGCTAGCACTGCTGGCTCTTGTTCTGGGCAGAGAATGATTTCCTTGCCTTCCTAGGAAGCTGAATTGACTTGTGTTGTGTTTAACTCCAGAGTTACCCTCCTATAGAAGAATGTCCTGCATTTTGTTGTAATTTTTGTCACTGCCCTCACACCTGATTGATGAGGCTGATGCAGTAAAGGGGCAACGGTGTAAAAATTAATTTCTGTGTTCTCTGTGCCTCTTTCCTGCTGATGGGTCTTCAGAAGACTGAAGTGGCTTTTACGGTTGAATATGCTTCAGTTCTAATTCCTTGAGGAGTTTTGGGAAGCTCTTTCTAAGAAACAGAACCATAATGTCACAGTTGCATTGGGGGAAAAAACCCAACAAATGACCAAACCCAAAAGAGTAGTTTCTTTAAATCATTGCAGAGTTCAGCCAGGCCACTGTTACCATCTCTACAACGGACTGCGTGCCAGCCTTCTGGATGATTATCAGTTACCAGAGATCCTGAGGACACCCTTGGAAGAACTCTGCTTACAAATCAAGGTAGATGGAGGAATCTCCAAATATATTTATTAGCTACTTTTCCACTGGGATAGGTGGTTGAGAGAATAAGTTAATGCAGCAGTGAGCCTAGGGTTGTTAATCCAAAATTCTGTTACACCAGAAATGCAGTGTATTTAGCCAGTAATTGCAGCAACTTTTGTAAATGCACACTTGTATTTGGGTGCATCAAACCCAGGGGAAACAGAATTGTCTGGAATCAATAAAAGGTGAACTCAACTAACAAAAATTTGGGCTGTGCTGTCTCCCAAATATCACATGTCATTCAATCAGAGAAGCTTCAGTGAGAATGCCAGTGAGTCAATTTATATAATCTCTTAAAAGAATTTTACTACAAAGTAGTTTTAGAACTGGTGTAAATTTCCCTTTTTGGCAGTTTGCATTGAATTCCTTATGAAAGCAGAAGGATTGCCATGTGTATATGAACTGAATGAAGAATAGATCCTTCTGCTGCAAATTCCATCACTAATATATTTTTTTGTCCTTAGTTCTTAACTAAAGAAATTCTAACTCGGGCTGTGAATTACTCGCACTATTTCCATGAGTGTGGTTATGCTAACCAGTTTTAGACAGCTGTCTTTCTCCAGTTGCTGTAGGCTTTTGTTGTGATTTTTCTTTCAGATCCTGAGGCTTGGTGGAATTGCCTATTTTCTGAGCAAACTGATGGACCCCCCGTCTCGTGATGCTGTGATGTTGGCCATAAATCACCTCATGGAGCTGGTAAAGTGTTGCTTCATCTGCTGAGAGCCGTGGTGCTGTGGGTGTTACCAGGCAGCTGTGACTGCACAGCTCTGGGCATTGCAGCCCCTTACCCTTGGTGCAGAGCCTGATGGACCCTCACTGCACAGAGGGGGCACTCCACACAATCCATGATGCTTAGGGGCTCTGCAGAGTGGTTCTGAGGGACTTTGTAAATGACTTCAAACTTTGTAAATGACTCCAAAGTGACACTGCACTTAAGTTCCCTGCAGGTGTTGATTTAACTCCCTCCCTTGTACCCCTGCTGCCTCCCCACCTTCCTGTTGCAGGTGGGTCAGTGAGGAGTTGGAGACAAATGAGGCACGTGGGAGGAGCACCTGGTATCATTGTTCCCTTGGGTGCTGGGGAAGGAGAGGCTCAAGGCACGTTTGTTCTGCTGACTCCTTGCTCTGGTGATATTTGCATAAATGAGTTGTAGCCAGAAATAGAGACGTCTGGTTTGGATATCAGTGGGTGATATCTGTGTACCAGTGGCTTTTCCAAGGAAATCCTCCCCATTTCACATGATGTGTTTGTTCTTTCCTTTCTGCCCTCCTCGTGGCAGAATGCTCTGGACAGGCAGGAGGAGCTGACTCCCCTGGGCGTGCACCTGGCCCGGCTGCCCGTGGAGCCGCACATCGGGAAGATGATCCTGTTTGGAGCCTTGTTCTGCTGCCTGGACCCCGTCCTGACCATTGCAGCCAGCCTCAGCTTCAAGGACCCTTTTGTCATCCCTCTGGTAAAGTCTCACAGATGACAATTACACGTGGGAATGAATATAAGAATCTCAGGAGGATGCTGGGACTCAGGTGTTACACTTTAAGAGCACTTTCATTAATGTCACGGTAATTACATTTTTACTAGTGAGGTTGCCTTCACATACTATGAATTATCATTTTTCCTGTGGAATATTTGAAATAACTGTAATTTTCATGTGTTACATACAAAGTACTGCTGTACAGATGTACCTGAATTTGGAGAAGAGAACTGTCATGTCAGTCTAGGTATTATGTAGGTTCTAATTTTTAGGGCAAAGAGAAAATCGCAGATGCAAGAAGAAAGGAGCTGTCAAAGAACTCGAAAAGCGACCATCTGACTGTGGTGAATGCTTTCACTGTAAGCATGTTTTCATGTGTTTTTTTTTTCTTCTAGAATTTTAATTTGAGTAATATAGATGATCCTGAGGACAAAGCTGATCAGTTTATGTTCTTTAGGCTTTCTTGTTTGGCTTCTACAGAAACATAAAACCAAACTGATTTTCATCTTTCTAGTGTTGCATAATCTAGTGTTGCATAAGTAACCTGATTTCTGGTGGACAAGTCTGAAAAAGACAAAGGAAATGTAGTATTATGGTTACCTTGCTGAAGTTGTTCATTCTTGTCCTTCTGGCCTCTACAAGAGGCTGAAGCCAACTTCAGAAGTGCTGGACGTTGTGCTGTATTGTGTTGTGGTGAGGAGAGGAGGAAATAAACGGCCTGGAAAACGCAGTTACTGCCCAGAACTTTAACTTTGTTAATGACAACAAAGGGTGGCTGCTCTGGCAAACACAGCCAGGTATCACTGCCCGCCAGGGAAAAAGGAAGGTTGTGATTCAGCGTATTGTGAAGTTGTGTTTTTCTGCACTGTGGTGTGTGCATATGTACAGAGAGATCAAAGGATTTACTTTCTCCCTGGTAGGGAACGTGTGACTCTTTGTTCGCCTCCAATTTTGGCTGTCCTTAAGTTTGTAGTGTTCACTTGCAAATGCCTTGCAACTCTGGTTTTCATTCCTAGGGCTGGGAAGAGGCTCGGAGTTGTGGTCTCAGGAATGAGAAGGACTATTGCTGGGAATATTTCCTGTCCCCAAATACCATGCAGGTAACAACATCCTGCCAGGTTCAAACAGGATCCTGTGTGGGGGGAAGAGGAGGAGCCTTTGGCACAGCATCATTCTGGGGCAATTTCGTTGTTTCCTAGATGCTGCATAACATGAAAGGGCAGTTTGCTGAGCATCTCCTTGCAGCTGGATTTGTGAATAGTAGAAACCCCAAGGATCCCAAATCTAACACCAACTCAGGTAACCGTGGAGGGAAAGGGAGAATTTATCCCAGCTGAAATCTCAGCTTGCAGAACTGCCTCACTTGCTTCTCTGTCTCCTGCAGGTAATGAGAAGCTGCTCAAAGCAGTCATCTGTGCTGGCCTCTATCCCAAAGTGGCAAAGATCCGGCCCAGCTTCAGCAAAAAGAGAAAAATGTGAGGGTTTGGTTTAATGTTCATTTGTATTCAGGGTGTTTTCTACGTGGCATAATTTGGCATGGTGATGCAGTGGCTTGAGTGCATGAATGAATCTCAGTTTAGAGTTTGAGTTGTGGTTGTGCCTTACTTCCTCTGAGAAGGGTGGGATTGTTGATTTCTTAATATCTGGATTCCTGCTAACACCTGAAATAACTTGTGTGACTTTATCATGCCATGGGTAATGTTACAACATCTCAGTAGCACTGCTCTAAAGGGGTTCTACAGCAGCAGTCCAAACACTGTCACCTCTGGTTGTTTGGGAAAGGAGACCCCAGGGATCCTGGCCTGTTGTTTTATCACTTCCTGTATTATCAGACTCTTTTTTTCTTTTTTTTGTTGGTTTTTTTTTTTCTTTGAAGGGTGAAAGTTTGCACCAAGACAGATGGATCAGTTAATATCCATCCCAAATCGGTGAATGTGGAGGAAACCGAGTTCCATTATAACTGGCTCGTGTACCATTTGAAGATGAGGACCAGCAGCGTGAGTTGGAGCTGTGCTTGTGGGGTTCATTTGTTTTATTATCCCCGCTGAATGAGGCTGGATCAGGGTTCAGAGGGGACGTGAACAGCCTTTGTTCTGGGGCCTTCCTGTCCTAGGCCATTCCTTGTACACACCATCAGATTAAATCCTTTGTGATACTGGGGTATTGTACCCCAGTACAATACTGGGGTTTAGTTCTGCGTTTAGTTGGTTTAGTGGTTTGTTCTTGGGTTCTTTTCGAGGATTTGGGTTTCTTTAATGTCTGGCAGGGGTAAATTCTTCTAGTTTTTTTGGTTTTTTTTCATTTCAATCCAGTCCTAACACTTCTCAATATGCTGGCATTTTTTCCTCTCATTGTTATGGACCATCTGGTTTGATTTCACCACTGTGTGAAGGACTGAAAGACTTTGGGACCATTTTTGCCCTTGTTCATGTAACTTTTGTTGAACTGAGTTGTGTAATGCATTTCTTCAGAATTTGTGAGTAACTGAGTAAGGGTCTTCTGGAATTCTGTAGGAGTCTCATTAGGGATTACTGATGGCACTTGAGGTATTTTGAGGGTGATCAGACAATTCTGTTGTTGTGCAGATTTACCTGTATGATTGTACGGAGGTGTCTCCATACTGCCTCTTGTTCTTTGGAGGGGATATATCCATTCAGAAGGATAATGACCAGGACACCATCGCTGTGGATGAGTGGATTGTTTTCCAGTCTCCTGAAAAAATAGCTAACTTGGTCAAGGTAACTGGTTCAAAATAATGTACCTGAAGGCTCAGTGTAACACTGGTTCTGCTTAGGGATTTCTGGATTTGATATTCCTGTGGGCCAATTGATTTATCACGCAGGGAGATGATGTTTGAAATGCACTCCCAGCAAGCAGTTCTAGCTCACAAAGTAAGCCAAAGAGATCTGATTTTGCACAGATGCCGTAGGATGACTTGGTCAGTACAGGAGATATCCACATGGATATGGAAACATGAGAGTGGGGTTCCTCAGTTAACAGGAATGGGTTCCATTCCCACACCCACACTGTTTAATACGAGATCCCAGAAATCATACCTGACTCTTTTGTAAATTTTATTTTTAACCAGTCTCTTTAATCCTGAGGTAGTTAGCTAAGTGCTGGGTGGGCTGTTAGAGGCAGCACATCCAGAGATCTCATCAAAGACTGGGTTTTGAGGGACAGTGTTTGATGCTGAAAACAGCAATGTGGAAATGAACTGCAGGGAGAAGAGCAGGTGTAAAGGTTGGGAGAACAGAGGGCAGGCACTGCAACCTCTCTGTTGATGCTATGTGTAGCTCTAACTACCCATCTCTTTCCTTTCTCCTTCTTTTCCTTTATTACAACGCTTTCCAGAAATTGAGAAAAGAACTTGATGACCTTCTACAAGAAAAAATAGAAAACCCTCATCCCGTGGACTGGAACGATATTAAATGCAAGGACACAGCAGTGCTGACAGCTATTATAGACTTAATCACCACGCAGGAGAACGAGGGCGTCAGGAACTTCGCGCCGCGCTTCCAGGGCGAGCGCTACAGCTGACACCCTCCGCCCGGCCAGCCCAGTCTCCTCCTTTTTTAAAGCCTTTCTTTAGCTAGAGGAACAACTTTTGTAGGGTAAGCTGGTAATTTCCTCATCCCGAGGAGCAGTTACTCGGAGCTAGTTGGCAGTTCGTGTACGTGCATGTGTTCTGTGCTCGGTGTAGCTTTGTGAGGGACAGAAAGGCGGTTGTTGGGTGGTGTAAGGTTCGTGTCCTGCTGTAGCTGTTTTCTTTGGGTTTTTTACCCATCAGGTAACAGATATTTAAAAAAACCTGCGCAAATACTGCTTAGTAAAACCTAAACTGTTTTATTTTTTTCTTTTAATGAGGTGTGGTGAGTAATTGTACTTGCTGTGTTATTCCAGCTGTGCAGCAGTCTGCTCACCAGCACTTCCACAGAAGGTAATTACAGCTTAATTTAACTAAACTTGAAAACACTTGTTAAATTTTTATGGTGGGAGGAAACAGTATTCAGAAATTCTTCTCCTTTTCTGCATTTCATCCCATTCAATTAATCTTCCTTTGCTTTCTGTCCCCATCCATCATCACTACTGACTGAAATTGCAGATTGCAGAAAGCAATGGTTATGTGTTGGGTTATATGTTAGGGTTTCATTGCATTCGAGAGTTTTTTTTTTGGGGGGGGGTTTTTTGTTTTTTTTTTTTAAAGAAGTTCATGTATGGGTTATAGTATTCCATTAAGAGTCTTTTTTTGCAAGTCTTATTTCAACTGTTCTCAATGTTTTGAATGTTCTGTTTTGAATGATCTCCAGCTATGGAAGATGATTTGAATAACAAAGTTTGTTAAGGATTTTGAGGTTTATCCTTGAGAAAAAAAGCCTGGAAATATAACTTTTCTCCCTTCTTTGGTGTTTTGTTGGGTTTTTTCCTTTGCAAAAATGACCTTCATCATCAGGTTCAGGAGGATTTATGCTTTACTCTGAGGAAAGCAGAACAGCTCAGGTGAAACTTACAAGTCGAAGTACTGGCTAGATTGTGCTTTGCATTGGGTTAACAAGGGATGGAGGGTGCCAAGCTCCTCATTGCCTCTGCCAGCTGCACAAAACACATCGCTTAACCTCCCTCCCCACCACCAACTGACTGTTTCACCTCAGTGTTCTAAAGTGTTCTAAATGAGGAGGCAGAGGAGGAGAATCACCCGCCCCGGGAGCTGGGGGTACCGGAGGGAGCCTGGGCAAGGGGAGAAGAGATACTGGCGGCTGTGGGGAGGGAGGAGGCGAGCCCGGTTCGTTCTCTGGGAGACAGCCGGGCTGTGAGGGCCCTGAGGACAGCGGGGAGCCGGTCCTGAGGACTGTGAGGGAGCTGGTCCATGAGGGCAGCGGGGAGCCGGTCCTGAGGACAGCGGGGAGCCGGTCCATGAGGACAGCGGGGAGCCGGTCCTGAGGGCAGCGGGGAGCCGGTCCTGAGGGCTGTGAGGGAGCCGGTCCTGAGGGCAGCGGGGAGCCGGTCCTGAGGGCTGCGGGGAGCCGGTCCTGAGGACAGTGGGGAGCCGGTCCTTGGGGCTGTGGGGAGCCGGTCCTGAGGACAGCGGGGAGCCGGTCCTGAGGACTGTGGGGAGCTGGTCCTGAGGGCTGCGGGGAGCCGGTCCTTGGGGCTGTGAGGGAGCCGGTCCTGAGGGCTGCGGGGAGCCGGTCCTGAGGGCTGCGGGGAGCCAGTCCTGAGGGCTGTGAGGGAGCTGGTCCTGAGGGCAGCGGGGAGCCGGGCCTGAGGACTGTGAGGGAGCCGGTCCTGAGGACAGCGGGGAGCCGGTCCTTGGGGCTGTGGGGAGCCAGTCCTGAGGACAGCGGGGAGCCGGTCCTGAGGACAGCGGGGAGCCGGTCCTTGGGGCTGCGGGGAGCCGGTCCCGAGGACAGCGGGGAGCCGGTCCTTGGGGCTGTGGGGAGCTGGTCCTGAGGACAGCGGGGAGCCAGTCCATGAGGGCAGCGGGGAGCCGGTCCTGAGGACAGCGGGGAGCCAGTCCTTGGGGCTGTGGGGAGCCGGTCCATGAGGACAGCGGGGAGCCGGTCCTGAGGGCTGTGAGGGAGCCGGTCCTGAGGACTGTGAGGGAGCCGGTCCTCCGGGCTGCGGGGAGCCAGTCCTGAGGGCTGTGAGGAGCCGGGCTCGGCCCAGTGCGGGCCGCGGCTGCTCTGAGGTGGCAGCGGCTACAGCATCGCTGGAGGTAAGCCCCGGACTCAAAGGGGAGATAAAAGGGGTCTAAATAACTGATAACTGTGTGGAAATGGGAACGAAATAAATTGTAGTGAGGAATTTTCTGTGCTGGAAACAAGGGGCGTCGCTGCGGCGGGAGGGAACAAAATGGCGCCCAGGCCTGAGGGGCGGCACGGGCCCGGGCTGCGCGGGCAGGGTGGCTGCTCTGCGTCACAAATCGGAACTTTATTGAGGAAAAGCTGCCCGTAGTGCTGTCACTGGCGTAGCTGGATTAAAGGTAATGAAGAAAATACAGGCTGGCACATGGTACCTGCAGCATTCTCCTTTTTCATGGTCTTTGCAGTACTTAGAAGAAATTATGGCTAATGTTTAAATAATTATAATATGCAAAAAATAATGCAAGACTAAGGCAAAGGGGAATGGAGCCTGGGGAAGAATGGCAGTTTTGGTTGAAGATGAGTTCCCTCAAGCCCCACACTGTGGAGGCTTAGGGTCAGCCACCCTCTGAAGAAACGCTCAGGGGGTCACAGATCTTAGGAAGTGACTGAAGTGTAAATAGTGATATTGCTGTACTTTCTCACAGTGCTTAAAGCACACAGCCCAACACTCTTTTATGCAGAAAGGTGCCAGACTCCTCTGGGCTCGTCAGATTTTTCATATGAGCATAGATGTTAGGGGTGCTGCATTAGAGTTACTTTTCCATGCTAGCGCGTGGATGCAGTGTTTGGATTTGTGGTGTAAATGGTGTTCTTCCAGGTTTGGCTGAGCAAGCCCAGGGTCTGTGGTGGTTCTGGCCTTGCCAGCAAGGGGGCCAGGGTGTGCAGGGGCTGGGGCCACAGCCAGGACGCTGACCCAGCTGACCCCAGGGATGGCCCAGGCCATGGTGCTCAGGATGAAGCAGGGACGGAGGGGATGTTTGCAATGATGTTTGTCCTCTCGGGTCCCCATCCTGTGCATGGAGCCGTCTGTCCTGGGGCTGGCTGAACATCCACCTGCCTTCGGGAGGTGAGGAATTAATTCCTTGGGCTGCTTTGCACATGCAGCTGTTGTTTTAAACTGTCTTTATCCCAACCCATGACTTCTCTCACTTTGCCCCTTAGAGTCTCTCCCCCATCCCACAGTGGGGATGAGCTGCAAACCAGGCTTAAACCACGGCATCAGGTTAGCAAGATGTTGAAGAGGTAATGCTGATGGAAGGTTTGTAACTTGGGTTTTAAATGGCCAGCCCGAGACAGAGTGGTCAAAGTCATGTTGTACTCAGTGAGGTCTGCTTCTGTCTTAGTTTCCAGCACCTTCTAGAACTCTGCGTTATGGAA
Organism: Anomalospiza imberbis; assembly: GCF_031753505.1. Lineage (NCBI taxonomy): Eukaryota > Metazoa > Chordata > Aves > Passeriformes > Viduidae > Anomalospiza > Anomalospiza imberbis. Next base: position 805,226 of record NC_089690.1, on the reverse strand, counting down.
TGTAGCAATTCAGTGACGTAGTACATTCTGCCTGACCTTCATGTTATCTTAGTTTGCCTGAATGATGAAGTTTTGATACAGCTGTTGAAAATCATTTGCAGATCACAGCAAATAAAGCCTTGGAGTTCCTCAACCTTGGTGCCAAGATTTACTGTTTATTTCCAACACTTGTGTTCTATCCACTTGATTGGCCTATGCGTGTTGTTTTAGAAACAAAATATACCTGGGAAACCCAAGAACTTTTGTGAATATATTTTGTTGAACTGTGATTTAAGCTGTGTGCATGAGTGTGATGCTGAGCAGATGGTGCATTCTGAGCATGTGTAGGGAGACAAAAGTTGTCCTTTTTTTTTATTTTCAGCAAAGTAGCTTTGCATGGTGGAAACAAATGTACTCTTTGCCATGGAAGTCAAAACCAACACTGCATTACAGCTTTTGTTAAAGTTCAGCAGATGCAGATGTCGTGTTTGCTGTGTTGCAGGGCTGCTATACGGCAGCAGCAAAGCCATTCCCGAAAACTGTTCCTAGGTGTGCAGTGACTGCGGAGGTGCCAGGCCAGGTTCAGGTCAGGTGGGCACAGATTTCTGAACAGGTGCCCCTGTGGAGCCACCAGGCACACAGAGGCACCTCAACTCACTCGAGATTTCGTTTGGGCAACTGAGAGCCCTTTATTGGCAACTTGCTTCCTGGTCAGGGAAGTTGTAGAAGGAAGGGGCCACACATTCCATGCCCTGCAGAAATGAGAGCTGATGTTGCAGTAGCAAACTCCCAGCTGGCTTCTGGCACTGCTGCGCGTCCAACTAGAAAGGAGGTACTGGCGTAAAGCCCACCTCCAGTTAGGAGAGTGTGTGTCTGGGTGTGTTCAGAGTGCTCAGGGGCTGATGAAGGGCTTGAGTTTTCAGATTATTTCCTCTGCAATAGCAGTGCTAACAGAGAAGTCAGTGTTAAAAATTACCTTTTTTTTTTTTTTGCTATCAAAGTGTGTGGAGTGGCTGAGCTCCCTGCCCTGGGCTCCAGGGACAGGAGGCTGGCAGTTAACAGTTAAAGCTGCGTTTGGACTGGACACAAGGCAGCAGAGCTTCACTGGGGGAATGGACAGAGCCTGGAGAGGTGGCGATGCCCCAGGTCTGAGGGTGTTAAGAACACTCAGGAACAGGATTTAACACCGGGTCAGCCCTGAGGGGGTTGGACTGCACAGGGCTGTAGGTCCCTTCCAGCTGAACTGTGCCAAACTACAAGAAGCAGAGGGAACTGAAGACTTGTCCCATCTCCCTCTTAACGGCGCCTCAGCAATGAGATGCTGTCCCAGGCCATTGCTCCAAGTCCAACGGGTAAATCTACATAGATCCATAGATCTACATAGATCCAACAGGATCTATGACAGATGAGGCAGGACACGGGGCGGTGCTATTTATCTTTACAGAACAGGAAAAGCTAAAATGCCACTGTTAACTGATGAGATTTACTTCCTCTGACAAAAATGACATTATCAATGGTCAGCTTCATGCAATTAAAACAATCAAAACTTTTTCTAGTAAGGATTTAAGAGCACTTTATTGATTGTTGTCCTATAAAATCATAGAAGTCTTTTAATTCCTGAAGAACTGTGTCCAAAAATAGGAAAAATGAAAAATGTCTTTACAAAACATTACAGCATTTTCGGAAAAACTAGGTATGAAAAATATATACAGTGTATTAAAAAAAATCTGAATAAAATTAATGCCTGGATTTATACATTCAGTTATGTGTTAAACATCCACATGTATACAGTGAAGTTTGTTAAAACAGTAGCAGTGTTTTTACTATGTTAAATAAGACTGTTCCATTTACTGTTTCTCTCATTACTATTTTATCAGTCCACTTATAAATTAATTTGCAAGGCTGTATAACCACTGTCACACTGTCCAGGTAAGTATTTTTGTACAAAATTACTGCCTTCCTAGTGTAGTTTAAATTATTAGAGCCACACATCTTTACAAACACCCAGTTCACACACCACTCAAATCAGCATCTTGCAGGATAAAAACCAGCAGAGGCTGGGGAAGGCAACAGGAAGAAAGCCTTGGTACTACAAGTTGTCCCCTCATTTCTACACTGCTGAGGCAGCAGCCGGTCCTTGAAAGGGAGGGTTTTTATCGCACACACACACCTCTCTCCAGACACCTGCCCTGAACTCTGCTCAGCCTTGAGTGCGTTTGTTCCCAGAGCAGCGAGTGCATTTCATGTTCTCCTCGTCACCGCTGTTCTGAAGCACTGAGTGAAGTGCAAGACCGCAGCAGACAGCTGAGGAGAGCAGAAACAACTGCCCCCACGTCCAGCAGTTGCTCTGCAGTAAAATACCGTGCTGAGCTGGAGCAGCAGCACCACTGCAGAGGGTGGTACCTCTTCTGGCTTTTGGAAATCCTTGGCCCGCAGCAGAAGTTGGAGCCAGCCTGGGCTGCCTGACGGAGGCACAGCTGCAGAGTCCTGGGCAGCTGTGGTGGTGCCAGCTCAGCCCGTGCCAGGCCGGGGCCATCCCTGGATTTGCACTGGAGAGGTAGGTCAGCCTTTGCAGAGCCCGGCTGGTCACTGGAGTTCAGGTGCCACGCGGCTGCTGGCACGGCGGGAGGTGTCCTGTAACACAGGGTCTGGGGCTGCAGCTCCTCAGGAGCAGCACACCCACACTGCTGTTCAGCACCGGGCCAGGGGGCCGGGCCCTACAGAGTTCTGCTCTGCAAACACCCCGAGATGCTCAAGAGCAGGTGGAGCGGGAGCGTACGGAGGCGGCGAGGCAGGAGCTGCAGCAGAGTGCCTGAGACACTGCTGCGAGGTGCTGCTGGTCTGGTGGGGCCAGGCCTCCGGTGGGAGCTGCCGGAGCAGGGAGCGCGCGTCTCCAGCGCTGCTGCTGGGCCGGGGCTCTGCTGTCCCCGGTCCCAGCCGGGGGTGAGCACATGGCTACACGTTGGTTTCCAGCCCCAGCAGGCGCCCCATGCGCTCCATGTTCTTGTCCAGGGTGGCCCTGCAGGTGATCTCCTTGGCGCACTCCGAGGGGAACCAGCCCCTCCGGCCGTCCCGCAGCCGCTCCCCCTCGTACCAGCCTGCAGGGAAGGGACAACCGTGACACCTCTGCAGCTGACCCCACCCCGGGCTGCTGCCACTGAGGTACACTCTGCATTGGCCTTGACTGGGAATCAAGTACCAGTTCAGGACAGCTTTGGCAGATGTTTTAATCCAGCCACACTAGGTAAAAAATAGTATGTGCAAAGTATGGCACAATTTTGCTATCTTTTGTCATTCAAATATAGCTTGAAGTAATGCTATAGTACAGCAATGCAGCACAAGTGGCAGGATCTCTGATTTCACGGGTAATTGAGCAACAGCAAGTTAGAATTTAGTCCCTCAAGTACTGACAGTGTCCTGCATCCCTGAGCCAGCGCTTGGTGCTATCAGTGCAGTTGTGGGCAGGTCTGGGCAAGAATGACAGTGATCTTGGGATACTTGATCCTGTGGCAAACCCCAGCAACCACCCTGTGCCAGAGCTGTAGCAGGAAAGCCCAGGCCATGCCACGACACACTGGGGCTGTTTTTCTTGGACAGCCCTGGCACTCACTAGAATGTCTGGGCTCCCTGGTTTTAGACAAATTCATTTTCCTATTTGTGGACACCTCCCATGCCAAAACTGGCCAGCAGCCATGTTCTACAGCTGGTTGCATCTGCTGCTTCCTTTAGAAGCCTGAACCCAAATGCTCACGTTTTCCTTGGAAGCTGAACTTTTACTGCAGCCCTGTGCTAATAGGAAACAAGTTTTTGTAGCTGGATCCCCCTGCAGATGTGACAGATGGTTACTGACAGCAGAATCCTCACTCACCATCATTCACTTTTTGATAAACCAAAACGACATCAGCGACTTGGAGAGAGAGCTCATCGGCCTGCTTGGCTGTGTACGTTCTGATGATCTCCACCTGAGCCAGCGCTGGGGAAGGAGTGAGCCAGGCTCAGTTAAAGCAGTCACAGGGCAGGGGCTTTTATTACATCCCACCACCATTTATTTCAAAATCTCCACTTTACACTTTCCCCCATGGCACAGGGCAGTTGCAGCCCAGCCCAGCCCGCGGCCCCACTGCGGGCAGTGCGGCTGCCCTGCAGAGCACGCACGAGTCCCAGCAGTTGTGACTCACTGGTCCTGTCCGTGTGGTGCCCGTCACTGTCCTGGCCCAGCGCCGTGATCCAGCGGGCTCTGTCACTCCTGCAAAGCAGAACCCCGTGTCCCAACTCATGCCCTGGATAATGGTCAGCTCTGAGACTGCCCCTTCTTCTTCCAGTGCCAGCATCTGCCCCTTCAGCACCTGTGAGTAACCCCTGTGTATCACCACCTCTGTGTATGCTCTGCCTTCTTCACCTAACACTGGTAACTTTTCTCCTTGGGACCCACGTGCCACAGGAGGTGGTGAAACACAATCAAACTGTGCTGGAAATCTTTGGGTCAGAGAAAATATTTCAGTTTTACCTGCACAAAACTATTCTGAAGGCACACTCAACTCTCTGAACTGTTTTGACCTTGGAAATTCCCATCCTTCTCAAAAGATAAGACTATAAAAATAGGTAACTTAAAATACAGGAATTCTTTTCAGACTCTTGCTCTGAGCGATGATCAGCTGGACTGCTATTTATACTGCAAACAGCACAGAACAAATCAATAATAAGTCTGCAGAACAAAATGTCTTTTCATACAAAGCCCAGACAACTAAAAATGTCCTGCAATTTTTCCCCAATAAAATTGCATTTCCCAACAAGTCTGAATCATCTCCTGCTTTCATAATGAGATCTTTAATAGAAAGCACTGATGATCTTCAGCTCCTTTCACAGATATTCCAAACTTTGAAAGCCAGCCTAAAACTATCGATTTTTCCAGGCAGGGACATGTCTGGAGCACTCCCTTCCATGTCTCTGTCCCGCCTCCAGCTTCCCCCAGAACAAATGAACTCTGTCAGTGCTGGGAGGCTGTGTGGAAGTAGATGGCATGTTCATCCCAGACAGGCACTGGCTGCTGCTGCTTTGTAAGGCAGGACACTCCTCAGGGTGCCCGGGAGGGCAGGGAGCAGAGCTGCTCCTGCTCTAACCCTGCTCTGCTGCCACTGCTGTGCTATGCAGCCATCAGCACCGTCCCAGCGCCCTGCTCAGGGCCCAGAGCGCTCTGGGTGTGCCTGGCACAGTCCCGTGCCACACCCTGGGCTGTGACACCCACCTGGCAGCACTGACCCTCGGGTGAGGCACCCCACACGGGAACCTGCCCGAGGCACAGCTACCCTGATCCCTGCGGGCAGGGTAATCGAGGCCTTACCCAGCAGTTTAAACTAATAGACCAGAATGACTAATAGAAATAAATAAGTAAATAACTATTTACTACTTCGGGCAGGGCGGGAGGAGCTGCCCGTGGAGACAATCAGGTGAGGAAATCCCTTAAGTAACTGTACTCACTGAGTCTCTGCTCCCAGGAGCATCTCCACCCTGTCCCCGGCGTGGTTGCTGAGGAGCACGAGCCTGAAGAGGTGGGATGCAGAAGTGCGGCCGGAGTGGAGCATCCCCGCCGCGCTCTTCGCCGGAGAGCAGCCGGGCTCCTCCCCGTCACAGGGCAGCACCAGCAGCTGCTCCCGCAGCGAGTACTCGGTGACGGTGTAACTCTCCTCACTGCAGGGCACGCAGGGGAGGAAGAACACACCAGTTACGGTTTAGATTCCCATTCTGTCTGTCAGGAAGCAACCCCAGTCACAGACACATCCAACACCGCGGTAGGGACAGTTCTTCCAGCACCTCCCAGCTCCACACGGGGGTAACCAACTTCTGCCAGAGGTCTGGTGCAACACAAAGCCCTAGTTCAGCCCCCAGGGGACATTTCCACCGGTGTTCTGGGAAATAAACACTGAGATGGCTTTAGACTCTTTCTGCAGAATGACTCTGTGCACTCCCAAATGATGGACACAGAACATGCTTCTAATGGAACCAGTCCTGCTCACATGCTCTGAACCACAGAAAGGGCTGGTTTCGGCTTGGTTTTTTTGGGTAAGTTTGGGGATTTTGGAGGGTGTATTTTTTTTTAAAGAAGTCAGTTCGGTATTTTAGTCTAAGTAACTCCTTAGCCAAGGCAAGAACTGGCATTCCCAGCTGGGAGTGCTGCCATCACTACATGGGAATCTTGTGTCTGAAAAAGAAATGTGTCTGTGCATTTGTGCAATGAATAATAAATGCATTTCTTATGAATTAATCAACTAGTCTGTACATGTGCACAGCTAATCATAACACCAGTTCGTACTAATTAAGCAACAGATAAACCTCTACAGTTCGTACTAATTAAGCAACAGATAAACCTCTACAAATCCTTCCTACTCCTCACTTCCATCCCACAAACCCACTGGATCAGACTCCTGCCGAAGGGAATCCTAACAGATGTCACAGCAGTCAGTGCATTTCCCACGAGCCCCCTGGGGTCAGTACTGCACTGATTTCCCCCACCTCTGCCTCACGCCCTAGCCCAGCCCACAGCCAGGTCTGTGTGAGCAGGGCTGGGCTGACCCTTCCCGAGGCGCAGCCACGGCTCGGCTGGCCTCGCCCCCGGATCCAGCATCCCCACACCTGCCGGCACTGACTGCTCCTCGCAGGACACTGCATTAGTGCTTGGCAAGTATTATGTCATTTTTAACATTTAACAAAAAACATCAGGTTGTGTCTACACACAGCAGGGGCTACAAGGACAACTATCAGAAGAAACATTCCAAATAAACTAAAAGCTGGACAGTGGGGAAAAGTGGACGTTTATCCCTCTTCAAAGCCTTGCACACATTCCAAATCCCCGCGTCCCCTCCTGCCCAGTCTTGGGGAGCAGCCCTGTGACTGGAGAGCACTCTGGCTCCCTCCTCTGCAGCGTCTCCAGCAGGTCAGAGCCACAGTTCCAGCACACGGACACGGGGCAGAGCTGGGCAGAGGCTGCTGAGCCAGGGCTGGAGATGACTCTGGGTAAAGCCCCAAGCGCAGCCTCAGAAATGGCCATTCTCAGCACAAAGTGAGGAGACATGTCTTAGTGCCATGTTAAGAATCTTCTGAGACTCAGCTGCTCGAGGAAAACCACAAACATTCAGCCCCAGCTAGGAACAAACATTTCTGTCCGCTGCTGTGGTGCCATGGCAACACTGGGTGGGAGCACGGCTCACCCGAGCTCCAGCACTGTCACCGAGCTCTGGCACTTGGGCAGAGGGAGCTTCGTGCTCCTGCAATCGTGGGAAGTGTGCAGGGAAAAGGACATTCCCAATGCTTTATCCTTCCCAAACTTGTCTTTGCTAGGGCATAAAGAATCATCTTTTTAATTCGTCTGACAATTTGGAATCTTAACTGTGTTTGCCAAAAGTAAATCCTGTTTAACAAGCAATTACTTGTTATTTGTAACCCATGATAAAGGCTCAAATTACTCCCGAACTCATTCCACAGCCAGGATCGTGTTAAAAGTCACTGCGATTCAAGGACTGAACACAAAAGTAGTTCTATACTGGTGAAGCTCTTACCTCTTCTTCTTGGTGATGATGAGGACATCATTGAAGAGGAAGAAGTACACCTGCTGCTTAGAGGTTCTTTTGGAAAAAAGTCCTGTGTCTTCTACATAAGCTGTTAATTCACCCCTTTTCACCAGCCACCGTGAAGAGGAAACCAATGGAAATGGCTGCAAGGCAAGAAAATCACACTGTAATCCTTCCAAATTAGAGAATTTTTGAAAAACAGACAACAGAGTACAATCCACTTGGGAAAAATGCTTGAATAAACTCAAAGCTCAGAGACTACAAACTCAAAGAGGTTTCCAGAGTTTGAGGGACTGCACCATTGCTACAACACACAGGTTAACAGCTGCAAATACCTGGGAATCACTCGGGCACCTGTCATCAATGCTCACTGAAAAGAGAAATGAACAGACCTGACTGATCCCACTGGGGCTGGAACAGACTGTGGACCTCCTGGGGGCACAGAGCAAAGCCTGACTTCAGGAATGTGTCTGCAGGGTGAGAGCAGCTCCCGGAGCTCGGGACATGGGAGTGTCCTCGCTACCTGGCCCTTCTTGGAGCAGAGGTGACACTCCCTGTGCCATGCCACCCGGGAAAGGTGGGCAGGGGTGTACACAGCCTCCTCGCCCCCGGAGGTGCAGGGACAACCTCCTTCCTTCCACACCTCTGACGTGCTCCCCCTCAGCAGCAGGACGGGAAGGTTTCCATGGCCTTGCTGTTCTCCTGGGGCTCCTGAAGTGGCCCAGCTCCCTGTCAGGCTTTGCTGAAAATGGCTGATTAGGGATCCTACAGCTCCTCTTCATCCAGCTCATGTGCATGGAGCAGGAGCTCCCTTTCTCCCTGCGTGAGGGACAACACCTGCAGCAGCTGCACCAAAGCCCCAGAGGATCTGAGCCGCCTGATGAGAAGACTTGCCTTTATTAATGCAAATTATTGCCAGCTGCAGGAGACACAGAGCCCGCAGGAGGCCCTTTTGTTCCTCTGGGCCAGGAAGATGGAGGGGATGTGGGACTGTCCTGGTCACACAGACCCCTCTGAGGCTGCCCCGAGGCAGACGCTCCAGGCAGACCGAGGTCCACACTAATGAACACAAGTGCCTGATTTCCCCTCATTTAAGCACCTTTCACATACTTTTAAAAAGCACCCCTTCATGCAGTTTGTCAGCTGCCTTCCCCATTCTGCACGAGTTGGCTTTTTGTATCCCTTAATCCCTGGCCAAGCCAACTGCAGCCTGCCTGTACCTGCTGAGCCAAACCCAAACCCAGCGCTGGGACTGAGACCTCACTGCTGGAAGAACACACACTGACTCCCTGAAACAAACCCCCACAACTTCTCTCGTGCAAAAGATGTAAAATTTAACAACAAAAACTGCTGAAACTTAATTAAAAACTGAATTCCACAGCTGAACCATGTACACAAGCAACATGAGATTTGAGTCACTTCCCTTGGGCTCCCATGAAGCTCTCCACAGTTACATCTAACAAAATAATAAACAAATCTCCAAAACTCTGTGAGGCTGGGCAAGAACAGAAATACTTTAACTGATTTATAATGGCTATAAAACAGAATTACAGTCCCACGATGATTGGTTTACAAGCAAAAAATACTTTTAAAAGTTCTTTTTGAGGATGAACAAAAAATTCCTCTAATCTGAACTCCAAATAAGTTCATTTTCCTAATTGACTTTCTTCCAGAGGCAGCTTGGTTTTACCTTAATTTTTCCTTAATTGCCAAACGAGCAAATCACATGCACCATGTCCCTGCTGCAGAAAAGAGGCTCTCAGAAGGGAAAAATGCATTTAACCAGAGGGGACTTCCCTGCCCTGGGGCCTGAGGGGCTGCAGGGCTGGGGCTTGGATGCACAAAGGGAAATCTCACACCAAAGCAGGGAAAGACAAAGGCCCAGGGCAGGTGGGGTCACCCAGGAGCCACAGAGCCCAGAGAGGGATGGGCAGGGACAGAGGGACCCCAGACCCTGCAGATCCCGAGGGACTCCTGGCATCTGAGGGAGCCTCGGGGCAGCTCAGCCCCCACACTGGGGCTGAAGACTTGAGTCTGGTACCACCCGTCAGGAAATGCTCTGGCGTCACTTGCCCAGAAGTGTTGTATTTGTTGTTGCTGTTGCTATAAGCAAATAATATTACTATGAATTTTTAGACAAGAATTGAGAATAAAAATACTTTAGGCAAATTGAAAATGTCTTTTTGGAGGCAGCAGTTGCCCCCAGCCTGACCCAGAGCCTTTCAAGAGCTGTGCTTTTAAAACCATGAACCAACCTCCACTCACTACATGCCTGATAATGAGAAAATCTTCTCCCAGAAGAATCCTCATTCTGTGTAATGGGAGCAGACACCAATTACAGAAATGGGGTTGTAGCAAACATTGAATAGAAACAATAAATATACTTAAGAAAATCCAATAAGCCTCCCTACCTATGACTGGGTCTGCTGTTGTTTCCTACAAAAGACTGACTGTACGGGAAGTTCTTAATATTAACCTATGATATCCCACCCTTGAGGGGAAGGACAAACACCCCCTGGATCCTTCCCTGGCCTGCAAGTGTTTTCCCAGGCACACCTTTCCCATCAGGTACATAAGCAAATCTGAGCAGTGAGCAGCAGCCTTTGGCCGCTCTCCTAACGCCAAAATCTTCACAGCAGCCTTATCTTTACAGTAAAGAATACTCTACACTCAGTATTTATTCAAAACCCCTTGTGCTGTGGCATCACCTTCTACTAAAGTTAAAATACTTGACCAGAAGTTTTAATTTCTGTTGTGCCACAACCGATCACTTTGCAAGAATCACTGCTGGATATGACCGTGCTGCTGAAGTTCCACTGTTCACTGTCCTGGCTGGTCAGGAACATGATCCTCATCCTACCTTGATTTTGAATTCCAGCTGGGAGTTAATCGTGTACATCATCTCCGTCCTCTCCATCTTGCGCGCGCCCTCGTTGCACAGACGCACGAGCTGCAAAGGGAGAGGGGCTGAGCAGGGCCGGGGCCTCGAGCCGCCAGCACAAACTGCTGCTCCCTTGGCAAGGCACTCTGGGGCACAGACCCAGCAGGGCACAGACTCCAGCAGGGCACAGACCCAGCAGGGCACAGACCCAGCAGGGCACAGACCCAGCAGGGCACAAAGGCACCTCTGGGGCACAGACCCAGCAGGGCACAGACTCCAGCAGGGCACAAAGGCACCTCTGGGGCACAGACCCAGCAGGGCACAAAGGCACCTCTGGGGCACAGACCCAGCAGGGCACAGACTCCAGCAGGGCACAAAGGCACCTCTGGGGCACAGACCCAGCAGGGCACAAAGGCACCTCTGGGGCACAGACCCAGCAGGGCACAAAGGCACCTCTGGGGCACAGACAGACCCAGCAGGGCACAGACCCAGCAGGGCACAGACCCAGCAGGGGCACAAAGGCACCTCTGGGGCACAGACCCAGCAGGGCACAGACCCAGCAGGGGCACAAAGGCACCTCTGGGGCACAGACCCAGCAGGGCACAGACCCAGCAGGGCACAAAGGCACCTCTGGGGCACAGACCCAGCAGGGACATGTCCACCTCAAGGTGGTGTTTGCAGGGCCACAGTGACCAGGGCTGGCCCCACGGCTGCACTGCTCCCAGATCCCCCTCACCCCTGTGATCCCAGTTTGTGATTCTCCAGAGGGAACAAAGGTTCAGCCCAAGTTCTGGCTGAGCAGGGCCACTGCTCTGACCCAGGCTGATGATCAGCTCCCAAAATACACCCTCCTCCCAGCTGGATTAACTTCCCACAGTGCTCCCCCACACAAACCTGGAATCACCGCAGTATCATCCAGTTTGGGATCTTTTCCCAAGTAGGAGCCAGTAATTGTGCACAAACCCAGTCCCCAGTGCCCTTCCTTAAATGCAACAACGCAGAGCCCTTATGCTTCAGTGCTCTTCCTGCCTGCATTACTTATGCATGGAAAGCATCCATTTTGCACTGGAAGTATGCAGGAATTAATTGAGAATGTACCTTGCTGACTTCTTTCAGAGCCTGCTTGCAGTTCTCGTATTTTGCTGAATCCTTGGGGGTTTTCTGGCAAATAGTCTGAAAGAAAACATCAGTTACTTCAGAGGACCAAGCAGCACATACTGCACCCCACAGAGATTTCACATCTCATCTGAAATCCAGGAGCTGAATCACGGCTGTGGACCGAGATCAAGAGGGAACACTGGTCACTTGGTCACACTAAGGAATGCCTCCCTGGAAAGTTTGGGAACAAAGTGATGCTTTGCACCTCTCAAGATGAGGTTTATGCAACCATCTCCAAAGAAAAAACAAAACTGAAAGAGTGGGAAATAAAATGCTTGATTTGATTGTTTAGATCATTTCAGCCAAAGAGGGGAAGGAGGTATAGGAAAAAAAAAACCCAAGAAGGGGAAGGCACTCCCAGTGACACTCTGCAGGAATACTGGATTATTATTCCATTTTTACCTAGAGATGTACTGCAGAGAAGAGAGAATTCAATGTCTGTGAATGAACTAACTGTCCAGGTGATCAAATTCATCGGTGCTCAATTTAAAAATATACAGAACAAGACTATCAGTTCTGTTTCTGGCTCCTACCAGTGCTGGGATCTGAGCCTGATCACAGTCTGCACTCCTGCTGGTGCTCCAGCTCCTCACTTAGTCCTGGCACCTTAACTGAAATCCCCCAACTCCTGGTGTGAATTCTGCCTGACAAACACTGCACTTCATCACTCTCGCCGAGTCCCTGGTCAGTGCACAGGGAGGCACAGCTCAGTGCCACTCACACACAGCTCCCTTGGGAATGAGCCCATCCTTCAGGGTCCCAAGGGTATTCCCTGCCTAAGGGCCCTCACCCATCCTACAGGACAGCAGGTCTTGTTTTTCAGCTGCAGGGTTCATTTCTATCCTAGCACTACATACAGTTCCTGTGCTGGTTCCTCCTGCGTTTCAGAACCATTTTGACCCTTTACTGTACAGTTTTCCTACTAGAACATCCAAGTATTTAACTCGTGAATGGGGAGCAGAAGGGCCCAGTTCCAGTCAGCAAACAAATGCAGCAGGAATCCATAATCCACAGCCCAGGAGTGGCAAAAAGGAGAAGCATGAAGAGACTGGAGAGAACCAGAACTGAGCATGAGAGAACGTTAACACCGTGAGAACAAGCAGCAAGGAGAGAGGGAAGGAGCTGTTCTCACATCCATCAGTAAGGGGAGACGAGTGACTCTCTGCATGGGGAGGATGAGGAAGGAGATCATGGGCAAGTTCCGGCACTCCTCGTGGGACTCGATCCGGGACAGCACCTCCTTAAACGCTGGGTTTGTGGCTCTGGGGAGAGAGAGGATGCAATAATTCAATGGGATGTTTTACCAAACGATTTTACATTTTAAATAAACCATTATTTTATAAAACGGAGATGTGATTTGCAGGAGTCAGACCACCCCAGCCTTCAGCTTTATTCCCTCAGAGGCACCAGCCCCAGCACCGACATTAAACCTCAGGAGCTGCCACCCCTGACTGCGAGGGCAGACCCAGGCATGCACACAGGGCCACCGTCACACTGCGTGACACTGAGCCGATGGAGGAAGGGCAGCGTGAGCGTGGCCTGGCCGCAGGGGCAGTGCAGGAGGAGGGGCAGTGCAGGAGGAAGGGCAGTGCAGGAGCCAGGGCAGTGCAGGAGCCAGGGCAGTGCAGGAGCCAGGGCAGTGCAGGAGGAAAGGCAGTGCAGGAGGAAAGGCAGCGCAGGACGAAAGGCAGCGCAGGAGGAAGGGCAGTGCAGGAGGAAAGGCAGTGCAGGAGGAAAGGCAGTGCAGGAGCCAGGGCAGCGCAGGAGCCAGGGCAGTGCAGGAGCCAGGGCAGCGCAGGAGCCAGGGCAGCGCAGGAGCCAGGGCAGCGCAGGAGCCAGGGCAGTGCAGGAGGAAGGGCAGTGCAGGAGGAAGGGCAGTGCAGGAGGAAGGGCAGTGCAGGAGCCAGGGCAGTGCAGGAGCAAGGGCAGTGCAGGAGGAAAGGCAGTGCAGGAGGAAAGGCAGTGCAGGAGGAAGGCCAGTGCAGGAGGAAAGGCAGTGCAGGAGCCAGGGCAGCGCAGGAGGAAAGGCAGTGCAGGAGCCAGGGCAGTGCAGGAGGAAAGGCAGTGCAGGAGCCAGGGCAGTGCAGGAGCCAGGGCAGTGCAGGAGGAAAGGCAGTGCAGGAGGAAAGGCAGTGCAGGAGGAAAGGCAGTGCAGGAGGAAGGGCAGTGCAGGAGCCAGGGCAGTGCAGGAGGAAAGGCAGTGCAGGAGCCAGGGCAGTGCAGGAGGAAAGGCAGCGCAGGAGGAAAGGCAGTGCAGGAGCCAGGGCAGTGCAGGAGCCAGGGCAGTGCAGGAGCCAGGGCAGTGCAGGAGGAAAGGCAGTGCAGGAGGAAGGGCAGTGCAGGAGGAAGGGCAGTGCAGGAGGAAGGGCAGTGCAGGAGGAAGGGCAGTGCAGGAGGAAGGGCAGTGCAGGAGCCAGGGCAGCGCAGGAGGAAGGGCAGTGCAGGAGGAAAGGCAGTGCAGGAGGAAAGGCAGTGCAGGAGGAAAGGCAGTGCAGGAGCCAGGGCAGTGCAGGAGGAAAGGCAGCGCAGGAGGAAAGGCAGTGCAGGAGGAAAGGCAGTGCAGGAGCCAGGGCAGCGCAGGAGCCAGGGCAGCGCAGGAGCCAGGGCAGTGCAGGAGCCAGGGCAGTGCAGGAGGAAGGGCAGTGCAGGAGGAAGGGCAGTGCAGGAGGAAAGGCAGTGCAGGAGGAAAGGCAGCGCAGGAGCCAGGGCAGTGCAGGAGGAAAGGCAGTGCAGGAGCCAGGGCAGTGCAGGAGGAAGGGCACTGCAGGAGGAAGGGCAGTGCAGGAGCCAGGGCAGTGCAGGAGGAAAGGCAGTGCAGGAGCCAGGGCAGTGCAGGAGGAAGGGCAGTGCAGGAGGAAGGGCAGTGCAGGAGGAAAGGCAGTGCAGGAGGAAAGGCAGCGCAGGAGGAAGGGCAGTGCAGGAGGAAGGGCAGTGCAGGAGGAAGGGCAGTGCAGGAGGAAGGGCACTGCAGGAGGAAGGGCAGTGCAGGAGCCAGGGCAGTGCAGGAGCCAGGGCAGCGCAGGAGGAAGGGCAGTGCAGGAGGAAAGGCAGTGCAGGAGGAAAGGCAGTGCAGGAGGAAAGGCAGTGCAGGAGCCAGGGCAGTGCAGGAGGAAAGGCAGCGCAGGAGGAAAGGCAGTGCAGGAGGAAAGGCAGTGCAGGAGCCAGGGCAGCGCAGGAGCCAGGGCAGCGCAGGAGCCAGGGCAGTGCAGGAGCCAGGGCAGTGCAGGAGGAAGGGCAGTGCAGGAGGAAGGGCAGTGCAGGAGCAAGGGCAGTGCAGGAGGAAAGGCAGTGCAGGAGGAAAGGCAGCGCAGGAGCCAGGGCAGTGCAGGAGCCAGGGCAGTGCAGGAGCCAGGGCAGTGCAGGAGGAAAGGCAGCGCAGGAGCCAGGGCAGCGCAGGAGCCAGGGCAGCGCAGGAGGAAAGGCAGTGCAGGAGGAAAGGCAGTGCAGGAGGAAAGGCAGTGCAGGAGGAAAGGCAGTGCAGGAGGAAAGGCAGCGCAGGAGCCAGGGCAGTGCAGGAGCCAGGGCAGTGCAGGAGCCAGGGCAGTGCAGGAGGAAAGGCAGCGCAGGAGCCAGGGCAGCGCAGGAGCCAGGGCAGCGCAGGAGGAAAGGCAGTGCAGGAGGAAAGGCAGTGCAGGAGGAAAGGCAGCGCAGGAGGAAAGGCAGCGCAGGAGGAAAGGCAGTGCAGGAGGAAAGGCAGTGCAGGAGGAAAGGCAGTGCAGGAGCCAGGGCAGTGCAGGAGCCAGGGCAGTGCAGGAGGAAAGGCAGCGCAGGAGGAAAGGCAGTGCAGGAGCCAGGGCAGTGCAGGAGCCAGGGCAGTGCAGGAGCCAGGGCAGTGCAGGAGCCAGGGCAGTGCAGGAGCCAGGGCAGCGCAGGAGGAAAGGCAGTGCAGGAGCCAGGGCAGTGCAGGAGCCAGGGCAGTGCAGGAGGAAAGGCAGTGCAGGAGGAAAGGCAGCGCAGGAGCCAGGGCAGCGCGAGCCTGGCCTGGCCGCAGGCGCTGTGCAGCTGGCAGCCGGCCGGGAGCGCAGCCCAGCCCGCAGCGCAGGACCAGCCCGCGGGAGCCCTGCCCTGCTCACAGCAGTCTCTGCAGGGTGCGCTGCTGGTACACCTCGTTGGTGCAGTACTTCACGTAGGGGTCGAAGGAGGAGCCCGCGTGCCTCGCCACGATGTCGCCGATGTCATCGATGAAAATGTTGTTCTGGTGCCTTGCCTCGAGTTCTTCAAAGAACCTGGGGGGTAGAAATCAACCGCTCACTTCTACCTGCAAACAGCCCCTTCCTCTCACAGCATTCCCCTGACACAACCCGGTCACCAACCGATGCCAGCGGGGCTGGCCGGTGGCAGGGCGAGGCCATCCCTCCTTTGGCACGGCAGCCAGGGCGGTGCTGGCAGGACACAGGACTGGGACACGGGCCCAGGGCTGCCGCTGGCCCCTGGCAGCCCAGCAGCAGCCCTGGCACAGGCACTTGCCACACTGCCACAACCAAACGGCCTCACTGAGCTGGTCAGACCAGAATTTCCAGAAACGAGGCTGGAAAGAAATGAAACTACTCCATACACATATGAACACATTTCCTCTTGCAATTAAAGGCACCAGGAGTGCTCGATGGAGTACAGCTACGTGTGGCTGTTGAGCCAAGCACAAAGCCATGTGGTGGTGGAGCAGGACAGGGTGCTCCACATCCTGCAGTCCTCCACTGGAACCAAACAGACTGGAAACACTGAAAATGGGCACAGAACCCAAAATCCTGAGCTGGCTCTTCCCCTAACCGTGCTCGTTCTGACAGCTTCCCTGTCTGTCTGTCCCACGTGTGAGTCTCTCCCACTGCTTTCTGCACTCCCGACGCTCCCAAAGCACAAGCCTTGATTTCCATGATGCTCCCTGGAAATCCCCCACTGTCTGGGGTGGAACAGCTCACAGATCAGCTCAGCAGCTCTCCCCTCACACATGAGAAGCTGTCCTGGCTGCAGCCTTTGTACATCAGCATTCACTGCAAGAATCCTCAACTCCCCAGGGTCAACAAGTTCATAAAAAAATTCCCATCCAGCACAGAAAGGATTAAGGAAATACTTAGAACACATGAGCTCACATTAAGCTCTAATATTTTGAAATCTGCTGTATTTAATTTCAGCCCTTTATTAAATCTTCAAATCTGCCACCTTTTTCAAGCGATGCTCTCCAGTTTGCTTTATGAACACAGCTCAAACATGTGGGAGGAGCAGGACAGGATGAACAGCAGCTGATGGTGTGCAGCAGCAGGGCTGAACTAACTCAAGGCACTCTCCAGGTGTGCTTACAAGCAGCTGCTGCACTGAGTGGCTGCCAGGCTCTCACTGGGTCACCAGAGCCATGACAATCGAGTGGATTTTGGTCTGGTTTTGGGTTTTGTTTTTGTGAAGCTCTGACACTAACTGCAGAGGGACTGGCTGATAAGCAGGGCTGCTTATCACTGCAGGTGCTGAGCAGGGTTTGTTACAGCCCTGCCACTGCTGCAGGCAGAGCCCTGAGCACCTGCCGTGCCCCACGCAGCCCCTCCAAGGCACAGCACGTGGTGAGCTGTCACAGACCTGTCCTGTGCTGTGCATTTGGGTGTAGTGCCAGGACCAGCCCCAGGGGACACACAAATAATAAACTTACAGAAACAAGAGCCGGTGCGTATGGAGTCTGCAGTGTCTCAGGAGGCACAGCAGAGCCCCATCCCACACTGGGATTTGTTTCTCTCTGCTCAGACATGTTTATGGCTGGGAGAAGCTCCCACTCTTGCCAATTCCCTTTGCTCAGGAAATGAGGAAATCCAACATTTCCTGCTGTGTTATGGCACACTGACAAGGTGTTGGACCCTGCTGGGCACAACTTCCACCTTTAGAATTTATCTGGACCTTCATCAGTGACATCAGAGACAGCCACTGTAAGAATGGTAAAGAGCTCGGAGAGTAGAGACAAAAAAAGAAAAGAAAAAGGGGAAAAGAGGGACAAAGAGGAGCAGTATATCAAAGCCCCATCTCCCAGGATGTCCCATAAGGAAATCCTGCATCAAAGTTTGAATCAAAGCTGTACTTTTCCATATCTAATCTGCTAATTAGTAGATAAATCAGTGAACCAGACACATCATAAACCCTTTCGCTTACAATTTTTGGATAGATTCTGCCATAAAGCTCAGGACTGAGGGATGGAATGATTCCATTCAATTTAACCAACAAGGAATTTGCTGTGATGTGTGCAGCTGTTTTTGCTGAATGTCAGAAGGATTTACTTCAAACATCTCTTTGTTAAATCCAGGACTTTTCTGGTTAAAGTTAGATCCAATTCAGAGGAAGTCAAACAGCACTGTAGTTCAGAATTGATTTCCCTCATCTTGCCCTTACACTGTTTAAAAGAACCATCCACTCTGCAACACTCCGGAGGGCCAAATTCAGAAATGCAGGTTTAGCTCCAGGGTGCTGCTGGCAGCACCAGGGACAGAAACCCCTGGAGGGGCAGCAAGCAGGATTCAGCCTCTTGCTCCTGGACACAGGGGCACTGAAGTAACAACTGCCACCCTGAGATAACTTCAGCTAGAAGTAAGGAAGATTTCTGATTAACCTCTCCAAATCTGAACCGTCTCTTCAGGAACAGAAGTTGAACATCTGCAACATTATTGTTATTTAGGGAAGGGGAGGGGGATTTAAAACAGTAAAAATAGGAAAAAATAGTCTTTATCTCCACAGAATTTTTATGCTGAATCAAAATCATAAAAAAAAAAAAAAGGCTGGAGAGAGGGTGATTGAAGTGCAGAACTGGAATCAGTTTGTTTGGTGAGTTCCCAGTGTCAGTAATGGAAACCAACACACAGCTACACACACAAATAGAACACCCAACCCTGCAGACCCACAGCCCATAAACACTTCTACTGGGCAGTTCCCAGGAGCAGGCAGAGCCCAGCGAGGAGAAGCTGGCCCTGCAGCCTGTGTGCTCCCTCTGCCAGCAGCCTGGGGCCAGCCCACGCCCCAGGCCTGTGCCCTGGGCAGCCACTGCCCCCCAGCTATTTGCAGGGCCCTGGCACAAAGCCACAGCAGCCCTGCCGAGATATCCTGCTCCAGAGAGTCCCGAGACAGCAGGAAGGTGCCCTCTGCACCTGGTCACAGAGTGACCTGCAGGACAACAACGTCCATGCAGCCAGCAAACACACCCAGGGACACTGGGACAACGAAGAGGGGACGTCTTTGACAAGCCATGAACCCATCACAAGCAGAGTGCTCATGCCGTGATTCTGTGACTAAGACAGAGTTTCAAACCAGACAGACTCTGTTAAAGTGGGCTTGTTAGGGTCTTTTCCTGCTGATGCTGCTCTGGTATCACAAAAGCATTTGCCCTTTGCTGGCCTAATGGCAGAGAAGGCACAGATGCTAAAGCTTTCCTTCCTCTGAACCCGGGGATCTGACCCTGCAGACCAACTGCTCCTGAAGACACTTCCCTGATTTCCCTGGGACTCCTCTTCCCCCAGAGAGGCTCCTGGGGAGCTGTCTGACCCTGGCACTGACTTCTCAGGCTGCATTCCTGACTCACGCCTGGCTGAGCTCTCCCGGGCATCCCCACAGCCCAATCCAACAGCTCCTGCCCAGGGCTGGACCGGTGAGAGTCTGGGCTCAGCACGTGAGACCTGCACATCACACAGGGCCAGAGAGCTCCAGCTCCCTGCGGCCAGCTCCCAGGAGCTTCCCATGATCACACACAGCCCGTGCTGCACAGGTTATTCATCTCCACTCCCCTCTGTCAGAGACATGCCAGGGAGCTCCCAAAAGCAGAGACAGTGTCTGCTCTCTGCATTCTGCTTCCAACAAAGGCAGCTTTGTTCCCCCAGGCACGGCCCGTCAGCCTCTGCAGGCCTACCCTGGTGTTACCGGAGACTTCCCATTAAACACGCTCCAAGTCCAGGTTCCTAGACAGAGGCTTCAAGCAGTTTCGATCGACTAAACGTTTTTATAAAGTACTTTTATCAGCTCACCAAACTTTTGTCCAAGCAACCAAAACCTCTGGCAACTACACTCATACTCAGGTTTTGTACTAAGCAAAGGCTGCTTAAAAAAACAGCAGAATGGGACAGATGGTCCACTTTGAAAAAGGGTGAATTTTGCTACTTGGAAACACCTGGAAAATAGAAAGCAACAGCTTGGAGATACCAAGCTGGTATCTGGTTTAAAATTGCTTCCATTGTTAACACAAATGACATTGCTCAAAGCCAGCACAAAGTTTTGTTTTAGTTTAACAGTATTGCAAAACCTGGGAAATATGTTTTCATTTAAGTTTAAAAAGGAGTTATGACTTCTGATTTTACCCCAAGTAATCAAAAATCAAGCTCTTAAACCATGAGGCTTCACAGACAAGAAAGAATAAGATTTTAATTCTAGGCTAGTGTGGTATTTTTCCATTCTTCTTTTTTCCTCTCCCTCCCACTTCCTTTGAAGACTATTAATCAACAGGGACGTCAGAGCTCCCCTAAGAGCACTGCTCTCCTCCCCCCCATTGTCCTTTACCTGTACACCTCACACTCTGTGTAAGGAGTACCTGAAAAAGGAGCTTTTCCTTGAAAATAAAGCCTCTGATAAGCTGCACTCCCTGACACCAGTGCCACCAGACTGGGGTGGCTCTGGGCCACACAACTCCCAACCTCTGGCAACAGCAAGAGACAAAGAAAGGGGAATGGGAGGGAGAAAGGAAGGGTCTCCAGGCAAACCCTAACGTTCTCCTGCTCTGTAGCTCCTAAACTGGGTCTGCACTTGACACAGCACATCAGCCTCCAAACAACAGCATCTTGTTGCTGCATGAACAAGAGGACAAAAGTCAAACTGCTGCACAACACATGTCAAATTCCACAGACTTTGTGGTGTCTCAGAGAAAAAAAAACAAGAAATGACTTTACTGTGACTGGGAACATGGACCTTCACAAGTTCCACCAAAGGTAAATGAGGGTTTAATGCTAAAGAATTCATAACTTTGCAACTTCTACAAAGGGGACAAAAGAAGGGGGAACTAAATAAAAAAAACCATTCAGAATCCTTGTTCAACCTCCAGCCCCCCTTCTGAAAGGAGGCCAATAATTCTGTGTTCCACAGGCAAAGAGATCCATGTGAAGCTGTACAGAGCTACAGCTGTGACCTTCACTAGGCCACCAGCATGCTGCAGCCACTGTGCTCACTTCAGACTGCAAACCAGGGCTGAGAAACGCAGCACGGACACTGCATGCTTTAGTGATGTGGAACTCACAATCCACCTGCTGCAGAACTACTTGCAGGGCAGCAAAGCCACATCCAGCACCTTTTGAAAAGGAGTGTGAAGTACTCTGAGAGCACATACATATGCATGTCCTGGATTAAATAACACTGGCAGTAATTACAGTCAGGAACTAGACTGTTCTGCACTTGTGTCATGTAAGATCTGCCATTTCCTCCTCTTCAGGCACTATCTGGATGTGTCTGCTTCCCTTGCTCCAGCTCCAGACTGAAGGAATGTGCCCAAAAGCAGCAGCAGAGCAGCTGATCCCTGTGGCAGCAGAGCCAGGCCCTGGTGCTCACACAGGGGAGACAGTCCCAGAGCACAGCACCCTCTGCATCACCTGGCACCAGCCAGCTCTCCAGGGCAAGTATGAAACTCCAGCTCAAATTGAACAGCTCAGCAGGGCAGACTAAGCCTCATCTGATGCCCTGTAAGGACCAGGTCTGGATGCCTGGTCTGCACTTAGCCCAGAACTGTTTAGATTTGAAGGATGCTGACTTCCACTACGATTCACTCTGTGCTTTCCTTCCCTCTCCATTTTCAGAGACACAAATCCCAGGCCAGCCCCTCACACTCCCGTGCACATCTCTGCCACTTGTACTTTCCATCTTCAAACCAGCAGGAGTTTTGGAAGAAATGCTCACCACTAAAATGGTTAACTCAGCATCCAAAAAGAAACCTGCTGCTGTGTTTAAGGATGTACAGTTCTGTTAAATACAGAAATGCCACACTCACTTTTTGCTTGCTTCATAAACATCCGTGATGTTGGAGAAGAGGTGGTGGCTCTCTGTTTTGGTCATTGTGAGGCTCAGTTCCCTGGAATTTTTAAACATCCGGATCAGAATCTCCAAGCTCAGCAAATAGGAGTGCTCAGAAGATATCACCTCAAATATTGCCTGCAAAGCAAAGGGGGAAAAGATGAGCCTTACTAGTGATTGGGCTTTTTTCCTTAAAAACAAAATGTTGAGCAGGGATACAAAGCAAAGTTTTGGATGTGAGCTAGAGATTATGACTTAAATATTCATCTCTATAATAGTTGCATCATTAATTAGAAATAAGTGATCTAATACCAGAATAAAAAAGTCTTTTTTAACAAGCCTATATTCACAGTTTTCAATGCAACTGCAAACGAGGAGACTGAAGAGAATTCAACAGCAGGGGTGACCCCAAGAGCACAGCGTGAGACTGGAGGGAGCAGGCTGAGGTCCCTGCTGGAGCCCTTCCCAGACTGGGAACAAAGTCAGCAGCACAGGCAGGAATGGGGCAGACACTTTGCTGCTGATGTGCAAGGAAGGGAGAATCATGTCAGCATGACCCAAACACATTCTGGAGAACAAAAACCCGAGAAGAGTGCCTGACACACAGCCAGGGGCTGGGGCAGCTCCCTGCTGCTTGCTGGGCACGCCTGGAGGGCACCTGAAGCCACTCTGGGGTTCACCTGCACAAGACCAGGGCCAGGGGATGTGTGAGCCCCAAGGACAGTTCACTCTCAGGGGGCCATGTGCAGCTGGTACACATACACAGCTATTCTAGGCTTGCAAGGAAAGACCTTCTGAAAATAATTTTAGTTCAAACCAGTCTGTGACCCATTTTGTTTAGCCAACATATGCACAGAGATCCATTTCACTAAGAGATTCTGAAAGATGGGATGTGTATGAAGACAGGACATGGACATTAATGAAGGCAGAAGATAAATATATTTTTATGCAATGACAATGTATATAACTATAAAATAATCTAATAGGCTCTAAAAAGCAATTTAAAGAACAGATAAAGAATAAACAATAAAAGGTAGTTTAAGGAAATACAGCAAAAGCATGAATTGGTAACATAACTACAGCTTAAAAATATTTATTTAGGCTCCCACTGAAGGAACTGGCCTCTAAAACTCAAATTAAAAACCCTCAGGCATGAAGACATTTTTGGTAACATTGAAGACTTTACATTTAAAATGAATCCAAAGAACTTGGTTCTTTTTGAAAGGATGCAAGTATGGCTCCAGGAAACACAGACTAATGGCTCCTACAGGACATCACTGACATACGTACTGAGATGCATGCCGTGTCTCAAAACCTCCCAGCAGGAGGAGGCGGAGCAGTGTCCTGAAGAGGAGTGAGGACACTGGCACAATTGCCATGGCAGGTGACGCTGCAGGGCTCCTAGGCAAGCCCTGTGTGCTGAGGAAGGACACACCTCGGCAGGAGCTGCAGGGACACAGCTGCCCTGGCCAGGCCAGCCCTGGCAAGCTCCCACTCCCTGTGACACTGCCCCTGCAGTGACGGGGTACAGCAGGGGAAGTGGACACCGGAGCACGGGGAAAAGGGACGTGGACGAAGAGGACACAAGGGCCAAAGGGCAAAGACAGAGAGCAGACAAGCACCGGGTGCTGCTGCCAGCAGGGAGGGCCCTGCTCTGCCCCAGGGCTCAGGGGCCAGCTGGGCTCCAGGAGGCACCCCACGTGCCCAGCACTGCTCACAGGGGCAGGTACAGCCAGGGGCTCTGTAAAAGCTGCTCTTTGCTGCTCACTGCTATAAAAACCCCTGTGCCACGTCCCCCTCTGTGAGCTGCAGGCTAATGTCACCTCTTCCCTGGCACAGCAGCGACCCTGGTGCTGCCAGGCTGCAGCAGCCCAGGAGCCCCTGGCATGGACACAGGCACCTCAGCACAGACTGGGTTTATTTTTTCTCCCCGGGGAGAGAGGACACTTCAGTGGAGGGCAGGAAGCCAAGCAATGAACTCCTATCAACGTCCCCTTATCAACATCCAGAGCACTGAGCCAGGCGTGCAGCGCAGCCCAGAGCAGCCAAAGCACAGAGTACCTCCTGTCTCTTCCTTTCCTCCTGGCTGACGGCTTCTGACAGGCCATTCTTCTTCACCTACAAAGACAAATCAATGGATATTTTCAATACCTTTTGTGGGAAAATGCGATCAAAAGGAGAGACAGGACAATCAAAACCTTGAAAGCAAAGCTCCAAGGAGGGCCTGGCCCTACGGGAGATCTAAACACAGGACCCAGATCAGGAGGGACACCAGGGCAAGGGAGGGGAAAGGGCCGCAGCAGCACACGCATGGAAGGCCCGTTCTCTTTGTGGAGCAGAGGCAATCACAGACACAAGACCTCCCACCCTTTTCTGTCAGTCTTCTCCCAAAGCTCCTAACATGCTATCACCCACAGCTTTCTCTTCTTGCTCCACCTGCTCCCTGGAATTTTAAAGGATATATTGTTCCTCATTTGATTCCTGCACAGCAGGCCCCACAATGCTGGACAGCAGGAATAAAGAGGTGCCACACTCTGGTCTGCACACCAAAGTACAGACTCACAGGAAAATGCCTGTGGAAGTTACATCAGCATCCCAGTGTGGGAGCCACTAGCCTTTGGAACACAACTCCCACATTCCCACTGCACCCCAAGCAGACACTTCTGGATGCTGAGCAAGATCTAATTAGATGTCTTTTTATTAAACAATAGACGTACATTTTAATCAGGAGCCTGAAAGCTTCAGAGCATTCCTGAGGAAGTGCAATGGCACTGAAAGGTGCAATGTAACTTTTTTCTGGATGCAGTGGAAGAGTTTTCTAAAAACAAGCCAACACGGGAAATACCTACAAACACATCCCCAGATTTCAGTGCTCCCTGTTAACACAGACCCTGCCAGAGTGCAGGGAGGTCCAGGGGCACCTGCTGAATTCATGCTCCAAACGGAGCCGTCACACCTGGGTGTGTCCCACAGAGTACACATGAATTCATGGCACATGAACTCACAGGCCAAGGGCCCAGCCTTGCGCTCCCCACCAACAGCAACACTTCCAAAAGACAGAGGCCCAGCTATGGAGACTGCTTCGGCCATTTCTGCCACAGAAAATTCAATACCTAATTTTGACGTGTCCAAAACGTTTAAACTGAAATAATCTAAAAAAAAGGTCACGTGTGATATTAAGCAAACAAAAACTTTGTTTAAGCTAAGAACATGACCAGAAGGAATGGAAGAGGCCCAACATCACTGCTACCAACACTGGACTAGCTTTTCCCCAGCCATGACTGATTCAACCATGGAGGTGAGAAGCAAAGGATAAAAGGAGGACAGGTGAACTCTGGTCAGGGACAAAAAGTTCCTTCAAAACAAGGAGGTGCTGAAGGGGGGGAACTCACCAGGAATCTACCAAGTGGCTGCACCATAGCCAAAGTGACCACAAGCCCATTGATACGGGGAGAGAAAGGGGAGCCAGTGCAGACATCAGCCCTGAAGGGCCCAGGCAGTCACACCAGGGGTCTGGGCTCCCCACGGAGGGGAGGCAGCCCTGGACAGGGACCCCGTGAGTGGCCTTGGAAGGAGGCAGCCCTGGACAGGGACCCCGTGAGTGGCCCTGGAAGGAGGCAGCCCTGGACAGTGGCCCCGTGAGTGGCCATGGACAGGGACCCCGTGAGTGGCCCTGGACAGTGGCCCCATGAGTGGCCCTGGAAGGAGGCAGCCCTGGACAGTGGCCCTGTGAGTGGCCCTGGACAGGGACCCCGTGAGTGGCCCTGGACAGTGGCCCCGTGAGTGGCCCCCTAAAGCCACTCACAGCAGCTGATTTTCACATGAATGAGAAACCAGTCGCAACCAAGATCAGCACGAGTGAGTACACTCCAGGAAGACACAAACACCCTTTTTCATTGCTGCTCTCATAAGGCATTTGACAGCCCCAGACCTGAAGGGCACCACCCTCAAGCACAGCGTGGTCAGAGCTGCAGCAGCTGCCAGGGAAGCCTCCAGCAGGGAGAGGGGATCCCCCTGCCCCTGCCCTCTTTCCCAGCACAGGCACTGCTCACGAACACCAGAGACATTCTCCTCCTCCTTTCCTAGCACAGGCTGAATCCCAGGACTGACATTTTCCAGCTGACTTCCTGCAACAACTCCAGACTCACTTTTTAACTTCTTAATACACGCTGACAGCATGTAGTTTTTCCAGAGTTATAAACACAGTCACTATGAGTCTCACATTCCCAGATTTTGTTTTCTCCACGCACCTTCTCCCATATACTCCCCACTTCCAATTCTGCAGATCAAATACAGACACTGCACAAGTTTCTGTGTGAGGAGCAGTAAAGAACAAGCTGGTTTCTGAGAGTGAAGCACAGCACAGTTCTCCTCCTGAGATGGTCTTCATGCTATTTTTGTCTCCAAGCAAATTAGTGTTTTGAAATTATCATTATTATTACTAAAATAGCATTCCTTCCAAAATACCTCAGTTGTTGAACATTTAACTGCTAATTTGCCCAGAAGGCAGAAAAAACAATTTGACTTCATTATAAACACTTTTTTTTTTCCATCATGAAGCCAATGAACTGTATTTTAAGTATTTGATTGCTGGAAAAAGAAAATTAAAGCACACCTTTACAAAACCACATTGTCTTGCCTTCTTTATACTTACTGAATCAGAGAGATTGTCTTTCAATACTTTAAACTGCAAAGGGTCATCAGCATCTGTAAGACAGCTCTGCTAATCACACCATCTAAGCAGCCTTTGGGGATCTCCCTGAGGCTTAACCCCTCATTTACTGGCACCTACAGAGCTGATGGTCAAATACTCCAGGTGATCTTGTCAGGCAGAATCTCTAATGCCCGAGATGAGCACCTACAACATTCCACAAGCTACATTAACAACAAACAACCCCAAACCCTTCGTGACAGGGATATCCCTCCAGAAGCCACAGAAATGATCCAAGAATAACCACGTAAACACAGAATTTCCATGGTTCCCTCAGTCCCAAAATCACATGTACGAGGAAGAGCTGTGGCAGTACCTGCTGTTATCAGTATTTTGTCAGGTTATGAGCAGGGAAGGCAGCGAGACTGCAGCCCTGACCAGAACAGCTGAATTTACTCTGTTTAACCATGCTGCTCTGCCGAAGCCCTGCAGACTCTTCCCAGCCTGTGCAAGGGACAGCACAGCACCACCAGCTCTGCTCTCCCCTTCTCAAAATGCTTTCCATTAAATATCTGCACTCGAGTCAGCCTAAGAGCTGGTGTGCAGTGGTTCAGAACAATTCAGCAGCAACTTGTTTTAACTAACTGAAGCCTTTCTTTAGTATAATTCACCCTTTTAGTGAACTCACGCAGCCCTTTTTTTAATGAATCAGTAATTTGTGTCTTTGCCAAATACAGGACACTAAAATGAACTTGGTTTCATTGTTTGTTATGTGAAACAAAGACCAGTAACTGACTGGGACCTCCGTGTCGTTCTTATGAGGTGAAAAAGATGATGACAAATTTCAGCCAAAAACTCCAGCAGCGAGTAAGGGAAGACTCTGCTTCCACCCACCCTGAGATCCTGTCTCTGGCCATACAAGGATCACAACTCACCACGGAGAGCTGGCTCCACGTCGACCTCAGGGGCTTATAGTGGAAAACAACCGTGTCATCCAGCTTCTGCTCCTGGGGCTCAGACTCTTCATCAGAATCTATGTCCAGGGCTTTTTCCTTATAGTTCTGATATAATACAGCATTTTCTGTCAAATAACAACAGTGTGTCAGTCATTGCTAGAAAGTTAGTTTAATCGCTCTCATAAAAATTTAAAGTAACATTTAAACAATGAAAGAAACCAAAGTGTCACTGTGCTGCTCACACTCCACAAGACAAAGATAGCAACTGATTTGGGCTGGACAATGGTGCAGTACAGTGACAATGGATCACTGTACCCAAAGATCCTCCCAGACCGAATTAAAGAACAGATGTGGCCTTTGTCAAGAAAAAAAATAGCAAACAATTTTTTCTTCCTTGGTTTGCTGCACCCAGTTCTGTAATTAACCAGCAATTAGAAAACAGGACTGTGTGTCAGTGGAGCAGTCACTGATCTGCAGGTCTCACTATTTTCATGTCCAGGAAAAGCATACTGCCACAGCAACCCTTCTCCTGTCAACTCTGATTGCTGTCTTCACATTTCACTGTTTCCCAGGTTCAGACATCTGAGGTCAGAACTATTCCACACAGAAAGTTAAAAGCCTGAGTAAGCATGAGGCCTATGAACCTTAAGACCAAACACACTCATGGCACTATCAGTGGCAAAGGAACACAGGCGTGGAGCACTCCTGCTTTTCCAACCTCCCTGGCCACACAGCCCTGGCAAGGGCTGTGAGCAAGGACCGAAATCCAACACCACAAAAACCCACAGACCAATGAAGCCACTAAGCAGGCAGGCTCTGAAAGGTGCTTTTAGATGGGCTGGGCTTTGGATAATGCCCTACAAGAGAAAGGGGAACTGAAGTGGAAGTTTGGTGGCTCCAGGCAGGGCCCCAACTCCTGCAGTGCCTCACCTGGCTGGGTGGGTCTGTCCCACCTGCTCGGACCTACAGCCCTGCCCCAGTGCCAGACCAGGTGTGGCCTTTGGAGCAGCTCTTGGGGAAGGGCCCGTCGAGTTATACACGTTTAACAGAGGAAACTGTTACAGCAACTGAATTGTGGGAGGCATCCCAGAGAAAGTTATTAGCTGGGATCATCCCAGACAGAAGGGACCGTTGGAAGAGAATCCAGAAAACACCATGAGGAGATAGTGTGAGAAGAGATAAAAACAAAGAGTAGGAAAGGGGATGATGCAAAGAGGACACAGTGGGAAACTCTGAAAACAGAAACAGAGGAAGGTAACAGCAGCTGAGATGACCTCAAACAGGCATTAAGCAGAGAAAAGCCAAGAGAGTAGCAGTTACTATAACATCTATGATGAGTCCACAGAAGTCCTGTTTTCTTGTTGAAATAAGCAGCAAACTTGGCAAAACCCAGAATTACCAAGTAACACAAAAACAGACTCCACAGAAGCGTTTTTCTGACACTTACATTTGAAGCCTAGGTACCAAGAAGAAAATGCTTAGAGAGTCTAAGGGTTCAGCCCAGCACCCCAGCTGATGGGAAGGCAGAAAGAGCTGTGTGAACCCCAGCCCAGAGCCCAGACTCCTGTGTGTGCTGCAGGGATGGCTCCAAACCCCAACGGGCCAAATGTCCTGCACCTGGGCAGAGTCCCAGGAACAGGCAGGAAGGCAGTCCCACGTGGAGGAGCCCTCTGTGGACTGTCAGGGCTGAGGCAAACACAGCCAGCAGCTCACGTTTTGGGAGGGACAGCAGCTTAAGTGGAAAAGAAGCCTTTGACACACCTTTTTAGCCTGCCACTGCATAGTCTTTAAAATAGCCCTAAGGTAGGTCTAGTGC
The DNA here is from genome assembly GCF_031753505.1 of Anomalospiza imberbis. NCBI lineage: Eukaryota > Metazoa > Chordata > Aves > Passeriformes > Viduidae > Anomalospiza > Anomalospiza imberbis. The sequence continues at coordinate 776,212 of NC_089690.1, read as the reverse complement.
CAAAATTATAGTCCCACATCTCAGCTGCATCACTGAAAAGCTAGGTACTGAGACTCCAGACAAAGGAAGTGTGCAAAACGATCCTGAAGTTCATTTCCCCTGGGAGTCATTGGCAAGTCTGGAGAGAACAGGGCTCACCTTCCCCATCGAACGTCCCCTGTCCTTTCAGCATCTTCTGCAGATAATTTTAATAGAAAAGAGAGGTATGTTAGAAGGAGGAGAATGCAAAATAATCACAGTAACAAGAATATCTGTTTTATTCAAGACTTGGGCACCAAACCAACAGGCCCTAATCTGTAAACTTCGTATGTTGGACAAGAGTTCACCAAGAACAACTGTGTCATCAGAGAAAGTGAAAAGCTACCCTAGTTTCATTTCTCTCACTCCCTGTTTAGATGTATTTTCCCTGTGTTTCAGAAACACACTACACTGGCTTGAGAGGGGCTCAGTGAACTTACAGCTCATCCCTCTGTCCCAGGGCTGTCTGTGGAGGCGCAGCTCTGAGAGGCTGCCCTTCCACTCAGCAAACAAAACTCTGAGCACTTTGTAAAGAGCCTTCTGAGAGCACAACAAACCTCTGAAATAAAACAGCTGTTCTGGTGCAACAAGTCCCAGGGCCCGGGAGTCTATTTAATAAAACACTTCTTGCAGAGAACTCCGAAAGGACAGCACAGTTTCATGTCCTCCTATCTTAAACGTAACTCACTGTTTTAAGTCTACTACCAAACCACACTCTGCAGCTGTTGACAATTTCATCAATTTCTATGTCACCACTTGCAGTGTTTTCACAGAAGCATCCACCACCACAATTTCAAAATGGTGGAAAACTACCATAAAGCTGATAATTTTTTTAAAAGCTACAGCATCAGCTCTTGGCCTGATGTACTTTATTACACAGAAATCTATGAATACATTTCATGTAGTAACAAGTTATACCTAAAATAAGGAAATACAATATTACAGTATGATAAGTAAAAGAACACAATCAGCTATAATTTAATACATTAAATTTAATTACATCAACATTCACTGTAACTCTACTACAGGATTCTAAGGGATTACAACCAAGATTTAAAAACAGGCATGCTGCTTTTACTTTCGGGCATTAAAAATTAAAATTACTTCAGGCATTAAAATACCTGAAGTGATTTCTATCAATTTAAAAATCAAATCACTCAGTGATTGTTAAAAATACTTTAAAAGTAATGTCTCAGAGAAATGAGGGAGGAAATTCATTTTTCTGTCTCTATTCTAGCACACAGACTTTATTAAGACAATGTCCCTTTTTTTTTTTTTCCTGTTTACTGCTTTCTGGGACACAGGTTTTAAGCCCGTGGTTCAGCTGTGAAAGCTGGAGAATCCAGCAGGAAAGGCGAGCAGGAGGCAGCCAGCAAAGGCTCTGAACCTCCTGGATTTCAACAGAGCCCGCCATCTCCAACACCACACTTGGAAAACAGCGCTTTTAAAGCTCACAGTCACTGTGAAAAGTTTTGTGTTAGCAAAAAAGCAAACTGAAAACTCCCAGCATTACGGAAAATGCAGGATCAGCAGGCCACGCTCCCACGGAGCCAACACCTTCATCTATCAGCGCACCTTACCTTTATCCTCCCCAGGCTCGAGAACTTCTCTTTATCTTCAACCACCGCTTTCAGGATGGGCTGGGACATTCTGTTTTTCTTCTTGCAGTTGGCGGAGCCGTCCAGGTCCACGCCGCTGACCACGGCCCGGCGGTAGGACGTGGAGCGCAGCCCGCGCCGCAGCGCGCCCGGGCCGCCCTCGGGCTCGTCCTCGGGGTCGCTGCCCGGGGGCGGCCGGAGGGTCTCCACCAGGCTGCGCACCCGGAGGCCCCGCTCGTGGCCCTGGGCGCGGCCCGCGGGCCGGCTCTCGGCCAGGCTGCGGGGGATCAGCTGCTGCGAGCCCACCCTGCGCGCCGCGGGGCTGTGCGCGCTCAGCAGCGCGGGGGGCTCCGCGCCCGGCACCGCCGGCAGCCCGCTCCCGGGGGCTGCCCCCGGCTCCTCCGGGGGCCCGGCAGCCCGGCCGCTCCAGGGGGCTGCCCCCGGCTCCTCCGGGGGCCCGGCAGCCCGGCCGCTCCCGGGGGCTGCCCCCGGCTCCTCCGGGGGCTCGGCAGCCCGGCCGCTCCCGGGGGATGCCCCCGGCTCCTCCGGGGGCCCGGCAGCCCGGCCGCTCCCGGGGGCTGCCCCCGGCTCCTCCGGGGGCTCGGCAGCCCGGCCGCTCCCGGGGGATGCCCCCGGCTCCTCCGGGGGCTCGGCAGCCCGGCCGCTCCCGGGGGATGCCCCCGGCTCCTCCGGGGGCCCGGCAGCCCGGCCGCTCCCGGGGGATGCCCCCGGCTCCTCCGGGGGCCCGGCAGCCCGGCCGCTCCCGGGGGATGCCTCCGGCTCCTCCGGGGGCCCGGCAGCCCGGGGGCACGGTGCGGGCTGAGCGCTGGCTCCGAACACGATCCGCTCCTGCTGCGGGGCCACCGCGGGCAGCCCCGCGGTCCTGGGCGGCCGCGGCCGGCGGCCCTGCCCGCTGCCCGGCGGGGAGATGGTGCCGTTGGCGGTGGAACCGACGGGGCTGTCCGGAGCCGGGGCGAGGAGCCGGGAACGCCGCTCCGGGGACAGCGCGGGGGAGCCCGGCGGCCGCACGGTCCCGTTGGACACCGATCCCATGGCGGGGCTCCCGGGCGAGGGGGTGCCGGTGCCGGCGGGCTGAGTCACGGAGAAGGCGCACCTGTCCTCCACGGGGAAGTCGGTGACGAGCACTCCGCTGGGGCTCTGGTACGACTGCGGCCGCGGCTTGCTCCAGGCGAGGGGCTGCGGCCGGGGGGTCGCTCGCCGCCTCCAGCGCGGCGCGGCGGGGCCCGCCGGGGGCTGCCCGTCCATCGCCGCCCGCCCGGCGCCGCTCGCGAGGGAGGCGGGCGCGGAGCGCGGCCCGTCCGCCGCCACAGCCCCGCCGGGCGCGGGGCCAGCGCGGGCCGGGCCGGGCCGGGCGGAGCCGCGCCGCCCGCTCCCGGTGCCGCTCCCGGTGCCGCTCCCGCCCCACCTGCGGCTCGGCTGGGGGCGGGCGGAGCGGCGCTTCCGCCGCCGGCACGGCCCCTGCCCCGCCCGGGCCGGCCCCGGGCCCTGCCCTGCCCCGCGCAGGTAGCGGCGCCCGCGGCGGCTCCCGGCCGTGGCCGGGCCGCGGGGTGAGCTCTCGGCAGGAGCCGGGCCGCGCCGCCGCGGGTTGGGCGGGGAGAGCCGCGGGCAGCGCCTCCCGGCCCCGCGGGTCGCTGCAGCGCAGCCCCGGGCTCCCCGCGGCGGGCCGGGCCGGGCCGTGCCGTGCCGGGGGTCGCGTCCTGCGGGGGTCGTGTTCGATTGCACGCTTGGCACGGCAGTGCCACCAGCCGCGCCTCCGCTGGGCAGCGGGGCCACCGCCGGGAGCCCCGGCTGTGCCCCTACACCTGCCCGTCCCTTAGAGGCACCTGGCCGGCTGGGGCTGCCTGACTGCCTGCCAGCGAGCTGGGAGAAAGCTGGGAAAGGAGCAGCTTCGTGGTAAGAAAACGGGCCGTCAGCAGTGCATCTGCTGGGAATTCTGAGAAACTACATCGCCCTGAAAAACCTGGAAAAATGGTGGGACTTGGCTGTGACTTTGGGACAACATGCAGCTTAAACATACATCAGTGGAGAACAGAGCAGATTTTTAAAACAAAAACAAAATATTTGCTCGTTTCTGTGCCAGGGCACGAGTTCTGCCGACTTTAGCATCCCAGCCAAGGGTCCCTGCACTCCCAGGAGGGGAGAGCTTCAGCACAGAGTCCTGAAATAAAGTGACACGGGTGTTTTTCTGCTCTGTTACATTCACTAATAATTACAACATACCCTTATTTTTCTATCTGCTCCTCTACAATTAAAATCTGCCGCTGCTTCCACTGGAAAAAAAAAAAAAAAAAAAAAAGAGTCCTGTGTTTTAAAAGCCATCTTGTCACAGCACAGGGAGCATTTATGTGAGAAATTAGCTCCACTATTAAATGCCACGTTGGCTAGGAATGTGAAATACATTATAGAATGCTTCCCTAGTACTGAATCACGGAGCTGAATTATTTGTCTGGTTTCTCTCAAATGAATGAAAAGCAAAATCGAGGTGTGATTCTGTTCCTGTGTACTTGGCAGAGCAGAAATAGCTGGAGCGTTTGGAGATGCTGGAGGCCAGGCCCTGCCTGCACAGAGTGAGCTCTGCTGTGCAGGGGGTGCTCACAAGGACTTGCTTATTTACAGATGGGCACCCACTTAGGCTCCTGGCTAAACTTGAAGGGAGAAGGGACAGAAAAAATCTTGTTAGATTTGTAATTGTCATCTCCATACTTGCAAGACTTGAATTTGCCAGATTTCATATATCTCTGAATAAGAAAAAACATCGGAGTTGATTGAAAGTGTTTTCTTATCTTTTTAAATATATGGAAATTTAATTTATACTGAGTCTGTTTAACCATCAGAAAAAATATAGAGGAAAATGTAAGGACCAGACAACTCTGTGTACATGCACTTAAACTTCAGATGTATTATTAATTCTTCTGCCAGGAGAACCCAGTAAAACAAAAAATCTTGCGAAGAATCAAATTAAGCAATGCACAAGGAAATTAAAATGAACAAATGTGTATGTCCACAAATGAGACAAGACTGCAAATTGCCAGTCCAGCTTCAAACAGCCAGAGCTGAAGGGAAAAGCCACAGGCAGAACCTAAGGTGCTGGTTTAGTTGTCACTAGGGATTTCCCAATGGATTATTTCTAAAATTATGTCTTAACTTTCCACATTAAATTGCCAAGCTATTGGATATAGTTGTAGCATATTACTTAACTCATAAATCCTAATTATTAATGACCAAGGTAATCGGCTTTTACAAGATTATTCTCTTGCACATACTTGTTCACCATGCTACAATTACAGGAGTAATTTTGATTCCTGAGCAGCCTCCTCAGTGTTCCATTTCATGTACAGTGAAAGAGAAATAAAATCTTACAATAAAATTGCCATCATCAGGAAAGTGAAATCAACTCTGTAATTTAAGAGAAGAAAGCAATGTGAGCGTGGTTATTAAGCCTTCCGACAAAGGCAGGTCACTGAAATCCCCGAGGCTGTTGGGTAGCAGTGCCCGAACGTGAGCTGTGAGCTGTGAGCTGTGAGCTGCTCGGGGCAGGGCAGGAGTCCTTCCCGGGGGCCAGGACCCTGCCCAGCGCAGAGCCTGACACGCTGCACCCTCGGCATGGGGGGCAGAACCTGCAGGGCAGCTCTCCACCCACCTCCACAGCACTCCAGTTAACCCAGATACGGACCCTGAGCATTTATGAGGGAGAGTTTTAAGTGAACCTCCCATTTCCCAGCCACAAGACCTAAAGGCTGGTGTCAGGAATCGGCACCAAACCAGAAGCATTTCCATGCCTGCCTGCAGGCAAACACTCCGGGATGTCCAGCAGCCCACGTTTATCATGACCAGCATGAGGCAGGTGTGCACAGATATGTTCAGTGGGGAAGATTTTTATTGCCTGAAAATCTACCAAGGAAAATGGAGGATTATTCTTCTGCTCCCTACATCCACATCAAAAGCACCCTTTGCCTCTCTGTGCAAAGAGCAAAACCAGCAGTGAGACCTGGCTTTGTTTCTGACCCAAATGCTTCATGTCTCAGACACAGTGCTCACTGCTCGTGTCCTGTAGGATGGTCCTGGCCATGCCCTGCAGCTTCAGAGCTGTGCAGGTGACCCTGGCTGCTGGCTGGAGCCCAATGCCCACTGCCTCTGGCCTCCCCAGGGGCATTCCCAGCACATCTGTCCCCTCTGCTCCCAGAGAGGGGAGGGCTGGAGTGGCTCCAGGACAAGTGCCCAGCTGCCATCAATCCCCAAAAGAACCGACTGTGCGTCCCATCTGTATTAACTGCCAGCTAGGGAGCAGCAGTATAAATAACATTCTTCTGAAACTCTTCTGTTTCCTTGGTCTGTTCACAGGCAGCTGAAGAAGAGCCAGCCGTGCTCTGCTCAGAGCAAGTCTCTGTCCCAGAATTAGCATGCAGGCGGGATAAGGCTCCCTCTGTCCCACAAAAACCCTTCCCAAGCACGGGAGTGACAGGGGTCACCACCAGCAAAGACAAGACAAGGTGTCAGTGTGACAGAGCCGGGCACTGGGGACACCCTCTGTCACTGGTTTCACTGCTTTTCCAGGGACATGAACCGAGGGAGTGGAGCCTCTTTCCAATGCAAGTAGCAGGATTTTCCCAAGGAAGACATGGTTACTCCAGCAACACAGGCAATCCCACAGCACTGCCCGAACTCAGGAAGGGTCGAGCCTTCTGACCTCCTGACCCCTCCTTCTTTTCTCTACAACTGTACATAGGCTGTGAGAGACTTTACTCTGAACACTGCTCAGCCAAATTTTAACTGTAAATCAATCCAAGATGGCAGAAGACATTGAATTATTCCTATTTTCCTCTTAATTGCTTTTTTTGGTGTTGCTAAAATACTCAGCAATAATAGAAAGCTTTGCAGCATTCACTAAAAGCTTTAGGGGAAAACCACATCTCATTGTACTGCAGGAATAAAGAACCTGGTAATGCCCATGGAGCACCAAAGTTGAAACAAGATGCTGTCTTGCTGCTGAACTGGGATGAAAAGAAAAAGAGTGAGAAAGAATGTGTACCCAAGAAACACAACTGAGGACTGAGGTGCTGCTGCCTCTGTTACTCTTGTCATGGAGGTTTCAAATTCTTCTCTATGATTGTAAAATGAACTTTGTATTTGCTAATATCTAGACTGCTATTGCTTGTTTCCCAGCCGATTTACCAGCACTATTTCCTGCTCACGTCTCTTCCTTTGCTGCCTCAGAGGTGGGTGCAGAGATTGTCTCCTCTGTGAGAGAAGGAGGGTACCTGGCAGCTCCATCATTTATAGAGTTGACTGGGAATTTTCCAGCTGGAAGTATTTGAGATTTCAATATGGTAATCGTATTTTGTGTGTGCATATTTCATATTTTGATGTGAAAAACATTTCCCACTTTGCTTGAATTATATGTTCTTCTTTGGTTTTGCTTTTAATTTCCCAACACAGTTTATATCTCCCAATACTTTCACTAGTAAAACTCCCACAGGCTTCAAGGCAGGTAATCATGCCCAATAAGATTAGGTCAGTCTAATGTTAAAGTAGGTAATTTCTGTCAAAGATTATCAAACTTCCCAAAAGTTACACCTATTTCTAATTTTTGTTCAGTGAATATGAAATTAATTTGAATATTAAAGGAGAATTGTGAAACTGGCAAGTGTATCCCTTCACCTCCAGTTTAGTTATATTCATTCTTTTTTCCAGTTTTACAGTTCTATTTAAAAATTCTGACAGTGAATTTCCCCTCAGTAATTCAAAGACCATTCTTTCCATAGGAGAACAGTTAAGAGAAAGTCCTAGAAAATGTAGATAAAAGCTCTTTAATCTGATGACTGTATTTCATAAGATGTTGCTATTTAAAGAGTTTGGAGGATTTCAAACATGACCTAACAAAAGGATGGAGGCACTGCTTGCCATGGCTGAGGAGTTTTTGTGGTTGCCATTAGAAACTCAGGCAAGCTGGGAGCCTGCACGGACAGTGAGTGCAGCTCAGGGCTGGATTGCTGGCTCTGCTTTGTTCTCCCTTGGTCAGCTGTGCACAGAAATGCCTGAGCAAGTGGCAGGGGGACAGGGGCAGGTCCCAAAGAGCTGCTGCTTATTCCCTAACTTTGGTTGCTGCTGGTTTTTTGGTGTGGATTTTATTTTTTTTAAGGAATGAACATTCTGCCCATACAGAAATTAAAAGCAAAACAAAACAAAACAAAAAAAAAAAAAAAAAGGAGAACCCCAATGTTTTTTTATTTTTTTATTTGTTTCCTTGTTGATAGCTAGTAATTTCTGGCTGTGATACATCCCTGCCACTCTGCAGGGGGAGCAGGGGTCACCTATTCTCAGCCCCTCTCAGGCTGTGACTCCCAGCCCCGTGGGGCCCTTGGCCAGCCCTGCCCTTCCCAGGGGGCTGCGGGTACCCAGTGCCGAGTGGGCGTGCTGGGGCTCCTCGGGCCCCTCTGACTCTGCAGATGGGGCAGCTGCTGTGAACAGAGGCTGAGACTTCTCAAGGCTGACTCTCAGGTGAGGACGTGAGCCCCAGGGAATGGCTTGCCTTGACTGCACGGCTCACCTCAGTTCTAGCTGGCGAGGCAGAGGCCGGTCAAAGCTGGACTCCATCGTCTTAGAGGTCTTTTCCAACCTAACTGGTCTTGTGATTCTCTAATTGGGGTGATTTTAGAAATGCTGAACCTGATTTAGTTTCAGACAACTGATTAACCTGCAGTTATGTGCCAGATTTCCCCTTTGCTGCATTGAACTGCTGGAATTTTGTGAATGCCATAGCAACAGCATGAGAAAGTGAGGAAATGTGGAGTGCAAGGCAGGGAAGCTTGTGTCTGTTTTTCTCTAATGAGCTGAAGCTCTGAAGCATGCCTTTCCCCCTGAAATTCCAGTTTCCCATTCGTATCCCCACAGCCAGGCTCCACAGCTGGCTTGGCTGGAGTCCTCCAGTGGAAACTATGCATGGATGGATGCAGAGCCTGGGCCTGCCAGGGGCTGGGGACCTTCCTTCATTACTCAGCCAGCAAGCCCGGCGCTGGGCTGCGTTAGGCCTGATTGCACCCAAATAACCAGAGTGTGACCAAATTCCCTGATCTGCTGAGAGAGGCCTCGCCCACCCCTCCCATCCCCCTGCGCCTTTCCTAAACATTTTGAAAAATTGGCACTTCTCTTATTATCTTTCCTCTCCAAGCTATTAAAAATGTTCCTAATTCAACTCTGATCCTACTAATTAGCTCAAGTACATTTTAATTAGTGGGATTTATTCTGCTGTTGGATGTGCCAAAATTCAATTCTAAGGTTTCTCTAAGCTCAGTTTCTTGAGTGTCTCTTTTCCAGTCAGATCCAAGCTCTAATTTTCTAGCAGTCACTTCTGTGTTCTTCTCATTTGGAAATAATTTCTGTCATATTATCTAAGTTCTTTTTTCATCCTTCACCTTACTGTGACTTATTTCCTGACCTGTGACCACACAGAACAGAGTTGAAATTCTAGACCTGATAGGTGCAGTCCTGAGGAGGACAAAAGGAGAGTGGGTGTGTAAAGGAGGATATTGCAGGAGAGAAAAGCCCTTCAGCTGGAACAGCAGCAGGTCAGGAGCAGTGAGAGTCTGCGAATTCACACAGCACTGCTAACGAGACTGGAAAGAGAGAGACAAGGGGGTAGAGACACTCACTGAGCCAAAAACAGATTCCCAAAAGAAAGGAAGTCTGGTTTCAAAAGGAAGGAAAAGAAGGAGTGGATAGAGCAAGTCCTGCTTTGCCAAGGCCTCCGATGCAGCAGCATGGCCAGTGCACTCTGCCTGTGCAGCAAATCTGGCTGAGACCGTTCATTTTATCAGTGAAACAAGTCCCCACAGACAAAACAATTTTAGTGCTTTTTAGTTGATTTCAAAATTAGTCACAGACTCATTTCATTCCTTAAATCAAACCGAAGGTGATAAAGACCTTGCAAAAGGCTTTCTTCCAGAGAGGCAGCGTTGGACCCAAAATAAGCAGAAGCCTTGCCCAGCATCTCTGCCATGGAGAATAAACTGGTTTATAAATGTTAATAAAGAGTTTAAATGCTTTTCAAGTTACTCTGACAAAACTTGGGACGAGAGCCAGGCAAAACGATTTCTTCCAGCAGGTCAGCTGGCCAGCGTGGGCCCGGCACAGAGCAGAGGCTGGGCAGGATCCTTCCACATACTTTACCTAGTTGGGAAGAGCTGGAAGAGGCACGAGCCTCTCTCAGAGCATGAGGACACGCTGCTCCGAGCTCCACCGGCTTTGCAAGCACCTTACACATACCCGGAACGCGAAGGGAACGCGGCATCCCCGAGGTGGCCATGGAAACAAAGGAGGAGCTGCCCTGAAGGGCTGGGAGCACCTCCGTGTGTGCAGGGTCCAGCTGGGCAGTGTTCTCTGGGGACATCACCTCCGTGTGTGCAGGGTCCAGCTGGGCAGTGTTCCCTGGGGACAGCACCTCCGTGTGTGCAGGGTCCAGCTGGGCAGTGTTCTCTGTGAACATCACCTCCGTGTGTGCAGGGTCCAGCTGGGCAGTGTTCCCTGGGGACAGCACCTGTGTGTGCAGGGTCCAGCTGGGCAGTGCTATCTGGGGACAGCACCTGTTTGTGTGCAGGGTCCAGCTGGGCAGTGCTATCTGTGAACAGCACCTCCGTGTGTGCAGGGTCCAGCTGGGCAGTGTTCTCTGGGGACATCACCTCCGTGTGTGCAGGGTCCAGCTGGGCAGTGTTCTCTGGGGACAGCACCTCTGTGTGTGCAGGGTCCAGCTGGGCAGTGTTCTCTGTGAACAGCACCTCTGTGTGTGCAGGGTCCAGCTGGGCAGTGTTCTCTGTGAACAGCACCTCTGTGTGTGCAGGGTCCAGCTGGGCAGTGTTCTCTGTGAACAGCACCTCTGTGTGTGCAGGGTCCAGCTGGGCAGGGTTCTCTGGGGACATCACCTCCGTGTGTGCAGGGTCCAGCTGGGCAGGGTTCTCTGGGAACAGCACCTCCGTGTGTGCAGGGTCCAGCTGGGCAGTGCTATCTGTGAACATCACCTCCGTGTGTGCAGGGTCCAGCTGGGCAGTGTTCCCTGTGAACAGCACCTCCGTGTGTGCAGGGTCCAGCTGGGCAGGGTTCTCTGGGAACAGCACCTCCGTGTGTGCAGGGTCCAGCTGGGCAGTGTTCTCTGGGGACATCACCTCCGTGTGTGCAGGGTCCACCAGGCTGAGCAGCACCATTCCCAGCAGTGCTGGCTGTGGCGTGCAGGGTCCAGCAGTGCTGGCTGTGCTCTGTGCACAGCATCCAGCAGGCTGAGCAGCCCCAGCAGCACTGCTCGCTGCCCCAGCAGTGCTGGCTGTGCTCTGTGTGTGCAGCATCCAGCAGGCTGAGCAGCCCCAGCAGCACTGCTCGCTGCCCCAGCAGTGCTGGCTGTGCTCTGTGCACAGCATCCAGCAGGCTGAGCAGCCCCAGCAGCACTGCTCGCTGCCCCAGCAGTGCTGGCTGTGCTCTCTGGGGAGCTGAGAAAGGCATTTGCAAGGACTGAACCCCCACAGTGCCCCCACAGCACAGTGACAGTGCTCTGTGGCCTTCTAAGTGATGAGAAGGAGCCTGTGGATTGTGATTCCTGTTTCAGCACTGCTCATATTTGTACATGGTCTTACTGTGCTTTGCATTTCATTTTTACAGGCTGCTATTGTATATTTTGTAAGGGGTTTTTAATGGTGAATTATGCTTCTCTGGGGTATAGAATACAAAGTAGGAGTGGATTAAGATACCAAGCATACAGCAAGAACTTTTCTTTCTCAGAAAATGTTGCCTGGCTCCTTCCTAGCAAGTTCTGTGCTGTTAAATACCTCCGGATTCATCTGTGGTGTCAAAGTGCTTTTGTTTCATTTACAGTTTTACCCAGTTTCTCAGGAGATGAAAGGGAAATAAAGTGACTGAAAATGTTTCCAAACGCAGTCTGAAAGCAAGAAAAACCTTTTGTTTCATTGCTTGGAAACCCCAAAAAGAGAACTGCAAGGAGCAGTTTGCTGTGAGACTCAGTGCTTCCTGATCTTGTTTCTGCATGTTCTTTCTCTCCTAAGAATTCAGACAAATAAGAGGGACACTCAGCCGCTGGCATGCTCTGCCCTGGGGTGCTGAATTCAGCTGGCACTGCCCAGCCCTGTTCAGCACCTCCCCGTGCAGCCACGATAACATTCCCTGGGAATGCTGGGATGCTCTTTATGATCCCGTGTTTTTCAGTGATAAAAGCCAGACACTGGAAGGAAATAGAGAACATGTTTTTCCCTCTAAGACAGAAGAGGAGAACATGTGTTACCAGCCAGTTTGCTCTGCTCAATACCTACTTGCTCTGTATCATTAATCAATTCTTCAAGTAGCAAAATAACCAAAGTACATTATTCAGCCATCTCACTGTGAGTTACATGGGCTCGCTGAACAGACCCATTTTTAAGCTTGGATATGTTAACAATAAGGTGGAAACACTTTCATGAGGTGAACTGTTGTGTACTGAGGAGAGAGAATGTTCTTTTGTATCCAACAAGATTTTTTCCATCTGTATTTCTCTGGATTTCCCTAGGTGCAGTGTTGCCTGTACCTTGTGGACTCCTGTGACGTGGCAACGGCTGCACAATAAAGCTGCCGGGAAAGGAATTTGGTCTGACAGAGCAGCCCGAGCCCGCACAGCCCACACCTCTCCAGTTCTGCATTGAAGGATTCACAGTGTCCCAGCTCCTTTGGAAATGCTCCTAAACGAGTTTGCTGACTTAGAATTAGTTTCTAAGCTAATGCCAAATACAAGTTTAAATCAGTATACAATAAAAATGAAAGTCCTTGTGTCCAGCTGGGATGTGAGGGGAGTCCTTCAGCAGCCTCAGCACTGACCTTGGGCCATGGAGGGAAACAGCAAAGTGCAAACTATCACCCACTAGAAACAGTGAAACAGCTTTTTTTTCATAGCGTCATTTTCTTAGTGGGATAAAAATAAATAATTTCTTAGAGGAACTAACGATCTGAAGAACAAAACACTAAATGGGATGTTTTCAGACCATAAAACTATGCGTATGCCTTAATGAAGCAAGCACACAACAGTTAAACTTGTACCCTGATCCTCTTTACTTTGCTGTTGATGTTTAACTTGATTTCTATTCACAATAACATTTACTGCAGCACCTCAGGGCAGGAGGAAACTGAGTCTGGAACAGCCATTTTTTTGCATTGCTGAAAGCCCTCAGCCCCAAAACGTCTCAAGAACTGGAAATGCTCAGGTTCTATCTGAAGAGAAGGTAGACACACTGACCAGTGCAACACCAGCCTCTGCTGTGCAATTTAACCACTGCCCAGTGTCCCCAGTGCTGCAGGGCCCAGCACAGCACCCAGCTTCCTCCAAGGGCAGAACCCAGCCTGTCCAAGGGCAGAACCCAGCCTGTCCAAGGGCAGAACCCAGCCTGTCCAAGGGCAGAACCCACCCTGTCCAAGGGCAGAACCCAGCCTGTCCAAGGGCAGAGCCCAGCGTGTCCAAGGGCAGAGCCCACCCTGTCCAGGGACAGAGCCCAGCCTGTCCAGGGACAGAGCCCAGCCTGTCCAGGGACAGAGCCCAGCCTGTCCAGGGGCAGAACCCAGCCTGTCCAGGGACAGAGCCCAGCCTGTCCAGGGGCAGAGCCCAGCCTGTCCAGGGGCAGAGCCCAGCCTGTCCAGGGACAGAGCCCACCCTGTCCAAGGGCAGAGCCCAGCCTGTCCAAGGGCAGAGCCCAGCCTGTCCAAGGGCAGAACCCACCCTGTCCAGGGACAGAACCCAGCCTGTCCAAGGGCAGAACCCAGCCTGTCCAAGGACAGAACCCAGCCTGTCCAGGGACAGAACCCAGCCTGTCCAGGGACAGAACCCAGCCTGTCCAGGGACAGAGCCCACCCTGTCCAAGGGCAGAGCCCAGCCTGTCCAAGGGCAGAGCCCAGCCTGTCCAGGGACAGAGCCCACCCTGTCCAGGGACAGAGCCCACCCTGTCCAGGGACAGAACCCAGCCTGTCCAGGGACAGAACCCAGCCTGTCCAGGGACAGAGCCCAGCCTGTCCAGGGGCAGAACCCAGCCTCTCTAAGGACAGAACCCACCCTGTCCAAGGGCAGAACCCAGCCTGTCCAGGGACAGAGCCCACCCTGTCCAGGGACAGAACCCAGCCTGTCCAAGGGCAGAACCCAGCCTGTCCAGGGACAGAACCCAGCCTGTCCAGGGACAGAGCCCACCCTGTCCAGGGACAGAACCCAGCCTGTCCAGGGACAGAGCCCACCCTGTCCAAGGGCAGAACCCAGCCTGTCCAGGGACAGAGCCCACCCTGTCCAGGGACAGAACCCAGCCTGTCCAGGGACAGAGCCCACCCTGTCCAAGGGCAGAGCCCAGCCTGTCCAGGGACAGAGCCCACCCTGTCCAAGGGCAGAGCCCACCCTGTCCAAGGGCAGAGCCCAGCCTGTCCAAGGGCAGAACCCACCCTGTCCAGGGACAGAACCCACTCTGTCCAGGGGCAGAACCCAGCCTGTCCAAGGGCAGAACCCAGCCTCTCTAAGGACAGAGCCCAGCCTGTCCAGGGACAGAAACCAGCCTGTCCAAAGGCAGAATCCAGCTGCTCTGAGGGAGGCTTCTCAATAATTTTAACAGTTTTTGCCTGGAGCACAGGATACAACAGCCTGCTGGGTGTCCAACTACAGCCAGCCAGAGATTGGGAGTTTAAAAAACCATTCCCAAAGCTCCTGAGAATTCGAATGGAAATATTTAAGGCAGAAGCAAGATACATACAAAAAGACAGCCAGCTGCAGATGCTCTTATCCTTGTGCATGAAAAGCTAGGAATACTTGAAATACTCCAGATATTATGACTGGGCAGCAAACACCACAGCAAAGATCTCTTTGTTTTAAGTAAACCATTAACAGAGCAGCCTAATCACAATGATAAAAACCATACTGATATTCTTGGACTAAACTCCTTCACTGTAACTGTCTATCCAAAACTAAAGCTGCAAAAACTGAGATGCTTCCAATAGGGGGAAAAAACCCATAAAGAACAAGCTCCTGGGACACAAAGACTGGAAAGCTGATCTTTGAAACACAGGAGGTTTACTAGAAGTATGATGTATTATAGCAAAGGAGGTCTGCTCTAAAATTTCAGTCCAAAAATAGTCTTTCTCACAGAGTCCTACTCTGAGTGAATACATAATATTAATATAATATAATTAGAAACCTTTCTTTGTCCTTTGCACAGTTAAATTCCAATTCTTAATTACCAGATTGATTTAATACATAGTTATGTTTTCAGAAAGAAAAGTGTGTTTTAACAACAGTCCATACCTGGTTTCATAAATTCCTTGCATTATTGCACCTGGAGGGATTTAGGTACCAATATATTTGACATTATTTACATTGCTTCTACTTTGAACCAAACAGGTTTGTGGAGAAAAGAAAACTAATAAAAATAAGTGTTTCTCAGTTCTCCTGTCTTTTCTGTCACCACATACACAGGTCAAACACAGCAAGGAAATAAATCTTCAGTTTAAATATCTGTAGTTTTTATGTGGAGTTCTATACCCACAGGAAACTTATATGGAAAGGAAGAAGGTAATAGTAAGGAAAACCTTTTTTTCTAGTCTCACACATCTCAGTCCTGCAGGACCTTGCCTTTATAAACCCCGTACAAATAATTTCTTCCCACCATGCTTCAATTAATTGCATAGTTTTGAATAAATTAGAGCATCAGCTAGCAGCCCCTCTGCTCCTGCACAGGTCGTGTCTGTTTAACAAGATCAGCCTGGACTGTCCTAAATCTGCTCATTCACCTTGTTTTCATAAAGCACAATTGTAGTGCTTTCCTTGCCTGGCAGAAAGCTCAACAGAAGTATGGCCTTAATCCATTAAAAACATTAAATCACAGTTGTAGATGGTGAGTCCTTGGCTGCATCCCTGCCATGGGAATCTCTCTGATGTGCTAACACAGGCCTTGGTGG
Source organism: Anomalospiza imberbis (assembly GCF_031753505.1). NCBI lineage: Eukaryota > Metazoa > Chordata > Aves > Passeriformes > Viduidae > Anomalospiza > Anomalospiza imberbis. Next base: position 760,628 of record NC_089690.1, on the reverse strand, counting down.
CAGCCCTCATCCTGCTCAGGACAGGCCAGTGGAGCCAAGGACAGGACAATGTCCCCATCCTGATTGTGCCAGCAGAGCCAGGACAGGGTCAATTCCCATCCTTGCTGTGTCAGTGTGTAAGGGAAATGTCTCGCACCAAGGGTGCTGCACCCTGGCATTCAGCACAGAGACAGGGAGGAGGGATGCTTTATTTGGGGATGAGTATGGAAACACTGCTTGTATTCTACATACTTCAATTAAGGAATTACTTGGGCATTTTAGGCACATTAATAGATATCTGTGCTTATATGTACAAATGGACATCTTGTTTTCCCTAGAGAAAAGAGAAAGGCACACAGGGGACAGGGACAGTGCCACTGCACTGGGAGATGCCCCCAAAGCTGGAAGGGCAGAACCAGGCACTTCCCATTGAGCAGGAACAGGGCTACTGGAGAAGCTGTGAAGGATCTGTCTGGAAGGACTGAGAGACCCTTCAGGGCTGTGAGAGCATTGGAAAGTCCTCTGCAGAATGAGGGATTCCCAAAGGGAAGCAGGGCTGGAAGGGGAGCTCTGGCTCTGTGCCCACTCAGCTCTCCATTCCTTTAGCTGGCACACAGCAGTGCCAGGCCTGGTGCTGAGCAAGGGAAAGCTAATGCAGGTTCTTTCCTTCTTTTAGCACATTCATTAGTCCCATACCTGTACGTGCTCACACACTCTCATAAACCTTCATTAAAAAAGGGATCCCTGTGTGTCAGGTCCTTTGTGCCAGCCCTGCCCTCTGCCCAGCTGAGCTGCCTGCCAGGGGGTTCTCAGAGCAGCAGCTCAGGGACAGCCCTGGCTCCTGGGGAAGAACAAGCATTCACAACTGCCCCTGGCAAAGAGGAGGGGTCCCTTTAGCCCGGGATTGTTCTCCATTGTCCCGCTCCCTCCCAAAGGGGACAGATATCCCCTCATTTCTGCAAGGGGAGGACAGGCAAATAATGAATCCCAAACCAGGTTGCTCCTTCAGAGGCTCCCAGTAACCAAAGGCGATGCCAGGCTGGCTCTCCCAAAACGAGCTTTGCGCAGGGCTGCAGCTCAGGACAGCAAATGGAGAGCAGCCACTGCTCACACATAAGAGCTCCTGTCAGGACAAAAGAAAAGCTCAGCATGGTTTTAGTTCTGCATTTAAAAAATACAGTAGGGAAAGCTCTTCACAAAGCTAAACAGAGGCAGCTGAGCTGGCAGCTACATCAGCCCCACATTATCGAGCTCAGAACAGACCAGTTCTGAATCTACTAGGAGAAAGATTGCAAGATACTATTTTTAAAAGATCCATTTCTCCACCAGGCCACACACCATCGTTTCACTCACACATACTTCACATTTTGTCCATTCCCATTTTCTATGGAGAAGTAAAAAGACTGATCTGAGAAACCAAAATGGAACAGAATAGATCGAAATGTGCCTTTGTGATAAACAATGTTAAAGACTGTTCACTTAAAAAAGAGCAAACTATAAAAAAGAGTCCTTTTAAAAAATTAATCACATGTAAAGTAGGAATAATTACTATGATTCTTAAACAACTTAGGAACTATTTCATACATTTCAATACCTATTAAGGGTAAGACAGAGAGCAGAAGTGTCCTGCCTTGGAGATTCATTTATTTCGTAAGTCACTGCTAAACAGACACTGTGTCTTACAGGGAAATGGATGAGATGGAACAAAACATGACTGGAGAGAGAATTATCCAAGACATGGAAAAACAAGTGAAGAACAGGCAGTTCCAACTTCTGTATCCACAGGCCAAGCCCCAGTCAGTGAAAATGAACAGATGACTTAATCACTTTAGTAAATAAAGGCTCTGTTTGGAAGTCCCCAGTTTGAGAGAATGCTCCTGTCAGGCTCCTTGCCTTACCCTCTGCCCTGGGTGCTGCAGTACAGGGCTCTGCAGGGCAGCAGGATGAGCTCCAGCAGCAGCTGCAGGGCACCAGCACTGTCCATCCCCTCCTGAGCACTGTCCATCCCCTCCTGAGCCTGTCCATCCCCTCCCCACCACTGTCCAACCCCCCCTCAGCTCTGTCCATCCCCTTCTGAGCACTGTCCATCCCCTCTTGAGCCTGTCCATCCCCTCCTGAGCACTGTCCATCCCCTCCCCAGCACTGTCCAACCCCCCCTCAGCTCTGTCCATCCCCCCCTCAGCACTGTCCATCCCCTCCTGAGACTGTCCATCCCCTCCTGAGACTGTCCAACCCCCCCTCAGCTCTGTCCATCCCCTTCTGAGCACTGTCCATCCCCTCCTGAGACTGTCCATCCCCCCCTCAGCTCTGTCCATCCCCTCCTGAGACTGTCCATCCCCTTCTGAGCCTGTCCATCCCCTCCCCAGCACTGTCCAAACCCCCTCAGCTCTGTCCAACCCCCCCTCAGCTCTGTCCATCCCCTCCTGAGCTCTGTCCATCCCCCCCTCAGCACTGTCCAACCCCCCCTCAGCTCTGTCCATCCCCTCCCCAGCTCTGCCCATCCCCTCCTGAGCTCTGTCCATCCCCTCCTGAGACTGTCCATCCCCTCCCCAGCACTGTCCAACCCCCCCTCAGCTCTGTCCATCCCCTCCTGAGACTGTCCATCCCCTCCTGAGCCTGTCCATCCCCTCCTGAGCACTGTCCATCCCCTCCTGAGACTGTCCATCCCCTCCTGAGCACTGTCCATTCCCCCCCTCAGCTCTGTCCATCCCCTCCTGAGCTCTGTCCATCCCCTCCTGAGACTGTCCATCCCCTCCTGAGCACTGTCCATTCCCCCCCTCAGCTCTGTCCATCCCCTCCTGAGCTCTGTCCATCCCCTCCTGAGACTGTCCATCCCCTCCTGAGCACTGTCCATTCCCCCCCTCAGCTCTGTCCATCCCCTCCTGAGCTCTGTCCATCCCCCCTTCAGCTCTGTCCAATCCCTCCCCAGCACTGTGGCATCTGGGACATCAGAATCCAAGGCCTATTAGTCCTTTGTTTCCTCTGCAGTTAAATTCTGTGGAAGATAAAGAACTGAAGTTGTTCATGACTTACATTCCTAGACTGATAAGCCTGTTTTCAACCAACCTTTACAAGTCTCCAGATGAAATGTGACTAAAACTTCGAAGGTGGAAAAAGTGTGAAAGTATTTGACCTTGGTCATTGCTTCCCCTGGTAGCAACAGAAGAATTACATAAATATTTTTCCACCTTATTTTATAATATTGTTCAAAAAAGAGCCGTGCAGCAGGAGAAATGTGAAAAGGCAAATGGAGAAAGTTAGATTTCCGTGTCCTTGAGGAGACAGAATTCAGCAAAGCCAAAGTGACCCTGGTTAAAGTACTGGATAAGAAATGGATAAGCCTTTCTCCCCAGCCTCCCTGGAAACTTAAGACTCATTCCTAACAGCTTTTTTCATTTGCTTTCAAAAGCGACCCAAGCTGAATTCACCGAGGGTTTTCTGCATCTGACTGATCTCACCTGGAGACAGATGATATATAAAAGTCCATCAGAGTCCAAAACCCACATTCCTAAGCAGGGTAAATTATTGCTGACCCAATCCCATTTCAGTTCTGCCCACATGAAGCAGAGCTGCAGCAAAGACACCCAGTGTGATAATTGCTATTAGGCATTAATTATTAGCTGTTTTCATTTTGCAGTGCTTTGCAGGGACAAGCATTCACCCAACCAGCAATTAAATCACTTGCAAAACCCCAGGTTGTAAGAGATAAACGGCTTTAAACAGATCCTCCAAGTGACACGTGCACGATTTGCAAAGATGTCGACTGACGCCGAGCTCCAAAGTCTGTTTTTTCTCACGTTGCTTTTGACTCCTGAGATGCCTCGTGCACTCCATCCCCGTCTGCTCCAGCCTTCCATGCTGCGTTCCTGCTGCTCCCGAGGGGAATGCGCTGCGCGGGCAGGGAGGAACGGGGTTTTCCTGATCTCCCCTTTGCCGCCCCAGCAGTCAGCCACCATCCTCGGCGGGTCTGGTGCCCCGCTCGCTCCTGGAAAGCCAAGCAAGGCAAAGCCCTGCAGGAGCCAGCCGTGCCCCAGACCGTGCCTGCAGCAAAGCCCCGCGTCTGCTGCGGGACCCTCCTGCCCCTCCCTTCTCCGAGGCTGCTGCAGGAGCCTTGGCAGGGGGCTGTCAGCAGAGTGCTGTTCAGTGACAGTTCAGTGACAGCTCTTACAGACCAGCCTGCCTTTGTGCAAGAAATTAAGAAGCAAACCAGTGAAAGGCAGTTTGGATGAACCACTGGAGAGCAGTGTCCCGAGATCTACATTTCAGACTCCACTTAAGGCATAATTCCTCTGGTATTCACTGCAGTATTTCAGCTGTGATGAACACATGTGGCATTAATAAGAAACACAACAGACTGTAACAAGAGTCCCACTGCTGTCAATGCAGCTCAGGAGAGTAAATAGAAAACAGTTATTTGTAGAAACACTAAATCATAAGGAGAGCATTCAAGAGCCTGTGACAGAGAAAGCTGCACAGTTTATTACTGGACTTGGAGTTTATATGAAGCCTCAGGCAAAGATAAATAAACCTCCTGGCTGGGAGCTGGGGTGTGTCTGGGAGGTTGGGAGAGCTGCTGTGGAAGCCGTGGGCTGATGCTGGGGCCAGCAGGGCCCAGCAGGAACCTGAGCTCGTGGTCAGGCTCAGCCTGTGAAGGACACCACACACAGATAACATATCACACACTCTTTGTTATATCACAAAGCACCAGTCCAGCCCTTTGATAGGAACTGGACCCACAGCTCAGCAGCAGCAGAATTTCAGAGCATCTGTGAGGTTGAAGGAAGGCTCAGAGATGTGCTTGTAAGGAGAACAGAGGAGCTGCCTTCCATAAGGAGGCATGGATGCACACATTGGAACTGACATACTTTTTCCAGATTTGCAGTACTGATCAAAGGGTTGGCATGGAAAAACATTCCAGATTTTTTTCTCCCCTGTAGCTTCCCTCGTTCAGTTGTACTTGATTGTTTGTGGGAAATGCCCTTTATAGCAAATAGGAAGAACAGTGAATAAAATTATCAGAATAACACTGTCTGTCAACTCCTGCCTTTCCCAAGGCTGTCAAAAGTGAAAGTGTGTAGCATATATAGATCACTGGAGCATATTAAAACTGTGAATTTTGGTTTATCTACAGACTATCCCTTTAAAGAGGCAGCTGAGAGCCCCTGCATTTTGAATAAAGCCTCCAGGAGCATACTGCAACAAATCTCTACACCGCCCTTCAGAATTCAATCTCTTCCAAGTCAGGTCACAAAAGAACCTTCTTATTTTCCTTGTGCCTAGAGAGAGTTCAGCACAGGGCCAAAGGAGAAATGGTTAGAAATATTAAAAAGGGAGAGGAAAAAAAAAAAAAGATAAAAAAATCTTAGGAGAGCAGATCCTAGAAATACTGAAGTTTAAAGGCTGAGAATTGGCAGACATCCAAGTAACATAGTGGAGAGACAGTGGGGATTGCAAGGAATTGGCAGGCAGACAGCATGCGAGATGCCAAATGAGAGCTCACAAAGAGTGAAATGAATCACAACCTAGAGAAGGAGATGTGAGAAAGAAAACTCAGCACAAGGGAGAAGGAGGGAAAGGAGACACGACCCAGGACTCACAGCTTTACATTTTGGACTGAAATAACTGAAAAACCCCAGATTCAGGGTTCTGGCAGAGAAAGACAACAGCCCGGGGTGATGGGGCACACAGAGAGAAGCAGTTGCAGGGCACTGGGATAAAGCAAGAGTCCAGAGAAGGCAGTGGAATGGAAGCCCAGAGTCCCTCGTGGGCAGGGGAGGCGCAGTTCTGTGATCACCTCTCTCCTCATCTCCAGGCTCTGCTATGCAAAGGGAGGCTGGGCTGCAGGATGCTGCTGGAGGGAGGGAGGAGCAGATTTAACAGGAATGCATTCCTTTGGAAATTCTGTTGGCTTCACTGGAGATTTCAGCAAAACCTGCAAGTTAAGACTCCGTATGAAAGTTGTGCTGGACATGACCCCCAGCCAGTCACAGCTTTATTTCTGTCTCTACCTGCTTGCCACGGTTAAGGAACAGAGCCTTGCCTGCTAAGAAAAGGCAGAGTCCTTGTTTCAAGAGAGATTTAAATATAAAAGAATGTGCCACTTGCTTTGCAATCTCTGCAGCATCTGCTCTTCAGCTGTGACCTGGGCACAGGGGTAGCACATGGGCGCTCTGTGCTGTGGCTCACCCGAAATCCTGAGCAAGTTCCCGTGCCCCCACCTTCCCCCTTTAGGCTCTGACCTCTGGTGCCCTGTAATCTGAAGTCACTAGACAAGCATACATGCTGAATACTTGCCCTGAAATAATTAGTGCAATCTCTTTGTTATTCGTGCTCACTAATTTTGAGTACACAGGTAACATGGGGGGCTGTAGTCAGACCCAGCAGTGCTGCACATGGAGGCACAGTCACACATCCATCACAAACCCCTCAGTTCTAACCCCAGCAACTTCACTACCTTCTCCCTTCCCATTTTCCCATTTGATGCAAAGGTGTTGATTTACCATCAACATCTTACCTGCAAGTGCCTTAAATCACTCTCTAAGCAGCAGTTGGGGTTAGGGTTAAGGTTAGGGTTAGGGTTAGGGTTAGCGTGAGCGGGTGGGTGTGGAGGAGGCAGGTGGACTGCTCTGGGCTCCCAAAGCTTGCTGAGCTCCCAGCTCAGTGTGACAGGGAAGAAAAGCCAGACCCGGTGGGTGGGTGTCAGACTGCTCAGACCTGTCAGAGATAAGGCCTTACCACCTGGGAGCTGCTGAGGACAAAGCGCTCTGCACACAGGGGAGCGCACGCAGGTCTCAGTGGCACGTTTACCTGACCCTCAGGACACTCGGGCTGGCAGTGCTGGCATCCAGGGCCTTGGGACACCAGGACATCTGCAAGCACAGCAAGCACGTGCTGTCCCCATTCTCCAGGTGGAACACCAGCTCACCAACCTGAGCACACCTGGAGGTGCACACTCAGAGCATCCATGGAGACAGGAAACCCAAAGCTGCAACAGAACAGCCGCCAGCTGCTATGTGTGCTGCTGTTCCCATTTCATACTTCACATCATGAATTTGCTGTACCAAAATAATGAGAATAAAAGAATTTTTTTGAAGAACATTTTTATAATTTTGATATTTCAGGGAAAAAAAAACTCCTATCCTTTTGTGACTTTTTGGGGTTTTTTTAGAAAATTTGAAGTGATTTAGAATTTTTACAGTGTTTTAGAACACTTCAGACTGCAGCAAGCTGCCCACAGGGCTGTTGTAAGGAATAACCAATATCATAAGTCTTATATTCACTGTACAAAACAACCAGCCCAAAGGTAACTCACCATCTGGCCACATCCTGGGAGCTAAAACCCAGAGAGGGGCACATTGGTGTCCTGTTTGTAACTGGGGCTTCTTCACCCTCCTGAACCAGGTCCTGAACAAGGACCTGTCCAGGCTTAAAGCTGGCCAAGTGAGGGATCCCCCAGCCCAGATCTGGCAGGGTCCAGAACCATTTCCCCACTTGCACGGTTTTGTTAAGAACTACACAGAACACTACCTTGGAACTTGCCCAAAACCCAAACCAAAGTGACTGTGCCATGCAACAGGCTGGTGAGTTGAGATGGATTTGGGACATCAGCACCAAACACCTCAGGGGCAGGGAAGCACAGGGCCCTCAAATCACAGTCACCGCTTTAGGAAAGGCAAAGCCTCTGGGATTTTTATTGTTTTTGGTGAGAACAAAATAAAGGCAGTAAAGCTCTTAAAAGAACAGAAAGCTCGTGTCAGAGTGTGGCCTCACATGTTTATCCCATGTCTCCAGAAGTACTTGGAGCACTTGCCATGTGGAAAAGCAAGCCAATCAGCTATTTTTAGACTCACTTGATTCAACACATGGACTGAATTCTGTTAGAAATAACGACCTTGTCATGTAGTTATTGCAAGTGCCACTAGACAGAGCTGTTCATCTGATTCCTAACCTCAGAAATATTTATGAGTGCAGTGATGTGCTAGAAATCCAAGAGGAGTTTATATTACAGACTCCTTCAGCGAAGTGGCACATGCCTGTAACAACTGCCTGGCATGCGCAGCCAGGGTGTAGCTTTGGCACACACTGTAAATAATCTCCTCACTGGAGCTGACAGCTGCATCTGCCCCTTCTCTGGTCACTCACCAGGAGCGAGTGATAAAGAGATGACAGATGCAAAAAAAAAAAAAAAAAAAAAAAAAAACACAAAAAAACCAAAAAACTGTTTTGTCTTGGTTAAACTACAGTGTGTGTGTTGAAAATGAAGAATACACCTGGAGATCTAAAAGTGCTGTGACAAGTCCCTGGCTGTGGAGTAACTGTCAAAGACATTTTAGCAGAATTTGTGAGAGGCTCAAACAACAGTCGCTTTGGAGAACAGAGCAGTTTTCATTCCAGGTAGGGAACAGTCAGACAGTCCTTAAGGGAGCGCCAGTGGACTGGACTCGGTGATCAGAACAATGCAGGTTGTTCAAAGCCAGCATTGCAGTTAATCACTAGGTGATGCCTGACTGTGGCTGGTGCGGGATTGCCCAGACCCTCTCACCCGGTAAAGCAGAAATCACCCTGGAACTTAAATACTTGGAGCTGTGCCTGTCGATAGAATCTAATTATCTGCTCTTTTCTGATAAATTTAGGGTAAACTACATTTTCTTTAAAGAAAAGCAAGCTGTCGTTTCAGGAGGAAGCAGAGGGAGACCAGCATTAGCGCTGCTTCTCCCGGGTTCACGCCCTGATTTGCATCACAGGCAGCCCGAAGCAGGAATTTCTGGAATTTCTGCAGCAGTAGCTGCAGCCTTGATTTCCCCTTGTGATTGGAGCTAAACAGCCGTGCAGGCCGAGCCAGCTGCAGGCCCTGCACAGGGCAGGGCTGCCGGAGCACTTCCGAGGCGTCAGTTCGTGTCCCTGCTGCCACGTCCGTGCCAGCCCCAGGGAGTGCCGGGCGGGTCACGGCCAGGGACCCTCTAAGGATGTGCAAAGGCCACGGCAGGGCTGAAACTGCCCACGTATCACACCTCAGGCCCTTAGGCAATGTCTTTGTTGCTCAAGCTCGTGCCTGTGGCTGCTTTTCCTCACTTACTCAGCTAACCGTGACTTTGGCAGTCCTGTCCTGTCAGTCCTTGCCCTGGTCCCACCCTGGCGTTTCCCGCAGTGAGCTGCTCTCCGCAGCCACCCTCCTGTCACCCTCCATCCTGCTCAGCAGTAACTGGAGGTGAGATAAAAGCCCCCAGGCTGCCTTGGGGTTGCGCAGCCTCCTGCACAACAAGGCAGGCGGCGGATGCTCGTCGGGTTTTGCTGTGTCAGCACCAGCCCTGCCCAAAGCCCGGCCGGGCGGAGGGAGGAGCGGCTCCTGCCCTCTGCCCGCTGGGAGAGCAGGGCTGAGCTGCGCCTCCTGCCCTGGGAAAAGGGCAGGGGCACGGCCCAGCCGCCAGCACGTTAAACTAGGGTCATTAGTCATTGCAATTTCCAGTACTAATTATTGCTGTACAGCTTCTGAACTCAGTGGCATTTCTTGGACCTATGGCCTCCTCACTTATTGCTGAATTTTGAAAGAATTAAGGGGTTGGTCATACCCACGTGGAGATTAGAAAAAGGAAACTGTGATCCCTTTGTCAGTTCCTCTGATGATCTCTGCACATTGGCAAAGGACTAGTGATGTTTTGAAGATGTGTAAGGCAGAAAGAGGCATCAGCAGGTGTGCGGGAAACACTGCAAGGAAGGTTCAGACACGGACACACAGCCCAGAGGTTGGGTACCCACGCTCTGCTCTGGAGGCTGGAGAGCTTGGAGGGCAGCAGCCTGGCGAGGTCAGTAGTGCTTTGGGGACACCCACTGGCTTTGGCCAAAGGGCCTGGAGGTCACCCACCCTTAGGTCAGACCGTGACCCTTCTCTCTGCAGAGCCCACCCGAGCTGAGCCGCGTTAAACCACAGCTCAGTGTCGCAGCTCCTTGTTCCCGCAGCTGTTCTTGGTGAAGGTAGATTTTCCATGGATCTGTTTCTCAATCCCACCACAAAGTGGCACTGCAGCAATTGCCATCATTCCCGAGGAAGAACTGGTGACACTCCCTTGCACTTGCGTGAGCCACTTCGACGGGAATTTTCCTGCCTCATTTCCATGGCGGAAACCTCTTGCATAGTTTCTGCTTAGTCCTTCTACCACCTTCTCCCTAAACTGAGCTAACAAAAAGCAAGATGATCTATTTGCTTTAGCAGTAACACAAAGTATTGGAGGCACAGGGAGAAAACCAGAACATAGAGAGTCCTTCAAAATCTCAAGCACTTTCTTCCTCTGAAGACTGAATGTTTTGGGCCCACTGAAACTCTTGAAAAGATCTCCATTAATGTTAGTGTCAGATAAAGCTGTATATAATGATATCTATTTTATTTCTAGAATGTTACCTTTGTCCTCATTCCTCTCCAGTTTCAAGGCTATAATCGAGCTGTCTGCTGGCCAGCAGTCCCAGGTTGATGGCAGTTTGGAGCATCCCTGGGGATTTACCATTGCAGCTATCCTCACAGAGGCCAGCTCCCCGCCTGCACGCAGACACGCTGTGCTGCCACAGCAAGGATTATCTTTTTGGCTTGGCTCACACACTCTTCTGCTGCCTTCCTTTCTGTGGCTAGCTGGAGATAGAGCTGGCTCTGGCAGTCCTGCTCGGGCAGCTGGCAGACCTCCTTCCCTACCAGGCTGCAGTGTGGCATTCTTCTCTCTCTCAGGATTTTTCATAGAGGAGCACAGAGAAAAGAAAGAGAAAACAATTTCTATTCCTGCTCCTTGTTTTTCCCATGTGGAATGAGAATTGTTTACCTGGGGTGATTGCTTGGTTGGATTCTGGTGAGGATTGTTGGAGCTGATGGCCAATCCAACCCACCTGTGGCTGCACTCAGAGAGGGTCAGGAGTTGTGAGTGAGTTAGATACAGGAGTTAGAACAAGTAGGTTTGTAGTTTTAGTATCTCCTTTAAACAGTATATTCATGGATTATAGGATAGTTATAATAAAGAAATCATTCAGCCTTCTGGAGTCACACATCAGCATTTCTTCCCACGGGCTTCGCCTGCATGTACAGTACTGCAGTTATCGTCTCCCTCTCATCGCAGCCCTGGTTTGGGATGATTTGTTGTGCTGAAGTGCTGCTGCTCTCAGCAGCTGCCAGCCCCGTCTGGCAGCTGGAGCCAGCTCCCCTCGTGGGGTGGTGCCGTCAGGGCTTGGCTTGGGGACCCAGCCAGGCAAAGTCGTGCTCCCAAGACCAAATCCTCTGCAGTCACAGGAAATACCCTCCAGCTGGGGGGAACCAATGGAGTGAGAGCTAAAGGAACTATCAACAGAATGGAGAAAAGGGACAGAAAGGGGAAGCCAGTTAGGAACTGCCCACAGAAGGGGAAGCCACTCTTGGGAAACCCTTACTATTGGAAATGGTCAAAAATTAGTGGGAGACCAGAGAACAAAGGAACCAAAAGAGCTCATCAACACAGTGCCACAGATTTCATGCTACATCACCTTCTTCTAATGTGTCAGCTTGCTCTGAACAATACAAGCTTATCTTTGAATTCATCTTTGGATTCATCTTCAGCACATCAAAATGGCCCAAGTTTGAGAGAGAAGATGCCTTGTGTGGGCTCACCCTCCCAGCTGCTGTTGGAATATAGAGACCCAAACAGAGCATCTCGGTATGAATGAGTCCTCAGCTGGAAACCAAAAGGGCCAGGAACCAGGAAAGGGAGAAGACAGGGAAGCAGACTGTTATTTCTGAACTCTCTCAGGCAAGCATGAAGCACCACTGCATGTTGCACCTCTTTCATTCTGTCAGACACCCCCGTGACATGGACACCCTGCACATGTAAGCACTGTGCAGGTGATAAATGAAATAAATCAAGAGACTCCATGCTGCACCATGCACTGTAGGAAAACTTATCCACTTTGACACATAACATGGCCTTGCTTGGGTAATGATTTGACCTAAGTAGTAATCTCTTCAGAAAAATCAAGTAATTCATGAGCCAAATAGACCTGTTCCTTGGCAGGTGTTTTGCCATCCTGGGTTTTTGTGTGAAGTTCAGAGTCTGTGGAGCCAAGCAAACCTTAAATCTTCTGCTCTTCACCAGCCTGCCTCCTTCCACACCAGCCTTCTTCTGGTTAGAGAAGTGGGGAGGGAGTTGTGGCTCCTGGGGGCCTTCCCTCAGCACCAAGCACACACTGATTTTTGGAATGTCTCATTTTTAACTACCAAACTTTGCCTCCCAAACAGGGAAGATATTCCGTGGTTCTGCTGCTCTATGTTCTCTGAAATTCTTGCAGTTGGAAGCGCAATAAAATGCAAAGAGCTTCAGGAACTGAATGGGATCAACTGGTGCTGGGAATAGCATCCATGGGAACAGAGCCCTCTCCACCAGCAGCTGGTTCTGGCATGACCTGCCCAAGGCTGGGTGTCCTGTGGGACATGCACAAGAAGAGATGATTCCTGTTCCACCTTCTCTTGCCAGCCTGGAGATTAGCTCTTTAAAACTGAACTCAGGTTGTCTCAGATCCATCTGGAGCGGGCTGTGTCCTCTCTTGGTAACAAGGGAGATGGGAGCAGACACTGAACGGACCAGGGAAGAGGCGCCAGAGCAAACACACATCAGTGAACAATCCTGTCCCCAGTGCCACATGCTCAGAGGCTGGGACACTGGAATGGCTCAAGGCCTGACACATTGCATTCAGGAGGCTTTTTGGTGATGCTGTGAAGAACAGGGGATGTTGGGGTCCTTCTCTTGGTGCACCTCAAGGGCAATTCTGCCTGTGACAGTCCAGCAGCCAAGGTGCTGTCAGACCAATGCAGCAGGGAAAAACTTCCAGACACTCTGTGCAAGTGGAGGCAGCAAGGGCAGAGCCCCGGGGAGGTCAGGACAGATGACAAAGGGAAGAGAAGCTTTGGGGAAGCTCTGAGCTGACATCAGAAGCTGCTGTCATTCAGTGTGCTTCAAAGCTATTGGTGTTCACTTAGTTTTTAATTGGAATGAAAAAAGCAATGTTGTTTTTGCTTGCTATTGCTTTGTTACACTTGCCATCTAACTTGATTCATGGTAATCCTCTTACGACAGCCATCTGCCCATTTGCAGTCAATTACTTAGACGTGCTGAGCCCCTCTGGTTGCACCAGAATGTTAATCTGAAGCAGCTCACCTGCTTCCCATCCAGCAGTGTGTGCCCTTACTGGTCACTGCTGATCAGTTCCCAACATGGACCGGAACTGGACAAGGCTTTGCTTTACATATATCAAGAATGTTTTATCCTTCCATTCTCAGTGATTAAGCAGATCTTGGAATATATTATTCTGATTTTTCAGCTGAGGTTAAATGTAATTTTAGATACAACATATTCTACATTTCTGTAATTGTGCATCCTTTTGCTTTATTTGTTTTTTCCATATCATTGCAGAGCAAGATGGATTTCCAAAGCTTCGAATACAAAAATGAATAGTGCTATGGATGCTTAAACTCAATTTACTGTCCAGGCAGTTAATGAACATGCAGATCCACTCCTAATGTTCAGGACCAGCTGTATTTCCCTCATTTGGAGAGATAGGCTAGGGCATACATCCCTAGAGGAATGGGAAAGGGTTTTGTCATCAGCAGTTGAAGCCAGCTGGGAATTGCTTGAACCTTCTAAAGAAAACTAGGAGTTTTCTCATGTGGCTCAAAGACACGGCTCAGACTTTGCTGCTGCTGAAGCTGATGGATTCCACATGAAGGGGCCTTCAGAGCTGGAGTGCTGAAGGCTGTCCTGTGCAGCAGGGAGCCAAGAGCAGGGCTGACATCTGGGGCTAAGCTGGGAGGGGCCAGCAAACCCATATTGAGTGTCTGTCTGCATTCCTGCGGAACCAGAAAACAAGGACAACTGTGGTCCAGGGTCTCAGGAGGAGCACACATCCACCTCTCTCGGTTTAGCTTTTGCACTGGGACTGTTTTGGTACAGGGTGGTGCAAAATGGACTGGCTTAGTCCTCAGGCACCACCAAAACTCCAGGCACAGTGGAATAAACCCATCCCAGCTACATTCCCAGTCCAGCCTGCACAAAGGAGTGCTTGGGCATCCAAAGGGAGCAGGCAGCTCTGGCCCAGCATGCAGGGTAAACTGGAGTCATTGGTGATGTCTTTGTGTGTTGTTCCAACGGGAGTGATTTCTGTTCCAAGCACTATCCAGAGATGCTGCCTGAGACAGGGAGGTGGGACTAATCCATAGCAGCATCCCACCAGCTTTGGCCAGGGAGTTTCATTCCCAAAAGCTTTCCTCCCCTAATGAAGCCATTGCTAACCCCGAGCAAATGGAATGGAGCAGGCAGGAGCACCCAGGAGGCTGAGCAGGAGCTGCTGCCCAGCTTTAATTCAGGAGGGGACTATTGACACACCAGGGCTGCCTGAATGGCTTAACAGGCCTAAGGCCACACAGCCCTCCTGCTCCTTGGAACACTCCGAGCCCACAGCTGCACATTGTGGCCCTGTCAGGGTCAGAGGGGGAGTAAAGGAAACAGCACGTGCTTTCCAGCTGGCATATTGAATGCTCTCTGTCTTCCTCTGAGACACACGCAGGTTAACTTCAGCTGATGACATAGCTCTCATGTAAACACTGCTCCAGATAACATGGAGCCATTGTGTTTACCCTGCCATGAGCCTAAACAAGGGAACAGTCTTAAAATCCCATGTCTGTATGTCTGCAATTGGGACTTAAAGACGTTAACTTTAGATACAGAAACAAGGCACAAAGTTTGAAGCTGCTGCTGTAGTCTAATGACAGCCTTCCCTACAGAAGCCTCCCAGAGCCTCGAGGGGTGACACCTCAGGGAGCAGCTGGCCCAGGTCAGGCTGTCTCTGACCTGCTACTCACGAAGCTACTCAGAAATGAGCTGGCTGCAAAGCCAGGTGCCACATATAGACGATGTGGCAACCACGTAGCAGGCAATTAAGAATAGAGCAGACACAGAAAGTTCATGTCCTCATGAGTTTCCAGAGGCTCCCCACACGTTGAAGAGGAAACAGAGTGGACCTTAGCCATTCTGCCCCCTTTTTGGTGGAGCTGTGGCCTGGATATGGTGGTTCCTGTGCCCTGGGGAACAACCAGTGCTTTGAGAACCTGCTCTGTGTTCCTCAGGCTCGCAGAACCCATGTACCTAGATTTTAAATGAGCCTTTCTGGTTGGGAAAGGGAAAGGAAAAACTGTATTTGTCATCAAATTAACAATAATCTCCAAATCCAAATTACCAACAAAATATTTTGGAATGACTCTTCAGTGGCGATTGAATGTCCCCAGGGAATGAGGTATTCAGTTTGGTGAGTGATATGAGGCTTTATCATAACAATATCTGGAACAGCAATTGCTGTCATGTTGGTCATAAAGAAACACTAAACACAGGAGGAAAAGCCCAGTGAATTTCTAGAAGACTTGACCATCTGACTTTTCATTTCTCCACCTATAACATCATGTCCCCAGCCAACCTGGATTTTGCAAGTAGCTCATTGTACCAGAGAAACAGTCTGCCACCATGAAATGCCCTGTTCATTAAATGTTTTCATCAGTGTTCAGTGAAATCAAAGAATTCCCACTGACTTCAGTGGACAGGATCATGCTCCACAGCCTGAACCAAAGACAACAAAAGCCAAGAGAAGGTACTTACTGATTTCAGCAGACTTCAGGTCAGGTCAGGATCTCAGCATTCATCACTGTACATAAGGGAGTTCTGCTATTAACATGGAAATGAAATATCTTCCCTCTGTATTATCAGGGGGAAGTCATGGCATAATTGATGAAAAGACAAGTCAGAAAAATTATGTTGTCTTTCAGTGAGGAATGTTATCTTGGAAACCAAAACTCCAACAGGAAACATCCATGAGCAAAGCACTTGAAAAAAACCTTGATACCAATCATATGCTAAAGAGAAACAGCAATAAAGACCAACATCCTCCTTGCTGACTCAGATAGGAAGCTGTGGTGAGGATGCTGCAGTATTATTTATTTCATGCTTAACTGCCACCTAAAGTGTTGTCACCTAAATAAGTATCTTCTAGGCAACTGAATGTCTCTGCACTCAAGTGCTTTGTTGGAGGAATGGCTGAATAAATAATTCCAGAACCAGAGGTACTACAGTGTGAAAGGAACTACAATAGGAAGAATGAAGAGCTAGGTAATGAGCAGGAATATGGGGCTACATCTCAGCACTTCACTTTTTCTTATATTGTATCTTCTATCATATTTTATCAAATATAATACAATTTTTTACATATCCTACAGCTTTTCATAAAGGACCAGTATAATGTAATCCAGACTCTGTGTCTAACTTAGGCACAAAGCGGAGGAACTCTCAAATCTGCAGCATTTGCCCCTCGATACTACTGTTGTGTTTGCAGCTCCATCTCCACCACTTCTCAGTCACTTGTATCCAGGAGACGGGCAGCAAATCATGGAGGTTTTAAAAGCAACCAGCACAGAAAACAAATTTCTTACCAAAATTATGTGGTACCGTGAACTTGTGCTCTCTAATTGCTGTGTAGGTAAACCCTTTGTCAATGCACTGTCAAATGCAGGGTAGGAATGTGAGAGGCAAAGCCTGCACTGCCGTCCCTGTGCCAGGCTCAGCCTGTCTCATTTTGGGGTATTCACGTTCTAACTCCACCCAAAAGCACCTGCAGGCCCATCCCACCAAAAGCCCATGTTCTGATCCATGGCCAGGGGACACAGCTCTCCACAAAAACATGCACTCCGTGCCCTCTTCACACGGGGACACATTGACAGAGGCAGCAAAACTGCTGCTGAAGCTGCTCTGCCTGACCAGCACAGACCACAGACAAAAGCTCACAGCTAATGGCAAAGTTCATTAGCAACAGGAACTGGGTTAGATTAATTTATTCATAACACTGATTGACTTGGACAGAACATTTCACTAACATTTGTGCTGCAGGGAAACATAATTATGATTTCCCTGAGTGACAGGATGACACAAAACATGTAATCAAATTTTGAAAGGGCAAATTAATCCTGTAATTGTTTGATAACTCCTTGCCAGTGTTATTCGAGGTGTTCGATATATCCAATGAAATGAAGGTCAGAAGTTTCATCAATAGACACCATTCACAGGACATTCTTGCATTTTATATATCACTGTTTCCACTGCCTGCAAATGATAACCTGGAGCTGTAGATGGCTGGCTCTGAGCGTCCCCGCCGTGAACTTGGCCTGGGTTTGCTGCCATGGAAATTGTCACCTGCCAGACACTGTCTCAGAAGCCCCAGGGCAGCCTTCTGAGTGCTCTGCACTACCAAAGCTTTTACTCCACTACGGCCTTTGTGTGTTTGCCTCTGACATTGATTAAAGGCACAACTTTGTCACAGCTTGGCAGCTGAAGGGACTCCTGAGTCTTAGAGCTGAAGGTATTTTCCACCAAGTGGCTCACAGGAGGATGTGACTGAGTGGCAGAGGTTCAGACATGTGTCTCCTCTCAAGGTGCAGACAGACGTGTCTCCTCACTGCTTTGATTTGTTACAAAAGCATTTGTGACTATAGGAGAGGGGTGAAGAGAAACCTAAATGCAGGCAGGATTTAATGAGCTTTGAGGGCACAAACCGGCACATGGTTCTACCTGTGCACTGGGGAAGGATGGCTGCAGAGAGAGCTTTCTGCCACAACCCTTGTGCTGCACACATCAGACTCAGTCCATATCATCCCCAAAGAGGAGATGAGAGACACCAGCCATGACAAACCCCATGGACTGTTTGTTATGGCCTGAGCTGCGCACAACACTGGCTCTCATTTGGCTGTCGCTCAGTATTAATGCAAAATGAGAATTTATTAAAGACAACTATAGAATAATTGATCAGGTTAATGTCTCTGAGGGCAATTCATGCCTGATGGCAGCTGTCAGGTCAGACTGGCCGCAGCTGAGGCAGAACAAAGCCAGCAGAGATGCCCGGAGGAGCAGCCGTGGCTGAGGACTCCCTTTGTGCCGACTCTGCCCACCTGCTCCCGGATCCAGGGACACCGCCGGGGCCCCGGGGAGCCGGGAGAGCCGGGCAGGGCTGGGCAGGAGCAGCCCCTTCCCCGCCTTCCAGCTGGGGCTCAGCCACCCCTCCTGGCTGCTGCTCGCCAGCGCTGGGACCCTGTGCCAGGGCATCCCGGGATCTCTGTAGCCTGCAGAGCCCTGCAGAGCCCTGCAGAGCCCTGCTGAACCTGCACACCCCTGCAGAGCCCTGCTGAACCTGCACACACCTGCACACACCTGCACACACCTGCAGAGCCCTGCAGAGCCCTGCTGAACCTGCACACACCTGCAGAGCCCTGCTGAACCTGCACACACCTGCACACACCTGCAGAGCCCTGCAGAGCCCTGCTGAACCTGCACACACCTGCACACACCTGCACACACCTGCACACACCTGCAGAGCCCTGCAGAGCCCTGCTGAACCTGCACACACCTGCAGAGCCCTGCAGAGCCCTGCTGAACCTGCACACACCTGCACACACCTGCACACACCTGCACACCCCTGCAGAGCCCTGCTGAACCTGCACACACCTGCAGAGCCCTGCTGAACCTGCACACACCTGCACACACCTGCACACACCTGCACACAACCTGCACACCCCTGCAGAGCCCTGCTGAACCTGCACACACCTGCACACACCTGCACACACCTTCACACACCTGCAGAACCCTGCAGAGCCTGCACACACCTGCACACACCTGCACACACCTGCAGAGCCCTGCAGAGCCCTGCTGAACCTGCACACCCCTGCAGAGCCCTGCTGAACCTGCACACACCTGCAGAGCCCTGCTGAACCTGCACACACCTGCACACACCTGCACACACCTGCACACACCTGCACACCCCTGCAGAGCCCTGCTGAACCTGCACACACCTGCACACACCTGCAGAGACCTGCTGAACCTGCACACACCTGCACACACCTGAACACACCTGCACACACCTGCAGAGACCTGCTGAACCTGCACACACCTGCACACACCTGCACACACCTGCAGAGCCCTGCTGAACCTGCACACACCTGCACACACCTGCACACACCTGCACACACCTGCACACACCTGCAGAGCCCTGCTGAACCTGCACACACCTGCACACACCTGCACACACCTGCAGAGCCCTGCTGAACCTGCACACACCTGCACACACCTGCACACACCTGCACACACCTGCAGAGCCCTGCTGAACCTGCACACACCTGCACACACCTGCACACCCCTGCAGAGCCTGCACACATCTGCACACACCTGCACACACCTGCACACACCTGCACACGCCTGCAGAGCCCTGCTGAACCCCCAGCTTGCATCAGCACGTACATGCTGCTGCTGAAACCGTCACTGCCTTTTGTCAGTTCTACATTTGAGAAGTAAAACACTAAAATGCTTGTGAACTCTGCATGTAGCACCCAGACTCAGAGCAGTTCTATGTGATGGTGACTGAAAAACTGTCCAGATCTCAAGGGTTTGGGTGTTTCTGACATGGTAAAATGAAACTTTTGCTTGCATTAATTTTGAAGAGATCTTTCTAGATGAAACTGAAACTCCACGTGAGCATGATGAGTTACACACTTCCAAATACAGAAATATCTGGATCCTTGAGGCCAATCTTATGGCCATCATGGATTGCAGGCGATTAACATGCAAACTTCCTAATTCTGCTTTGAAAAGCCATCACAGGAATAATGTGGTATAGAGTATACAAGGATTTATTTAGTCCCTCAAGTTCTTCATGTATGTAAACTAATGGAAGGTGGAATGGAAGATTCCATAGTATGAATGGACTAAATAAAATGCAGATTCACTTTACTAGATAAAAAAAGTGTGGTGTGATTCTCCGATGAATGTGTGATTCTCATTAATGATGCAATCATAATAAATTAAATCCAGGCAGAGCTAGACAATGACTGCAGAGGGGGATGTGGAGATGAGGCTGAGGTGGAGCTGGCAGCCCTTCCTCCTCCCAGGAAACCATCTCTGGAGTGAATGAATTTAAAATCGGAACAGGCAGATAATGCAGGTGCGCCCAATGATTTCTGCCCTCTGAACAGAGACCACGTTTTTTTCCAAGCCACAGATTCTCTCCCGTTAAAGACTTTTCTTCTCTGGCAGATGTTGAGCAGAAGCTTTTTATTATAAAAAGATGGGAAATATTTTTCAATTACCAATTATTCAAAATAACAAAGAGGCCTGTAGCCTAGTTTAGAGATTATATTGAAATAATATTTATGTATATTAAAAATAACATTAAAATAATATTATCAATCTGGATCAAAATGATCACTTTATTTGTCATATTTGAAATGTTATCCTATTCTAGTCCAGTCCAAGAGACTGGACCTGTTATCTGGACCTATCTGGAATAGACTGGAGGAGCAGATTCTAAAGGCATCCCACCTCTTGGATCTATAATTTCAGCTTCTGCAGGAGGATCTGTGAGGCAGCACAGCCAATAAACTGTATTTTCAGCACAACTAACTACAGTAATCAATATTAATTACATAAAAATTTTGAATTTATTTTAATAAGCATTGACTTGAGTGTGAAGAAGAGAGAGAGAGAGGAGAAAAGGTCACAAAACAATTAGAAAATGTCAGTCAAGAAGGAACTCCCTGTATCTTGTTGAGATTACCCAAGACACTCACAAGGTCATAGAGAAGGAAACCAGAATTACCCAGTTAGAAAAATTCAAATGTTCCAAGTTTTCTTTGTGTTGCCTCTTTCAAACATGTTAAATCTCAGGATCACATTGGTCCAACACTAAACGAAGCCTTGTTTGTTCATTGACCTTGGTGATGGAGTGAAGGCAGACAGTGGCTTTTCTAGCAGCAGCAGTACTTCTGTATTTCCTGCACAATCCCCAGACAGCTCAGTGATTCTATAGAGCATATCCTACAGCACTGCCTTTTCCAAGCTTCTCCACAGAAAATCTTCCATCTTACAAAACAACCCTCCGACCTGGATAACACTCAGAAGGATGAAGAGCTAAGGCTTATTCAGAAGCTAAATCAATAACAGGGGATTAATTTTACTTTCTGGTTTACCACTCTTGCATCTGCTTTTGTTGGAAGTATTTTGAAGAGGGGGGGGAAAAAAGAGGTGGCACATTTCCCTGTAACCTCTTCACTAACACTTCTGTTACCATGATTCAATTATTTCAGTACTGTTGAACCCTGTAAGGTTTTTACAGACACTGAAAATGCTGGGTATTGTCCCTCTCCCCAGACACTAGTGGGAACAAATGCTTTGTGTGACCAGAGCAAAACCACGGAAAGGGACCAATCATTCAGTTCCTGGCCATTCCCATCAGCACCTCCGGCAACTGCACTTGTTTGATTTTCAGCAGATTTCTTTGTCAAATAGTAAAACAAGAACAGATTTTCCTTTTAATTCCTGTTTGATTGCAGGGGGGATTCGTGTCAAAGGATATTCCTGGAGATTCAAATGAGCTGTTAGAAATGATGTCTCCTAAAGTGTTTAGAAAACATGCAAACAATGTGCATTCTTTGGGATTCTTTGTCAGGGCAGATGCAACAATAGACCTCAGGAAAGATGAGCAGATGTTATTCTGCACACTCTTCATTTCAGAGGCTTTAGAAATTCATGAGGTCTTTTGTAGGTTTTATGAATCTTCTAATAACAGTGCAGCTGTTCCATTCAGAACCTAAACTTGTCATCAGACATTTACTTGCATCTGCAGATGTTGAGGGAACGGCCACATTTGACAGGTTTGCAAGATATTCTCTCCAAAGGCAGCCAGGCAGGTCCTATAAATTCTGTATCTTTCCCTCCTCCCATGCCCTGGATTCTGCTGTTCCATGGCTGGAATCCTTTGGTAATTCAGCGTGGCATTGCCTCCGTCCCTTTGACATAGAGCTCTCAAAGACAATTCAACTTTCTCAGAATATTTCCACTTTCTACATGGACAGCATTATGATTATTTTCCAATTGTATGAAAACAGCCAATGAAGCTGTCAACAACAGCACAGAAACTCATGTACTGCCACACACGAATGTGTTCTCATTACATTCTGGTCAGGCAAGACAAATCACATTGCAGATGGTTTCACTGGAAGACGTGGATTAGATCAACAAATGCACTGTGCTGAAGCTGGCTGGATTGCCCAGAGCTGAGCTGTTTTACACCAAGCCTCCTCTGACAGAGCCACCATCCCTTCTGGGTTGTGAATGTCCAGATGCTCAGTCTGCAATTTTGTTGTCTCACCTTGCATTCACTTTAAATTCACTGATGGGTTTATTCAGCTCTTTGTTCTGCTGCTAACCTTGAAAAATGTTGCTTGCTTTTATTCATGTAGTAACTGCTGTAGCAATTGGATGCTCCCCAGGAAAAAACCAAACATTTTCAATATTGTGCATGGCTCCTCTCCAAAGGTAGGAAAGTACCTCACAAGCTTGAAAATACCCTTCAGTTGCCTCCAGTGTTCCCTGAATGAAGCCAGTGTCCCTCTGCATGCAAAGCATCAGAGTGGTCGTTCATCCAGCACAGGAACCACACAACAGAGTTCCTTTGGTACATGGTACTGTCAGTTAGCTTTAACAACAGCAAAATTTCTTGAACCAAAAATATTTATGGTCTGCATCCAGTGTATTTATACCTCAAATGAGAACTTATCTGCCTTTTGTGTTAAGCACTGGCAGTAGTAGTGTACAGGTAAGTACTCACTAATAAGTGTGAACTGAATTTGACATTCCTGAGCACAGAAGAGAGATGGAAGAAAACACACAATTCACTTACAGGAAGAGTTGTTTTCAGAAAACTGTTGTGAGGTGGAACAGGCTTGGTTTTACCATGAAAGACAAAATGACAGTGCTTCCCTTGAAGTAAGAGCAGAACTAATGGTGTAATTACTGGCCTGTGGCAGCACTGAAGTCTGTGGAGACCATCAAACTTAAGATGGGGTTAAGGTGATCTCAGTTCAAAGGAGGGACAGATCCTAAGGATAGAATGTGCCACAGAGCAATTAAAACAGTGGTTGGGCAGGTCCTGACAGAATCTGAATGTACAGACAAACACACCGAGTGTCAGTGAATGAGAAATCTCACCCTGGATTTCCCAGCAACATTACTTTTTCTGGAATTAATAACCAAGGCAGCAAATGCACAGAGGAAGCCCTGGCTCCTGTGCCTCCCAGAGAAGGAAGCTTGGTCAGCCTGATGATTAGAAATAGAAGAAAACAGAAAAACAGAAAAAGAATATGAGGTGGGACTTCAGCTGGGGCCTGATCAAAGAGCTGAGCTGAGTCTGGGGGCTATCAGAGGGCAGATCCCCACTCTTCCTTCCTTCCTGCCTCCCAGGGGCTGGATGGCTCCCACCCCTGACACTGTCCCACCCTGCCGTCCCATGGGGGTTGTTTTTGCTGTAGTGAGCTATCCATTAACCATCAGGCGAAGCCCAGCTGCTCTGCAGCGGGGTGACGCTGCGGGTCACAGCTGCCCGCTGCAGCCTCGGCTCTGCTCCCAGCCTGTCACAGAGATCCCCGTGCAGAGCCCACTGAGGACACCATGTCCCAACAAGCACTGCAGCCACACAGATCCAGAGGAAGTGTGCTAAAGTGATGAGAGGAAATCTGACAACTAATACTTCCTATTTTCCTAGATCTCCTACCCAGAGGAGCAAGCTGCCAGGTGGCGTGTTGGACTGTATTCCCAGCTGGGAATTGACTGACATGCTGCTATTTAGTGTTTCCCTGAATCCTGATGGATACTAGCTGAAATGGTAACTATTCTGATTAACATTCACTCCATGATTTCAGAATAAAGGAAAAGAGCTTTTCTTTCTCCTCTAAAGATGGTGCCTGTTCATTACAGTTTAGGATGTCCATATGTTTCCCAAACTCAGGCTGCAGCCCTGCATATGGAATTGATGATAATAGCTTTTACAACTAATTATTTGAAAATACTTTGGTTAATAAGATTATTTTGAAGAGATACTCTGAGTTTGTCAGAGATATCTGACTGTGTCACTGAGGTGGGAGATGAACAGCTGAGCTGCCTCCTGGCAGGTCCCATGTAGTGACCAGGAATTTGAGGAAGGACACAAGTAATGGTTTTTAGCAATCAGAAATTTGTAACAGCTTTTGTGCACTTCTGGGCCTCTTTCCACCATCACCAAACACTTTGCAGCACTCGGAGAGGACAAAGTAAATCCATGAGCTTTCTGTGAAGTCCTGTACGAGGGAATGCTTCCAGAGCTCCGGATGAGCAGGAATGGGAGGCAGGGCTGGTGCTCTCCTGCAGATCTACACTTGCTCCCTACCTCCTCAGCCCTGATGTGGCTGACACACTCCTGCTTGTAACTGCTTCCTCCAGACACTCCAGGAAGTTCAGTGCTTGGAAAGAGAATGGTAGTAGAGAAGCTGAGGCTCTCTTTCTTCAAATACACTGGAAAATGTCTCACAGGCATTCCTCTCTGCATGCAGAATGAGACCCAGCCCGGATTATTCTGTTGTGTGTGTACAACTCTTGAATTTGAAACATAATTTAAAGGAAAATCTGAAGGCATCTCTGGGCAATTAAAAGAATACTAGTCCATAAAATGGGCTGGCAGTGATTCAGTGATAATATAAGGAGATTAATATCACCAAGAGTTTGCACATTCAGCCTCTGACTCAAGTGAAAGGGCTGGTATTCGATGAGAGAACCACAAGCAGAAAGCTGCCAGCCAATCTACCACCAAAACAAGCAGGAACCACATCAGGCTACTTTTAAAATATCAGGGCCCCTTATAAACAATCTCCCAAATCTGAAGCCAATGAAAAAGAAGTGCCCAGCTGGGGCAGCTCAGCTCCTGCAGCTGTGGCCAGCGAGGCCTGGCCGAAGCCCTGGCACTGGCTGCTGGGGGTCTCCTCTGACCAGAGACAGAGGCTACCACTGCCTGCCTGGGGGAAGCAGGACAGGAGAAAAGCGAAATTAAGAATCTCAAAAATGCCTTTACTTAGATTAAAAATTTATTTTAAAAAGCAACCAGGAAACTTTACCTTTATGCTTCCAATGCTTATTTTTTCTTTCTAAGAATTAAACCCTCAATATACTAATGAAAGGCCTGAAATGTTTGTAGCTTCAAAGGGCTTTGTCCTGACTTTATTTTGGTGTAATGAGCACTGGCAAAGCTAGTCTATAATTTTGATTAAAAAAATAAATCTATAAATAAACAAGTGTGGTTGATTAAGCAAAACTGCATTTCCAGCAGAGGCATACCCTCAACCGCAGAATAATAAAGAAACAAAAGACTTGATCCAGAACTTTCCAAAACATGTTGTCATTGTGCCTAGGGGCTTCAGCTGCTGGCTCCAGTTCTCTTCCCTTTGCAGCCAGCTCCAGAGGAACTCCTCTCTCTGGTGCAATCAAACCCAGATTGACTGGTTTTTGGAAGAGACTTATTTTTATCATTCCCTTTCATTTCAGGCACTTCCCCAGTCCCAGACTCGCCGTCTCTCCCAGCCGGCCCCAGAGGAAGGCCCCGTCCTGCCTCGCTGGGCAGTGTCTCTGCCCGGGATGGGAGCCACAGCTGCTGCTCCACACGCTATTTTTAGATCCAGCATTTCTTGAGAAAACGCCTGAAGGATTCATTAGGGCGGCTTTTCCTCTCTGATCCACGCTGCCACATCGGCTCCAGCTGGAGCGGCTATCCGCAGAGAGTAGGGCTCCATCCAGTGTCTGCCGGATGAGTTACTGAGAGCTCTGCTTACATCTGTAAATGAAACCTCTGAGACTGCTTCCACTCCAAAGGAAAGTCATACTCTTCAGTGACAGAACCAGTAGGAGCAACTGGAACCGAATTCTCAGCACGATTCTCGGCTGGTTTGCCTGACGGGCAAACATCCTGGGGTGCTCCCAGCCCTCGCAGATCTGTTTTCAGTCAGACAAGGCTGGCGAGAAAATGTGACGCTGTTACAAGCAATAGGTGATCACACATTTTCAAAAATAGACCACAGTGACATTCTTGGGTTTGAATTGCTGGATTTTTCGGCAAAAGATGCCTTTTGAGCTTATCAGAGGTAGGATTTGATCCTTTTGCTTTAAACAAGTGAGTCTAAGCATAAGGATGTGCACAGCATTGCTAATCACAGCCTCTAGGTTCCTACCTTCCCATGGAAAATACTTTTCACCATTCTTATATCTAAAAGCTTATTTCTGGAGTGAATATTGGGATGTTCTAAGCCACACTGCAGTACAATCAGGTATGTCCCAGTCTGAAAGCGCTGCTGTCACCAGAATAAAACTGGATAAGTGCATTTATCTACATGAAAAATCGTCCTTTAATCTTAGTTCCACCCCGTAAAATGTAGGTTGCATCTTAAGCTGTTCTGTGCTGTCGGAATAGGTGAAAGGAAGCTCCTTTGTACTCCTCATCTCTCATGCACAGAGCATTAGCACATGCAATTAGGTGTGACATTTGGGTAAATATTGCTTGTGTTAACAGCCAAAGCACCCAGGAGACAGCGATCCGCGAGCAGGGAAAGGAAGGGGAGCAAAGCCCTGCCGAGGCAGAGTTTTGTGCTGGCAAAAGCAACACACAAGTCTGTGGACTATCCTTTTCACCTCCACCTAGACTAAACTCCTGATACGTTGTCAGTTGTACTTATTCACTTTCTATGAGAATTCTCAGGCATCTTATAAAACCCCAGCTAGCTGCTAATTTTAATATCCTGAATTTCTTACTTTGCATGTACAAAATACTCATATTCACCAATTTTATTTAACACAGAACAGTTCAACACTAAAGAGGGGCTGAGAATGGGGATGGTCCTGTTAAAAGTTTCCACAGACACCAAACAAAAATGCAGAACCAGTACCTGTATGCACAAACTTGCTGCTAGGCACCATATTGGTTTAAAGGTTGTGCACTCTGACACGGTCATTGCATCACCAAGGGCTGGACTGTAATCCCTTCATGCTTGCTGGGAATTCGCAGCCTGGGGTTTTCTGCCATTAATTACAGTTGGGCTACTCAGCACCCAGGCTCTGGGCAGTGTTTGTGCTCAGATCTAGGTTATTGCAGCTTGGCCCTAAGGTCTTTTCCAAGAACAAAAGATACGGGTTGCAGTCAATTCTGAACTGCACACTGCTTTAGTTTATCTTTAAAAGCGACACAAATAAAAAATATTTTTTCTGCACATTAAGAAAATGTCCAAACCTTCCCCAAAGGTATCCATATTACCCTGTATGTGAATGATCAGTGGATGTGGTTGCTCAGGGTTTATGTTGTGAAACCACGTGAGATCTGAGACTGAACAGTTTAAATGCCCTGCTCAGTGCTTCCTGAGCAGACACTGCTGGAGCTGCAGAGCCTGGCCATCGTGGCTGGGTCACCTGCTCAGGGTGGCTCAGGAAGCCCAGCCACTCCTTTCCAATGGCCAAATTGCAAAGCTGTGCTCATCTTTACAAAGGACTGAGCTATTTTTTTTTCTTTATGGCCTCCAGATGTTTTGGGGTAAGTTTTGAACATTACATATTGCGTCCATATTTATATTTTAAATAAAAACACACAAAAGATTTTAAAATAAAACTTCTTGCTGGCTGGTGGAGATGATTAACCGTGTAAACTGCAAATTGACAGACTGGGCTTCATTTTTCATTCTGGTCAGTGTTGCATAAACTTTGCTTTTAGCTTTGTTTTAATCAGTTATGAATTTGATCTTTTTTCTATTCATAAAAGTGAGCTCCAGGACCACCACCACCACCTTTAGCTCCAATTGCTGGGATTGCACACCACCACAGAGAAGGCCTGCTGCCAGAACATGTAATATTCAATATCTATTACCACATTCCTAAACTGTAGATGTTTAAAAGTCATAAGTTTTTTTCCTATTAAACCTGGCCTTTTGGATGTGGGGAGCAATGGACACTGCAAGCTGGTCACACCATTTCATGTCAGGGCTGAGGACACTGGGCATGAACCTCCCTGGGAAGTGCACATGCATTTTCAAAATGCTCTTCTTAGGATCCTTCACCAAAGATTCTTTAAAAACCTGATCTGTCATGCAAGAAGATCAAATGTAAAACATTTATAACTCTTGCTTTTCACTTCAGAGGAAACTGTATCCGAGAAACACAGAGCTATTTGCTTTCAGAGAAGTTGTTCCTACCAGCTTTCACACTGCAGAATCCTTAATGGCCATTTGATGGACTTGCAATGGTGAATGAGTTTAGGATTGAGACATCATTTCGTTTTATACCAGACTCCTGGTTATTGTGGGGTTTCACAACTGTCTGGAAATTTTTCCAGACTCTCAGAGTGGGAGTAAAAGCCTCATTTTCTGCAAACACCTGAAGAAGTTCTTGCAGAGTTCCACAAGCAGCCACGGGTAACATGAACTCCCTTTTCAGCCGATTTGTCTCTGTTCAGAAACTCACATGTGCAAACCCTGTCGGTGGCACAGCTCCAGCACCATCTGCTCCCGTGTCTCCAGAGCACAGGCAGCGAGCAGCTCTGACAACTGAGGCTGGAGCATAGGCGTGTTTATAGCACAGAGCCACTGCACACCAGTAGGCCTTGAGAAAGGGTGAGATGGTTTGCACTGTCCTTTCACATTCATTTTAGTATTTTCTGCTGGTTTGGTTGAGTACATTGGCTCTTGAGTTGAAAATTCAGAGAAAAGGAAATAATTCCTTGAAGTTTCTCTAAAAAAAAAACTACACATGTGTTCAAGGATGCTGTGTATTCAAGCTTCCACTTTGTGTGGAAAAATACAAACAGGGTAACAGAACTACAACTTTTAATGCTCAAATACGTATGCCCAAATTATTTTGGCACAGGAAATAATTTGAAGAGTTACAGAACATTTGGGTTGTGCAGAATGGAGCTCTCCTGCCCTAGCTGTGGCTCTGCATTTAGCAGAGGGAAGGGGTGGACACCTTGCTGTGCAGCCTCTGGAATCCCACCACGGAGATCACTGTGTGCACAGGAGGGAGCTCTGGGCAAGGCCAGGCCAGCTGAGCTGCTCATTCTCCTGTGGTAGCTGCCAGAGACATAAACAACAAATAAAGCACTCCCTGTCCCTTATCATGTGCCCAGCTCGTGGGCCCAGCCCTGCCCTCCCAGGCGAGAGCCATGGGAAGTGCGGATGATACACACAAACTGCAGTTCTGCCTTGCTTGGCGCCCTGCTGAAGGCCACGTTTGTTCTTCAACAACCACTCAAATACCACGTTTAAGATCACAAGAGTGGGAGAACTCTCCTAATGTGACAGAGATCCATTCTATTCACTCTTTCACAGCTTCTTCCTCAGCATTTTTTGCCTGTGACAAAAACATTGCTGGATTCTCTCAGAAAACAGATGACCTCCAATAGTAAGAGCGTTGTTTAAAGAAAGAGGTTATTTCTACAGTGGCCATCAGTTGTTATGGATGGTGATTCCACAGCACCTGGAGAAGGAACAAGGAAGGACAGCCAGCAGCTCTGCAGGCAGCGTGGCCAGCCCAGGGCAGATGTGGCACCTCAGTGAGCACCTGAGGGCTCAGAGGGAGTGCTTGTTTTCTCCACAGAACTTCTGTGCCTGGCACACAGAGCTGCACTCCAAACAACGCGTGGCATCCGTTCGAGCATGGAATTAGACACAAAACAGGAGAAAGTTGGGTATCTGAACTACCTGTGCGTTTGCTCACTACTGTTGAGTTTGGCCAAATGTACTGGGAGCTGGGAGCAGTGAAAAACCTGTCAGTATTTACAAGCTTCTGGAACAGCTCCATTCTTTAATCATTTCTAAGCTCCAAGGAAGCAAGAAAGGACAAATGAACAGCTCTGACAACATACTGACTGACAACGTGTTAACATTTTTAAAGCACTCCAAGGGCGCTTTCTCAATAGGTTTTGGAAGGTGAAAGAAATGAACAGAATGCGGTGTGTGCAGCCAGAAGTACCGTGTGATGGCAGCTTCAATGATTCTTCTGCAGTACTGAACATTCTTTGACTTGCAGAAACTCAAACAATCTGTCTCTGAAGAAATAGCTCTGGGATGTTGTGGCAGGAAGGAAATGTAGTGTGTAAATGCTGGAGCATCTTATGGAACTGAGAGATGCTGTGCCTAAGGAAAACTGACTGGGAAACATTTCGGTAATACACGTGTCCAAAGAACAGGATCTATATTCTCTGAAACCCAGAAAGCTGATAAAGTTGAAATTACAGTGAGACATACATCTGTGGCCCTGCATCCACTGCAAAGTCACCTGATGTGCCTCTGTTTGCAGCGTCAGCTGTTATAGCAAAGTACGGCCCTTCACTGTGCCCCAGTGTTAATTTTTATGTTTAATCCACCAGCATTGAACTCTGGCAATAACAGTGGTTCTCCAGGTCAATTCCTAAAGCAGAGTAGGAAGGAGCAAAGAGCAAGTGCTCCATGAGCTGTTACGGGGCTTACCAAGGCCAGTCCTCTCTACATTCCAAGAAATGAACCAAATTAAATGCACTTGGAAACTCAGTTTGACAGCTGTGAGTACTGCTCTGTGAATGCTGGAATGGGACCAGTTTGTCCCTAAGATAAATCCTGAGTTTCTTGTAGGTGTTGAACTGTAAGTATTGAAGCTGCATTGAGTAATGGTGTCCAATGAAAAGGGAATTTATCCACTCTAGGCACCAGCCAAAGCCTATAATCTTTCCTCAGAAAATTCCCTATTGATAGCACTGACAAGAGCTGTCCCATGTCGATATTTTTGACAATGCTGCTTCTATTATCAGAATAAAAAACACACCCATTTTTGCTATTGTGAGTGTTGCAACTACAGATTTATTCTCTCTATTAAACTGTCAGTGACTTTTTGCTGAAAATGTTCTCATCTTCTGGAATCTGGCTGCCTTCATCTGAGCTGAGAAATAAGGGAAAATGATCCATCCAAATTCCCAGAAATCACTAACTTGGTGAAAAGTTTTCATACTGTATAACCAGTGATACATCTTCAAAATGCTCAGTTTCCCCACCACCCAAGGCATGTGCAGAGGATGAACTTTTCTACTTATGTTCTAGCACTATCCACACATTTAGCGATGACATCTGACTCAAACTCACACAAACATCTAAGCAACAAGTTGCTAACACATACGCTCTGCTACCAAACCAGCAAAAGCAGGGGGATGTTGGACTCTTTCTCTGAAAAAGGAGGAACTGATACTCTGAGCAGGGCCTGAATTCCACACGCTCCTGGTCCTGGGGTTCAGCTTGACTTTTGCAGCCCTCAGTAGCATTTTGGTTACATTTCCTTACTCATTATACCTAAAAGGCATCTTACTGAAGCAGAAAAGTTCTAGAATCATTTGGGAAACAAAGTCTGCTGGGTTAAATAGGTTCTCTAAGAGCCAAGTAAAGTGAAAGTGATAATACCTGAGAATACAATACCAAGGGACTGGGGAGGGCTAGCTGAGGTTAGGGGCTGGGGCGGCTTCAGGAAGGCACTGCCAGAAGGAAATTGAGGTTATGTTTCATTGACTGATTGTAATCCAGGTACTGTTTGAAGTGAACAGTGAGTCACATCCACGACAGCTAACAGTCTATACACATGGCATCCTACTACACTGGTGGGAAACAGTGCCAAAATAACTAAGAGGCAATTCCAAAACAAGCCAAGGCAGACCCGGATCCATATTTAGCTTTAAATTACAGAGTATCAGGAAAAAATGCCAGGTTGTCAGCTTCTTATGCTTTACTCCATGGAATGCTGTCAACAAGCAGGGCTTGAAACCAAAGCATGGCTGGAAACCACAGTCGGGGCAGAGGCCAGGGCAGGGTTTGGGAAGAGCAGGAAAGCCAAGTTTGAAGGCAGTACAGTGTGGAAGTTTGGGAAGTGGCCGAGCCCTTGGGAGGCAGTGTCTCTGAGGGGAAGGCACCATCCTGGGCAGCGGGGGAGGCTCTCCAGCCAGGCCAAGCCCATGGCTGTGGCTCTGCTGTGCTCCAGGAAGGAGGGGACGGAGCACGTTCCGCAGCCAGCCGGAGGATGGCTGAAACCACCAGCAGCCACAACAGCCAAAGGAAAATCTCTCTAGACAAGCAGAACTAATGAAAGGACTGAGGGCTGGCAGACGATCGCCGCCGGTGCCAAGGTCTCTGGGGAGAGCCACACAGCTCCAGCTCAGTCCGACCGAGCTGACAGATTGTGTGGCTTCCAAATTCTTGCATTAGCAGAGATTTTTAATCATCACTTAGTGCTGCATGGTCTGGGAGAAGAAGAGGAGGGAACTGTGTCTTCAGACGGGTCCCACAAAATCCTTTGGTACTTCCAGTTCTGTGGAGAATTGAAATGCCCAGCCAAGGCATTAACTTCAGATCTTTCAAGTTAAACGTAGATATTTATTTAGTCTTCCAAACAGCATATTCCAAGCATACAATTAGCATGAGTCATTAATCCTCCCATCCCCCCCAGCACAGTCAGATCTCTGGTTTTCACATGAGGGAGTTGCAGTAGTCATACACTTTGACTCTGATAAGAAGGAAATGAAGTATTAAAAAAAGAAGAGCATTTTTTGGCTATTTAGCCACTTAGCTACTGATAAACATACAAACCATGGCTGGGTTGAAGTCCTCATTCCCACTGGTGAGCGTACAGGCTACAGGTACCCCGCAGCAACACTTTATTCAGGATGAAGGGTTCTGCACCTCAGATGGACTCTGCTCTGCAGCACTAATGTGGTGTCTGCCTGCAGAACCCAGCCCCAAAGCCACACGTCTGTGGAGGTGCCACCTCACAACAAGCCACAGAGCCACACTGGGGTTTCCCAGTGAGTGATCCTGACCACCCAACTCCTCTGGAAAGCCGCTGCTCTGCTCCACCGGAACCAAACACAAAGAGAAGTGGCCCGTGTGCACTAATTAGCAAAACAACTACAAGTAGATGAACGCTGATCAGGACTGCCATAGCCTGATTTTATTGATCACCTTAAGTGCAATTTTTATTAACGTACCCTTCTGATGATCTTGATTCTTAAGCTTATGCAAGGAACAGCAGCACACAAACATCTTGATCCCATCTGAAGCCTCTGGAATTACTGAGATACAAAAGTAATAAAACAGTGCAAGGCCAGTATGGCACTGAAGGTTTTGCCTTTCACAAAATCAAGACCATCTGATATTTTTAAAGGAATATTTTGCTTACTTTCCAACAGTTAGTTTTAGTAACATATTACTTCCCAAAAGGAGTGGATTTTTTTTACCTGTTTATAAAACAATAATAAGTCAGTATATGCCCATGCCTTCATATACTGAACTTAGAAAATATTTTTTAAAATCAGTCCCTTACATATCATCAGACAAGGGAATGTAAACAGTGGAGAATTGTTTCTGTACCCATTTTCCACGTTTCATATATCTTCTAAATTAGTGGTCGTAAGCTGTAGCAAATACAGAGTTTAAAATCCAATTCATTAGCTCTATGAGCCAGCAGCAACCCTTGTGATCATTTTAAGTACTGTAGGAAGGATGTAAGTGATTTGAGAAGGAAAATGTCTTGGATTTTAAAATCTATTTGCTACTTCTACATTAAGCAACAGCTGTTGTCAGAGTTTTAATGCTAACTTGAATCACAGAAGAAAATGTTAAACTAGTGCTTTAAAAAATCCAGCAGAACTGGAGCCCAGCTGTACTATGGAATACAACACGTTTTCCTGATCCTTCGCCAGATCAGCTGCCGAGGCGTTTGGAATAACATCCCTATCAGAAGGGGCTGAAGCAATGGAACCTTTTCCCCACTACTCCACACAAATGTGGGAGCTGTTTCTCTTTCAGACTGAAAGCCAAAATCAAGCAAAAGAATCTGCCGAGTGTCAGGCCACGGGCAGTGGGGCTTTCTGTCCCCAGCAGAGCCAGGAAGGAGCCCCAGGGGCACAGGCGGGGCCCTCCTGGCAGGGCTGCTGCACAAGCCATGCACTAGACCCAGGCAAGCGGCCAGAAACAAAAAAAATATCACATGAAATTGCACAAAGAGCAGTGCACATGTTGGTAGAAGAGTACATCCTTGCTGCAAGTCATCCTGAACATTCTGCAGCTCAGAATCTCGCTCCCTTCTTCCCATCCACTGGAGCCACAAGGGACACTGGGATGTGAATAAAGGATATTGTGCCCTTCTGTCATTCTGCAGGCTCTGCTGCTGGATCTTGTCAGCTCCAGCGTTAACACATGCTGATTTCTCTTCTGCAGATCTTGTTAGACCCCACTTGTACCCACCGTTCAGCCCTCACACACATTATACTGGGACACCTTTTGACCATGTGGAAAAACCCCATAGACAAGAAAGTGTAAAAAACCAGAAAGCCTTGGGAAAAACTGGTGAGTGGAAACATTTCTATTGTCTTTTTGACTATATGAAATTGCTGTAGCTCGGTACATGCCACAAAACACATCATAGAACTAATAAACCTCTTAACACAACGTCTTGACATTTTGATTTCCAGACTCACTGAGGTATGGTTGTTTTCCTTGCTAAATTCATCCCATTTATCTCTGAGTTCACCTCACTTTTCAGCTGTAGCTTCCTTCATTCTCTTGCAATAATCCATCTCCATGCATTCTTTCTCCTCCTCCTTCTGTATCTCCACTATTTGACAAATTTATTCAGTTTCCCTTCCTGGTACAATTGCTGATTTTTAATGCCTCTCCCCGTTCTGTGTGAGGAGTCTTCTCTCTCTCCTGTGGCAGTCTCACTGCCAGGTTCCATGTGCACATGGAGCACTGGCCAGCAGGGGCCTGGAGGCCTTAGATGGCCATGCCTGGGCTGGGTGGGCACCACACCACGCTGTGGGGGGAAACCTGAAAATAAGGATCTCATTCAAGTGAACGTTTTGTCTCCTGCTGAACATCTTGGAGCCTGCTGGAGAGTGAGAAGTATTCATTCTCTTTGGGAGGTTTTTGACTATATTCCCACTTTCAGCATACATAAAAATACTGCCTACTTTTGAAAAGTCCTCTTGGGATTTCTTTTTCTATTTTTATTATAAAAATTAAGAACAAGCACACTCACAACGGAGAGCCAACACACATTAGGATGTCCTGCCTTGGTAACCCAACAAGGATGCCTCATGCCCAGCCCCACAGGGCCTCCAGGCCATGGCCAGAACCCCCAGTTTCTGTGAGACCCCAGCCCCCAGAGAGCTGCTCTAAGGCACCAGCGCGGCTAGTACATCACTCAGCCACATCAACACCAGTGGCACAGGAACCATTTGCATGTCAAATTCACCAATTAAACATGTGAACAGATGACAAGTGAACATCTTGATTCACACTGTGTTTCTCCTGCTTGTCAGCTCCTGGCAGTTAAGAACAGTCACTCCAAAAAGTGCTAAAAATAATACAGTCAGGCCCTGCCTTCAGATTCTTTTTTTTCCTCCAATTTTGCTTTGATATTCTGCTTGACGCTGCTAACAATGAAGTTAACATGGCCCAGAAACCATTGCTATAATTGTAAAGTATCAGAAATACATATGACCTATGAGCAGATGGAAGGGCAGGAGGAGATGCAAACATCCAGCTAAGCCATGCTATCAGCCCGGACAGTTTTCTCAGGTGACATCAAGACAGCATAAAGAAGTATAAAAGTACAGAGGCTCAAAGACTAATTTGGGATCTGACCCTTGTCAGGGAGAAGTGCAGATCCACTTCCTCCCTCCTAGGATTAAGGAGAGGTTCCCAAAGGCTTGTCTCCATTTCTCTTGTGCCACATGACTTGATGCACGAAGTGTTCTACACCGCGATCTCCCACGTTTTCTCTACAGCCTTCTAAAATTTCTCCAAACTATAATGGTTTCCCCATCCGTTCCCTTGGATAAAAGACTCCTTTTGCCACACAGAAAAGACTCCTGTAATGTGCTGTGATGCACTCTGCAGCAGGGGTTGGGCCCCCTCCTCTTTGTCGCTTTCCAGGGATTTCACACAAGCAGCCCCAGCTT
This sequence comes from Anomalospiza imberbis, assembly GCF_031753505.1. Classification (NCBI taxonomy): domain Eukaryota; kingdom Metazoa; phylum Chordata; class Aves; order Passeriformes; family Viduidae; genus Anomalospiza; species Anomalospiza imberbis. The sequence continues at coordinate 724,757 of NC_089690.1, read as the reverse complement.
CCTGCCCGGCTCTGGCTCATGCAGAGGCTCCCCGGTGTCTCCTGAGCACATTTCACGGCCGGCACAGCCGCGAGGCACAGCCGGCATCCTGCGGGAGGAAAACCATTCCTCACAGCCAGCGTCACGCTCCGGGACAGCTACACCAAGCAGCTCTGGAATTACCAGCTGCGAAATAAAATTTCCACTGAATTAAGCCCAGTTGATGCTCAGAATTTTTGATGTAGCTCTAGAGTCTTGACAATTCTGCCACAAAACTTGTGGAACACAAACGCATTGAGGAAAATTCAATCATGTGAAACACTGTGTGTTCGAAAACTACAATTGCTGAAGCCCAAGTCCCTGTCAAAAAGTGAAAATTAATAAATGGAAACGTCCTTTTCCAAAAGTGACAAATCATTATTGCACTTTGCCTGAGGGAATCCTGAACTGATCTTGTTGTTCAAGTGAGTAAGCACGAGGCAGATTAACAATGTCTCCTAAACAACAGTTTTGAAGGCTGATTGTAATTCCAACCAGGGAAAGGGGTTATCCCAATGCCAGTTGTGCAGTCAGCTTCTGAGCAGAATTACCATGCTATTAGTGTTTCTATGTGTAAAACTCTTGTCAAAACAGACTTCTAGTTTTTGAAAGAAAATAAGAGGCAAATATGAAATCATCAAGGGTTTAAATGAAATATCTCCTTGGAGTGAAAGATTGTCTAAAATACCACATTTCATACAATGTGTTAAGACACACCCTGCTCTACACATGACACCTGGGATACTAATTTTATTTAAAATTATGTGTAACTCACATATTCTAACAGCAAAGGGAAACTGGTCTGTAATTCTGAAGCTACTGAATATTTCAAGTCCTGCCCAAAAGCAGCATAATATTTACGGATTTCCAAGTGTTGTTAAGGTGAGGATTTCTGAAATAATATAATAGAAATAAATAGCATTGACTAAGTAAGCTGTAGGAGAATATAATGTTATTTCTATTTATGATGAACTGTTCATTAATGCAGTAATGAGCAACACAGCAATACAATAACACAGCTATAAATATTAATTTTATAGCTTCAAAATATACAATGAACTAAAAAGCAAGAGATTAATTCACTGTGAACAGCAAAACCACCAAAAACTTTTACAGCAAAGTTTAAAATCTACTGTGGAAGTTGACTTTATGGCAACTATCACATTTATTTAATGCATATCGTTTCTGCGGCATCACCAAGGGAATAAAAAATTCACACAGTGCCTTTTTTGTTTAATTATGATAATGATAATTTATACCAATGGATACAGATAAAAGCAAAAGGTATCAAGAGACTTTAATCCAAATTTAGTTATTTACTGATCTTGTTATTCCTGACTCTTTATGCCACAGGTTTATGTTGTACTAGTAAAAAAAGTAGGCAAGATAGCACAGATTAGAGAGAGAACTGGTGATTGCTCCATTAAGAGATGCATTTTGCAGAAGAACATTCCCCAGTTTGTAGCAATAATAATAAACAAATCTCATCATTGAAATCACCATGACTAAAACTGAGGATGACCAATCTTACCAAGACTGTATTTGTAAATTTTGATTTTTAGATCATATTTTTTTTTTCATGCTGAATGAGGAATTTAAAGTAAAGCAATTTCTTTTGCTCTCTAGAGAACTTGGGTACATGAGGTGTTGGCACCAATAGCTCCAATACCTCCCACTGGCACCTCACTGCACACCCCCAAACCAACCAGGCTGAGACACACGTGGGTCAAAAGGTTAATGGGGATGGTGACCCCTGCTAAGCATGACAGGGAAAAGATTAATGTCGCTTGTGCTTATCTACACGAAATTAAAAACTGTGGAGGATAAAGCCTTTACACTGGTCTTTGCTGAGTGACTACACAAAAATTAAATATCCCAACTGACTGGCTCATCTTTGATGTTTTTAAACTGATAAACAGTTTAGAAACATTTTCTAGGAAAAGGAGATTACACAAAATATTTTTGGCACCTTGGACAATGCAACCAACAAAAAACAGATGAACATCACTAGCCAATAAACAGATTAAACCTCATCTCTATTGCTCCCATTCACCATCTATTTCTAAAAAAGGTCATAATAAATGGCAATAGGATGTAACAGAGCAGCAGAAAAAACAGTCTCAGGAGACCTGACTCTTACATTGCACTCTGCCATTTCTCTCCTACAAATTTAACTCCTCCTTGCTTTACTTCTTGCGCTGCACAGTGGAAATGATAGCACTGATCCCTTTTCTTTTGTCAAACATCCTGAAGTTTGCTGAGAGGGAAAAGCATGCCTCAGAAAGGCAGCGCAGTCAGCTGTGTGCTGGGTGACATGGCTCTCAGGGCACACTGAGCCAGCACAGGCTGTGCCCGGGGGACGGGGCACACACACAGCACTTCCAGCTTCGCTGCTTTGAATGGCCCGCGTGGTTCTTGGTGACGCCGCTCTTCTAAAGGAAACAGGTTTCCTTTTCAACAGAGATACGTTTCTTACGAAGGAAACCACAGTGTCACACTTTTCCTGAGCAGACAGGAACACAGCAGCACATGTCCAACCAGAACTTCACCAGGGTGTTCCTGAGGCCAGTCACAGCCCTGCTCAGGGGATGCTGAACTCCCACTGGGGCCGTGGAAAGGGGCACTGCATCTTCAAAGGAAACAGATTTGCTTCAGAAAGGGGCAAGAAGTTGAAGAAACATCTGTAAAGACTGATAATAGATTCACTTCCTGAAATTCTTTTACAACTACTACTGTGAAAAGCAGGAAGTATGGGAAAGAGAAGGAAAGAAAGTTGCAAATAAGGGAAGAAATCTTTCTCACCCCCACAACTGGCTGGATTGCTGAATGGTGCTGGCAATGAGACTGGAGCTGTCCTTAGTGGGATCTCTCCATGCTGATAATACAGAGAAAGAGGCAGCAGTGTGGCTGCTGCCATCTGCCAGCTCACCACCTGGCTGCAGGGTGGCAGGAGGAGTGCTGGTGGCACGGTGCCTGCCCCCGAGGCAGAGCCCCTTCCCACCCCAGCCAAGCTGGGCTGCAGCAGGGATGAACAAACCTTTACCACGGCCGGTCACTGCAACCCAAACTGGCACTCTAAAAATAAACTCTTGGTGACAAGGAATGCCAACTTTCCAAAGCTATACTGGACCCAAGAGGATGAGGGTGTTGAATACGGTGTTTCATCCCTAAATATTGAATTTCAGAATATTAAGTGACAAGAGTGTATACAGATGCAGATACACTCTTTTCTCCTCTCTGTATATGTACTTGAATAAATATTATACAAACTTAGCAGATCCTCCTTATAATTTGGTCTTTAAAATAAAAATCCAATGCATTCATCTCAAGATTAATTGCAATTCTGTGCAATTTGCTTTGGCAAACTTGGCCAAAATTACCCTCTTGCTTCTCCTTTTTCTAAGGAAATGCAATTCTTCTATTAATAACTGCTGTAGCACAAACCAAATTTTATCCCATGCCAACAGACAAATCTGAGTTAAAAAGGGGTCTCAGTTACACTTCCCAATAAATCCTCCAAGCAGGCCATTTGATTTTCCTCTCTTCTGTGCTTTACAAAACTCCTCCAACTCCTAAATCTGCACAGCTTCTCTGAATCCTTTCACTGTGCATGCTCTAAATAATCCCAAGTGTTTCCCAGCGCAGGCAGTCCCTTTGCCATGGGGCCATGCTGCAGGTGGAGCACAGCTTGTTCCACCTTCCCTGCTCCTGGCTGCTGCTCCAGGCAGGCACACTGGAATCCCCAGCTCCACTGAAATGAAGCAATTAGTTTTTAACAGTAAAGTTATTAAGGTGCAGCAAAACATCTGTGAAATAAAGCAGTCATCCTTTCTGCTCTAGCATAAAACACATCTGGTACTCTTCTTCCCATTCTTTCTAAGGAGAATCAATAGTTCTGTATTGAATAAATCCCTGCCCAGCAAACTAGATTGTGTTTCCTGCAGACAGCTGATAGCTCAGTCTGACTTAATGGTCCTGAGCCATATTGACTTCCACATTTTAACATAGGAACACTGCAATAAATACCAAGAACAGTAAAAACACGCGAGATCTTTCTCTGTATCTCTAAATGAAGAAAACTGATAAAATATACTCGAGCAAAGCAGTGCTTTATTTGTTTATTTATTTATTTGTTTATTTACTGCCAATTTAAACTGTGTGTGTTTCCCCTAATCCCTCTCAATGCTTTAACAGTACTATTTGGAAAGAACAAAAACATTCAACCAGAGATGTAGGCTGTAACCAAGATGCATCTTCCTTCCCCCAAAGAAAAACTGAGGTTTTCCCCAAACCTCATAATATTTTGTGAGAATAAATAATCTCCTAGTTCTCCCCCACTGAGGGAAGTATGTTCCTGGCAAGGGACCGACGCTGGCCTCGGCCAGTGCCACTGCTTTACTCCTGGGTGGAACCAGGCCCTGGAATTGCACACTGGGTAACTTAAACTATTAGGATCTTCTACAGTAGCTCAATATTCTTGCATCAAACTGCACCCAGAAAGGAAACAGAAGCCAATATTGCCTATTAAGCAGAGACAGGCTAATAGCAAGGAAAACAATTAGTAACTATTATGCAAATTCTGAATTGGCTTTTCTATTCAGCCATTTTTTGGCATCCCTGAAAACGGCTTTTGTTCACACTAATATTTGGGAAAGAGGTTTTATTTATGCAAATAGATGCATTTAAAAAAAATAAAATTGCATGTAAATGAGCGTATTTGTGCATCAATTAGTGAATTTGAGTTTTCTTTGCTGGAAATACACATCCATTTCAAATGGTTGCAAATGACTAGTGAGAGGGACAGGAAAACATAAATGAGTGCATTTTCCTGAGCACTTGACAGACACCAAAATGCCCATTGTGGAAGAGATGGGGAGCTCTACAGATGGATAAAGACAGCAGCACAAAGCAGCATAGCCTACAGAACTGTAATTCTTAGTCAACCTTTTAAGTCTTCTGAAACACAAGAGAACAAATGGTATTCCAGAAAGTCCAGGTTTATTCTGCCCGTGTTCTGCTGGCATGCTAAAAATACTCACTGCAAAGGGCACCAGAGATGTAACTAGACAGATACTTAAAAAGCAGCAGTCAGTGGAGAGCAGATTGCTACTGAAACCAATCCTAGCTGATAGGATTCCTCTTCTGGGCACTGCTGGGCACCGCTGGGCAGGGAACCTGGCACAGTGAATTGATTGTGTCCTATTGATTGCACCGTTTCTGGCATCACTATCAGTCTGATTGGGGTGACTTTAGCTTTAGAAGGAAGGATCAAAACACAGTTTATGAATTTCCTACCTGAAAAGATTAGGGATTAGCCATGTGGAAGCATTTATTTACTCAAATAAAATACTCTTAATTCTGCAGTCCCTTGCTTTTATACACTGCAATTAGAGCAAAGTAGCTGATTTGCTTCAGCAAATATTCAGGTATTCCTTCAGTATCCTATCCACTGTCTGGGGAGGTTTTTATTCTCTCAAAAATCCCCACATTTCTTTAAACAGTAATATAAAACACACAGTGGGTATTTGAAAAAAATTTGAAACTGTTCAGGCAATAATATTCTCATCTGATCTTAATAGCGCTGTTTATGCAGCATATATAATTAAAAGCATTTGCAGTATCAGCTTAATTAATCTCAGAAGTTCAGTATTCAAAGAGCAGAGGAAACAGGCTTTTGCTGCTCATTATATATCATGCAATTATGTGATGAAGACATCCAATCATAATTATGTGCCACAATATAATTCTGTGTCAGAGAAGTTCCATGATCTAGAGGAAATAAAAAGGCACGCCTTGAACGGTTTGCCTCAGGGCCTGAAGGTGCGATTTCGGAGACTCGGAATGCTCCCGAAACGGGAGGAGAGAGCAGGTTGGGGGTGGGAGGAGAGCACACAAACCCTTCCCGCGGCCGTGGCTCCGGGCGCTGCCGGAGCGGCCCGGCAGCGGCGGAGCGAGCGGAGCGGCTCCGCGCAGCACGGCCCGGCAGCGGCACACCGGGGAGAGGCACACCGGGGAGCGGCACACCGGGGAGAGGCACACCGGGGAGAGGCACACCGGGGAGAGGCACACCGGGGAGAGGCACACCGGGGAGAGGCAGAACGAGCGGAGCGGCACACCGGGGGGAGGCACACCGGGGAGAGGCAGAACGAGCGGAGCGGCACACCGGGGGGAGGCACACCGGGGAGAGGCAGAACGAGCGGAGCGGCACACCGGGGGGAGGCACACCGGGGAGAGGCAGAACGAGCGGAGCGGCACACCGAGGGGAGGCACACCGAGGGGAGGCACACCGGGGGGAGGCACACCGGGGGGAGGCACACCGGGGAGAGGCACACCGGGCGGAGCGGCACACCGGGGAGAGGCACACCGGGGAGAGGCACACCGGGGTGAGGCACACCGGGGAGCGGCACACCGGGGAGAGGCACACCGGGCGGAGCGGCACACCGGGCGGAGCGGCACACCGGGCGGAGCGGCACACCGGGCAGCGGCACACAGGGGAGAGGCACACCGGGGGGAGGCACACCGGGGGGAGGCACACCGGGCGGAGCGGCACACCGGGCGGAGCGGCACACCGGGAGGAGCGGCACACCGGGGAGACGCACACCGGGGGTGTTTATCTCCTGTTCTCCCCGGAGATAAACACGCTAACAAATGCAATAGATGGCTGAACGCCTCCTTTCCATGGGTTTGAGCTGCTGATCCGCATTCTGACTCGCCTTGAAAGCTCGGAGTGTACCTGGGTGCGAGAAAGGTCACCCCGTGTTCTCCCTGAATCAGCGGGGAACCCGCTCCCGCCCCAGAGGCAGCGTGGGGTGACTGTGCACGTTAAGGCAGAAAACATTTACACCAAGAATAGGGGCAAAGTGTGAACAGCAGGAAGCCATTCAGAACTACTCATTGGTTAAGTTATTCCCCAGCTGGTAGTTCATAACTGCACCAAATCAGAAATCCCTTCATTTTCAAGAGCCCTGTCCTCAAAACTTGACCATTTAAACTACAATATCTGAAAGCAGTAAGAGTTACACATCGAAAATTAATGAGTTAAGAAATTTTGACAACCACACCTTAACTAGTTGTTCCAACAGCTACAGTGCACTGGTGTACTGCAGCATGTTTACTGAACTAAGAGTTCAGTGACTAAAACGTGCTACAGCTTTCCATAGGCTGTCTGTGTGCTGAAAGGTAAGGATGGGCTGCTGCCGGCCCGTTAGCCAGACATCACACAGTGCACTCAGCAGAGAGCAAAGAACTTGTGTGTTTTGCTGTAATTATGCACATAGGAAAATCCTGAACACAGGTTACTAATAAAACATGAAGTCCTGTAATTATCCCCACACAATTGTATAACTATTTAATCTGTTTCTCTCCTGCTAGCCACCGTGTGACATCCAGCAGAATGTACTGCAGAGAGAATCAACCTGATCTGGTTGAACCCCCAATGAGAACTGAACAGAAGCCACTTGCCAGGCTAAGTAATTAAAAGTGTCTAATTTTAAGTGTATGCATTTGTGCCAAATGCTCTCCAAGGCCCCTCAGAATTTTTGAGGCAAAATTGTGATGGTAAATTAAATCTTTGAAGCCTTTCTGGCTTCAACAGCCAGGAAATCAATCCAGGACTCAGCGTGAATTGACTCTTCCACCAAGGAGCTTAGTGTTGCTTTAGGAAGTAAGAACTATTATTATAAAACCAGGAAAAATTCAAGACTAATAAGGATTGAAAATAAGACAAAAACTCTTACCATTCCAATATATGCATCAATCATTCCCCATGCAAAATACCAGGTGAAATAATTGCTTCAGCTTAAATCCCAGCTCAGAATATAGTTCAGGCCACAGAAAAAAGTGCAGCTTAAAAAGCAGTGATAGCTCTTGGAAAAGGGAAGCAAATGGCTCCTGGATAGCACTGAAGGTCACATGCTGAACGCTGAGGACTGGAAAGAAGTCCCCAGATGAGATACAGTCAGCCTGGGCTATTTCTCACTGTACAGACCACCGAGCTGAAGAATTTTTCAAACACAAAAATCAAGATGGGTTACGTAGTTAAATCATAATGAGAATTATAATGGCTTATACAAGCAAAAAGTTGGGTCAGTCAGTAAAAAACACACAGCAGAGGCTGAAACTCGCAGATGCACAACTTCTGTATCAACCATTAGCAACTCGATCCTTCTCTTCTGGTGAGGCATCTGTCTCCACTCTAAGCCACTGTCTCTCAAACCACTCCAAATACTGGTGATAATGGACTACACACACACTGGAACAGCAGCATCCTTATTCTCTAATATTATTATCCCAAATATGCCATCCCCTTTTCCTTATTGTTCCAGTTACAACTAACCCTTATAATTTCACTACTATTCCCTCTGCAAAGGAACAGAACATGCCATTCCTACGAAGCTGGCAGGAAAACCAGCAGAATTCATCCTTCCTTGAAAAGCCACAGTGACTTTTGCTAAAGCAATAGTGACTTTTGCTAAAAATAAACCATTAAGGAAGCAATAATGATCAGATTTTATGAATTCACACAGATGTAAAAATCTCTGCAGTTTCTATCCCTTTGTGGGTTTTATGCCACTAAAACCCAGGTGCTGTAATGGCCTGAATGGAGCAGAGCAGGTCATTAATGCTCAGCACCCTGGTGCTAAACTGCCTCTTACTGTACCCCTAAATTTCATACACTGTTACCATGATCACAGCATGCATATGGTACATTAGATAAATGAAATTAATTAACCTTGGACTTGGGATTCTTAACTCCCTATGCATAGCATTTGGGAAAACAGTTCCTCAGAAGCTCTCTAACCCTTTTTTACATTCTCCCAGACCCTGTGGCTATGCTAACCTACAGGCTCCTTTAGCCCCAGGTTGCTACACCACCTCAATATAAAAATAGCCTTCTGCCGAAACAAATAATATTATTTTTCTCTGCAAAGAAAGCACAGAAAGCATCAGTGTCCCCAGGCAGTCTCCAGGGTGCTAAACATGCTATTTCAGTTTGGTACTGCATGTACTGTGAACACACTCAGTACTCCCACACAGGGTGCTGTCTGATACATTCTCGTTAGAGAATTCTCCGGGCACTAGGAGCTCTTTCCTTTCCTACCAGGAAATTCCAGGAGTCAGCTAACCAGTACTGGTTAAATAAAGGTTTTGCCCTTGCTATGCATACAAATGAATAGCTCCATACTTTCCACAAAAATGTATGCCTATCTGCAAAGATTACCTGGCAGCTGTAAATCCCACCTGTTTGTAAGGAATTTTCACCCCTGCAGTGCAAGTCACCTCAAATGCCTTTGAGGGGGTCCCAGCATCTTTCCTTCTGCAGAATTTATTGACTTCTGGGGAGCTCCTACACCTCTAAGCTATCCTGTCCTGTCAGGACACTGGAGATGACCAAGGAAAAGGAGGAAAGCAGAACCTGCCCGCTGGTTGCATCCACTCTGGAGAGCAAGCACCTTCCAGCTGCTACAGCAGCACACAGAGCCACTGCTTGCTGTGCCACACTGCCCTCCTCCTGCCCAGCCCAGGGCTGGCTGTGCGCAGCCTGCCCCAGGCCTTTACTCCACTCACAGCCATGCTGATAGCTCCCTTCTGGAACAGTCAGTTCAGGGAGGCACAGAGCTCAGCCACGTGCTCTTTTTTAGAGTTTTCAGTTTCTAGGCCTCATTCATCAGGATTTCATTCTAATGTCTTACTAAACAGAAAAATCTGAATTCAGGCACTTTGTGTAGAAAACGTGGATAAGCTTGGAATGAATGACCCTTGTGGAAAGCGTGCCTTTTGAAGAGCTGTAATGCAGCAAGAACTTCCTGAGCAGGCCAGTGCAGTTCAAGTGTGATGTCAGGGTCATTATTCCAAGTTTTTACCAAAACATCCTGCATCAATGCAGACACAGAGAATGAAAAACCTTTATCAGGAAAGCCTGATGGAGGTCATGGCCTCTTGGCTTTTGCATTATCTACCACACATTATCTTCTGTTCCACACAAACCACTGTAACAGTTTGAATTAAGTTTCAGATGCAAATGTTCCGTATTTTAAAACACAAAATAGGCATGATTAGATGTAAGACTCAGTATTCTCTAAAATCCTTTAACTAATCTTAAGAGAGCTGCAATTTCACCTTTCTTTTGATAGATGACCAGTACTAATGTTAGATTTATAACTGTGACCCGCAAAGTCAAGGAGAGGCAGGACTGCCCCAAACTCCCAATGTCTCAGGAGGGGACAAGGCCAGAGAAACATTTTCTTTCCTCAGCTACCAACCTCCCATAAAATCTGTCCTTTGCTAAAAATCTACCATAGGAAATCTCAGGAGAATAAAGAACAATACTGAAAAGAGATCCAATAATCAGTTACTTGTTTTTCACATGGAAGAGTTCAAAGGGCTGCCAGTACAAGTGTGTTGGTATGCAGGAGCTGAGAACTAAAAATAGTAATATAAAAAGTGAATGCTTTTTCTTCCCCTTTCTTTATGCTTTATTTCTCTTCACTAAATGTACTTTGCACATTGTTAGGTAGATATAATATGTGTAGGAGGGATTGTCGAGGTTGCCATGGTTTCTCATTTTTAATGAGCTTTGAGACTTCATAATCCAACCAAATACATTAATAATTACTACATCTATTTTTTTCTCCCTTCCCCCCTCCCTCCAAAGCACTCCAAAAATTACTGGTGCTAAAAGTAAAACCAGTGATTTGAGAGACAATAAAACATCAAAGCAGAAGCCCACCCTCAAGGAGTCGGCAAACAAAGGCTTAGGGAGGAAACAGGAGAAAATTACCATGGTGAGTCAGGGATCTGTTCCATGGCCTCATGTCTCTCTTAACATCTGAAGTCAGCACAGTATTTTGCTCGGTTGGGTGAAAAACTCCCCAAACACACAGCAAACCAAGCCACATCTGTCAGAATCAGAAGCTGGTGAACCACTGAAGGCTGTCTGCACCAGCTCTGGTACTGTTTGCTAACTCTGTTCAATGTGCAAGGACAGACTGAAGTGCTCAGAAGTTTGTGGGCAGCCACCTCCCCCAAACACACAATTCCAGTGCTTATAGCCTGGATTTGGCAAAGGGAGCAATTGTGTGACTTCAAACCCAAGAATCTGAATGGGACAACTCAGGCACTTACAGGCAAAGTCTTTTTTGACTAATTCACTGACTCAAAGTAAACAAGACTGAAGAGGCAAAAAACCACAACTCATTTAAAAAACAAACAAACAAGCAAAATCTATTTCCTCCATAAAATGCTTTGCTTTTGCACTACTGGATCAAGTAAACAGAGGTAAATAAGATTAAATAAAACACTGCCAGCTAAGTGTACAGCTAAGAAGAAAAGCGCTTAATGCTTCCATTGAAACATGCAACCACTGAAACATGTAGCATGAGAGCTTGCTGGCTGAAGCCATTTACTGTCACATCATTTTTGATGGTCTCCTGATACTGATGAAAGAGGTCAAGGTGTAGAGGGAACTTAGGCTCTGGGTCTGTGAATAACTCTTTGACCCAAACACATTAGCAAAGGTGGGTTTGTTACTTGTTGCCAGTGTTCACATTACCTCGGGCAGTGGGGAGGAACAGAAATCCTTCCCTTCCACTTGAGGGCAGATCAGATATGAGTACTCTATTTTTTATACAGGAGAAGGGAATTGTAGCCCACAGGAAACCATCCAATTGGTATCACAGTGCTTACATAGCTGACAGGCTGGGAGCCTCAGCCAAGCAGCTGGGGCCGAGAGCTCTCAAAAGCATCAGGCACTGCACGGACTGAGGATGGAACCTCCGAGGGCTCCTTGTGGAAATTCCAACACATGCTGTCTTGCAAGGCACTAGTGTGGATAACCATCTCACTTCTGAGAGAGCTGGACACATAAAGACAGTAAAGCACAGACGTGGTAAGAGACTTTCTGAAGGCCACACAGAAAATCTGTGCTAGAGCAGGACACCAAATCAGCTCCCAAATCCTGGAGACTTCTCTGTCATGGTACTTCTCTGTCATGGTACTCTATCCACAGACCACTCCTCTCTGTGAGAAGAAAAAAGGACAGCAGCACTACCTCTGGGTAGGGCAGACAATCGAAACCCTGCTCTGATGTTAGAGATGAGAAGAGCCTTAGCACTGAAATGCAATTTGGCAGAAATCTGGAGGAAAAAATGTAACTTTTTTCTGCAGTATGAATCACCACAAACTTAAACATTGTGAAATAAACTTTTGGTGCCCACTTCCTGCATGAAGTGTCTGAGGACTGACAGACCAGCAGTGCTTTTTAAACTCTTAGAGAATGAAAAAAAGAATTGCAATCAAATAAAAATCTCCATCCCACGTTGCAGCATGAATCAGAAATTGCTGATTTCTCTTGGGAAGGTCGTTAGCATTTCACTCGGGAGTTTCGGAGAAGCAGCTCCTCTGAGCAGAGCTTGGCTGGCACAGGCTGTCACCTCCCCACGCGGCCACCTGCCCACCGAGATCCCTGGCAGTGCCCGCGGGAGGAGGCTCTCCCTGCTTTCTGGGCAGGACACATCGGAGGCTGATGGATCCACACCACAGCCTTTGCTCAGCACGGCCAGGAAAGCCAGAGCCACGTACTGAGCAGGTTATGGAAAGGGTCTCAGTCGCTCCCTTTCTGCATTTGCTTGTACCCTTAACAAGCCACAACCACCCTGCAACACACCCCCTGCTATGTGGCTTTTCAAGCCATAATGGAAAAAAGAGGACACAAAAATTTTTGTGTATTTGGTCTCTTTTTTCTCCCCTTCCAATAATATTCCCACATACATAGACTCAAACTTTAAGGAAAAATCAGCCTGATCTGAGGTGATTCATTGGACACACAATAAATGTGAAAAATGAAAAACTGCAACAAGCAACAAAATGTTTGAGTCATTATATGGTCTATGTTTCACAACATGATTTTTGATGCTAATTTAATTTTAAAATTATATCTTGTGCTTTGATTTATGAGAAGTGCTTTTAAATCCATGAGATAAAACATCAAGAGAAGTAATTCCAACTGGAATTGTCCTTGGAGACAAGCTACTTCTTCACAGCCCCTGTAGGTAACACATCCTGGCATCTTTCTGCAGCCAGTGGTGGCACAAAGTGAAATTCTTCCTTCACAAGCTCTTACACAATTTCCTGTGCCAAGTACACCACGTGACTATTTGTTCTCATCCTTTCTCTGTTACATGCAAGAAGGAGCCCACATGGGGGATCTAAACAGCAGCAGGCCCAGAACCCTCTTCAATAATTCAACTTCTAGCTATTCTTCAAGCTGCATAGCTTTAATAGCTTTTTAATTTTATATTGCTTCATTAAAGGTCATTTTTGTGTGATATTTGCAGAACTAGTTCTCTAATTATACTGCTCAGCATATGAGAAGCTTTTCCAGGAACAGTTCATTCTCCTTTGCAAAGCGACAAAATTTAATTACAGAGTGGGAGATTTAAATAATGGTTACATTAAAAATACTTATGTAAATCCCTTTTAGTTTAGGCTTTGAATTCTGAAAGGTCAGGCTCTTATAAGGCCTGTAGTTTAAAAAGAGATCATGACTTAATTATAGACCATCATGGCATACTTCAAATTGTTCTAGTGGACATTGTTCATTCTCCTTTGTCACAAATTGTGAATTCTGGAAACAACTAGAGACTGCCAGTCGGAATAACATAACCACCATCCCTCAGGGCTGGGCTCTGCACCTGGACATTTTCAGCAGAGTCAGATTAAAACTGAAACACGGACCGGCAGCTAACCCCCCAGAAAAAAGCTCATTGCTGTGAGCTTGGCAGTGGCTGCAATCACCTGCAATGCCACGCTGCTCTTCCTGAGGAGGAAGGAGTTTGGATTCGCCCATAGTGAGATACAGAACTCTGTTTCTAAATTTACTTCCTGAAAGCTGATGTGAGTGTTCAACTTGCCTGAGTGCTGGAGGCATTGGAACTCCCAGCCATGGAGGAGACAAGGCTCATCTTGGCTGGTCAGGATCCTAACGGGATCCTCACACATCCAGCACAGGCTGCAACTCTGGAACTGCAAAAGCCAGCGTTTATGTTCCCCTCGTTCACATTTTAACTCTTTCATTCATAAATGTATCAGAAAACTTTCTAATCTCATTGATCACTGTCCTAGAGCCCAGACTAAATTGCAACTGAGCCTTCTACCAGCCAAATCCACCTCAACTTTAAGGATTTCCTCTTAATTTCTGCAGGATGCTTAGGCTCTTCCAAAACATGATGTTAGCAAAGGAAATGTTCCATACTTTGCCTTACTGGTCATCCATATTGTGCTAAAAATAACATGACTTTTCATCTCTTCAAGGTTCCTGTGTATTCTTTAATTTTTTCTACTACATGACTATCATATTGCTTTAGTTTCTGTAATTTAGTACACAGTCAGTATTGGAAGGTGGGGATTTTTACCCTTTCTTCACATAGTTATGGTATTAAATATGTGAAGCTCAGAAATTCAGTTAGAAAGGAAGAACATACAATAAATTCTTTCTCTGCTGAATCACAGGATGCTTGGAGTACAGAGCTCAGAAATGAGGTTAAGCAACTGCTAACACAGAGTTACTCAGCAGGAAACTTACCATGTGTTCATTAAATGAAACTCCACATAAGTTCAATTTCTCCCACACAGGGTCGGAAATTGCACCTTTACCTCCAAACCCAGAGAAGAACTGGATGCAGTGGGTCTTCTGAGTGGCAGGTGAAGCTGCAAAACACAGTCATTGCATTTGTCAGCAGACAAATAAGGGCCTTGCAAGGCCAGACTGGGGACACTCAGCAGGCAGGTGGGCTGTGGCTGAGGGGGTCACTGCATTCCCAAAGGTGATGGTAAAGCAGTTTGTGCTGTTTTCTGTTCCTTTCAGAATCTGTGAGCTTTGGGGCCAAGCAGCCTTCAGGAAATCTGCCAGAGTGACATGTCTGCAATCCCTTACAACAAGAAAGGCAGCCTTGGCTCACAACTTTTCTGCTTTTCCTGCTTGACAGTTATTTCAGTTCCTCCTTATTTTAACCCCCAGAACAGTTTTGTACTGAATCAATCCCTATACCATTTGGAGCACACAATGTCTTTAGAATAGATAGACACACTGCAGAGAAGGACACATGCAACCACAGCCACAGTTCCTCAAACAATCTGAGAAAATGCAAAAGGAAATCTCAGCAGCTTATTCTCTTTGGAAATTAGTATTGTAACATTGTGCATTATGAGGTTAAATAGATTTTACTATAAAACAAGCAGAGCAGTTCATAAACAGTTTATACCAAATCCAAGCATCACTTTCAAATGCACATTTCCCAATTCTGAGCAGTCAGTAACAGCACATCTGCAGTGAGCTGGGATTACATTCAGATTTGCGCTTTGTACGGTGAAATTTATGTTGTTCTTTTTTTATATCAAATTCCTTTTTGATTGCAAGCTACAATCTACCCAGTGTACTAATATCTCTCCTGCAGCACACGCTGCTCTCTCATACATTTTCGGCCCGGTGGTTCAATACAAACCCTGTGCTATTGTCCAGTAGCTGAGTGCACGCAGCCCACAGGCATTCCCCATGGGCATGCTTGCCAGAAAAACTCATCCTGGCTGGGCTGGTGACACCACCTGTGCCAGGGCCACCTGCCAGGCTCAGCGTGGGGCCTGGAAATGTCTCTGGGATGGTACCAGTGCCAGCTGTCCCACAGCACACCTCCCACCGGGGCTGGGGGCGCTGCCAGGCACTGCAACAGGTTTGCTCAGGGGCAATGAAAGCCGAAGTCCCCATGCTTTTCGTCCCTGTGACAAGGCTGGCCAGGGACGGGAAGGCTCATACTGCAGCACTCGCTGCCCACGGCTGCAGCCAGGAGGCTGGACCGGCCATTTGTGTGGACAGAGGCAATGCCACCTCCAGGTACACGGACAGTCACTGCAGGACCTGATGGGACACCTGCAGCTGCAGCTCTGTGTCACCAGTTCCAGTGGAAGGGACAGCGTGAGGCTCGGCTGCAAGTCAGGACAGAGGCACGCTCTGCCTGGGGGCCAGCCGGGCAGGAGAAGTGGCAGAACCCGTCAGGAGCACACCGCCCAGTCAGGAAAGAGTTCCCTCTGGCTTTTAGCAAGGAACAGAAATGGCCTGCTGAAACAGCTGTTTTCTTGGCAGCTCACACACCCTGGGAGCAGCTTCAAGGGCTGTGAACATCATCCTGACCCTGGGCAAAGCAGGGTCTCTCCCTCAAAAGCAGCCCTCCCAAACTGCCTTCCCTAGGTCTAAATTTCATTCTGTACAAGAAGACTTGAGGGCATTTTCTTCCCTGCATCTTGGTGCACAGCCACCCTACCCAACAGCAAGAACTTTGACCACATACATGCTTGCATATTTACTATGAAATGAACATTTTTGCAAATATTGGAACCAATGGTCATTCTTAATATACTCATTTTAAAAATGAATTAATAATTCAAGTCACTTTCACATGATAGGACATGCTGGTTTAGAAATAAAGAAAATAGGTAATTAAGAATAAAAAAAATAAATCAGGTATCCCAAAAGCACATTTGAGGTCAGTTCCCTGCTACAGGTGCTCTTTGTTAGCTTAGAAAACAATAAATAACTTCTGTTAATGTCTTTTCTAGAAAAAGACTCCAGAGAAAGTTTCTCTTTCCAGATTAATCCTGTGGAGAACCACAACCTTTGGCACATTCTATCTTAAAGTCACTTTCAAATCAGAAAGCTCAGGAGAGAAGGACACCTTGAGATCCCAGAAAGCAAATGCTCCTACACCAGAGCAACCTGGGAAGCTGTCTGGACACCCAAGAGACACAGCCACATTATAAGAAGCTGCACAAAACAATTAAAAAGTTTGAGCTTAAATGGCAAACACACAGCATATTTGACTGATGCTAGAAAGCAAATTTTAAAATAGTGTTAAGCAATAAAAATATACATTTAACTCTATTTTATTACTCTCCAAAGATAAAAACCCCAGAATCGTGCTGACTACTGGAGTTAAATGAAATTATGAATGGAGTTTTAGGGTGCATCTTCATATTGTTTCCTTAAAAAAGTCTCCCCAGTTTTATGCATGATTTGAAAGAGCTTCTCCACAGAAATTTAGGTTAAATTATTAATTTGCTCCACTATTAAGAACACTTATAAATTTAAATGTCACAATTAGACTCCTTCGTGGTAGAAGGAGAGCCACTGGTGGATGGGTTTTTTGTTTGGTTTTTTTCCCTAAAGAGATAAAAACGTAGGGCTTCAATAAAAGTAAAGACCACTGACTTTCATAAAACACAAAATAAAGGTCATGTAAAAAGGCTTTAATTCTTCCAGGAAATAATAATTTAGTCTTGTTCTCAAAAAGAAAGATAATCAGTGGCAGGCCCGGTCTGTTCTTCTGAGTCTTTCTTGCTCAATAAGTTTTATTTCCCCTTTTTTCTGCTTATAATAGGAGCCACTGAAAATTTAAGACATATTTCAAATATTTTCCATTTTGCTGCAATTCAAAATAGAGAAGTGGAAAATCCTTCCACAAAGAGTATACAGTGGCTGAGAAGTGAGAAACAACCTGTATGTACTCATAGGAACACAAATTATTTAATCTCCTGTTAAATTTTAATATTTTCCACAACTGGCTAATCATAAATTCAAATGAATTTTCAGCTCTTAGTGTCCCAAAATAATTTATGACTTTACACATTCATAGGGGAAGGGGGGGGAAATGGACAAAATACAAGCAAAAATCAGGATGAGATTGATGGTTTTACTCCTGTTACCCAGGTCAGTTTTAGCAGACTCAGCTTTGAACACATTCCCTTCACTGTTGGGGCATCTCTTGGAAGCTGTAAGAAAAGTTCAGGTTTTGAAAGAACATGGCTCCAAGACTACCAAAGCTATGAAAAATAGTTCATTTTAATTTTGCAGAATTTGTCTCAGGCTCTTAAATCTGGCACAAAGGTGGGAAAAGGATCTCCTCATTTTCCCTGAGATTCAGCAAAGGGTCTCAGAATCGAAAAGGTGAAGCTGCATTGTGTCTTTCTCCATATTCTCTTCACTGATTCTTTTATTATCCCCACAAGAAATGCAATTAGTTAGACACTGAGCAACACAACAGAAAAAACTTTAAATCACAGAGGGAAATAAAAAGATTACAAAACATTAATTTCTTCTTTATTGCTTTGGAATTTGTAATAATTCGTGTTCAAGTAAATGGCAATATCTTTCATCTGAAAAGCATTCCAAACTAATACTTCTGTGGTTTCTTCTCTGTATGCAGATATACAGTGGCTTGTTAAGATCATGTTTAGATCATGACACTTCCTAATTCTTTGGATGGTGACTCAGAATTGCTCAGAATTGCTACCAAGAGGCACGGCCTGGCCTACAGAGTGAATGACAGAGTAAGACTCTTCTGGAATGGAGTAGCACTAGGATTGCACCTAATGCAAATATTTAACAACCTGTTTCCATTTTGCTCTGTTAAACAACAATTGCTCATTTCACTTCTTTTTAGGAAGGTATTCAGAGCTGTAAAATGCATTTACTATCTCTCCAGATCAAACCCCTCTGCTGGAAGGTTCAGCATTATGTTGCGCAACCGCCCTGCCTGGGGTTCAGCTCCTGGCTCTAAGAGCCCAGGGTGTGAGCAGAGAGCGGCTCTAACAGCCACTGGCTTGTGCTGAGAGTCTGGAAACTGCTCAAGGATCACCCTGGGGTGTGTCTCAGCCTCTCACAGAAGAACATGACACCAGGTTTCTTCTAAATGCAATCTTGAGATCGAATAAAAATCCCTTCCTGGAAAAGAATCCTCTCTGTCTCCTGGTGCTCCCTCCCATCAGCCTTTCTCCCTCCCTCCTTCCTCTTCTCCTCGGTGTTCACAGGCAAGGCTACAGCACAGCAACTCTGACTTGCCTGCTGGGCCTGGGCAGAGGGAAAGCAGCTCGCTACAGCAGCTGCAATGAAAACAAGAATAAAAGGGTTCTGAAGCTGTCACCAACTCTTCTGAGCATAAGTCAAAATATTTCCAATCAAGTCTGATGGCCCAGGAAGATGAATTTCATTATGTCAGATGGGGCCAACCTCCACATTCACTGTGGGGTTTTTGCCTCACATTCTCCAAGCCATGACTGCAGAAGAGGATAAGCACAAGACAGAATCCTGCTGAATATACATTTCCCTCTAGTAGCATGCCTGAAAGCTGTAAACCTTTGTGACACTCGGCCAACACCACCAGCAAATCCCAGGAAATAGAGGGTGGCATAAAGTAGGTGAAGGATGAGCTTTTCTCCAGCTTTCTGCAACAGGTTGATACATCTTAGCTCCTTTGTGGTTTGGCAGTGACTCAAGGCCAGGAAAAGTGCCAGTTCTGCAACTTTCCTCAATAGAGTGCTAGTCTACCCAGAGAAACAACAGCAGAATAAACTCCTGCGTGGATTCAGGCTCTTCTCTATTCTGGTCTCATAACTGGTTCAAAAGCACAGAAAGCCCAAGCTGCTACTAAATAGCATTCGCAATATGCCTTAATAGACCTCTGAGACATTCACATTGCACATTAAGAGAGCTAGTTTAAAGCGCAAGAACTTGGAGGCAGTGTGAGGGCTAGCACAGTTCAGGATAAGCCAATAGATAAAGACTGTCACTTTTCTCAAGACATCCCAGATATTCACACTCAAGAGGTAAAGCAGTGCTCGGAGCAAGCTGCACAGTTGTCATAACAACAACCACACAGCACGGCCCAGGAGATGAGTAAGTCACCAGCAATCTGAAGCAAGAGAGAAATCAATTAAATCAAGGGATTCAGGACATCTGGGCTGCTTTGGCCACTGGTCCTTGGAATGGAAAGATTCTGATTCTTAGTATCTATCTGGGTAAATAGACACAACCGTCCTGTGAATACATGGCAAAACATCTGTTTTTTAACCCAAGATCTTTCCAGCACATGGCAACTCCAGGCTGTCAGCAGCACCTGGATGTACCCACACATCTCATTTGCTTGTCCATTCACAGTTTGCATCCTCCCAGCTGAGCTTTCCCACTGTAAAATACTTGTGCACTGATCTACCCAGGCAGTAGGATCCATGCAAAGAGCAAATTGTATCAGTTCTTATTAGGGATGCAGTATGAGGCTGGTCTTGCACATTTCAAATTTTTGTATTTTTCTCCAAAAGCTTAATCTAGAAACTTATCACTACTTAATGAGAGAATTGAAAGACTGATTCACTTTTCTTGGCACTCAGGAATTTAGAATTTTGCAATCAATTTAAAGGCATATAAAATCTTGCCCTTGGTCCCACTGCAAACACATTTTTTGCAAAACCAGCAAAAACGTAACAAATGCAGATTGCACATTCCACAAGACCATAAAAAATTTGCTGATTTTCAAGGGGAACTGGTAGTAGAAAATACTTCGAAGAAGTTCAAGAACTACATGGGGAGTAAGTTGCCATTAGTTACTATTGAGTTTACTCACTCAGTGGAATTCCAAGAAGGAAATTTTGTGGGAGTGAGACAATCCAAAACATTACAAAATGGATAAAATCTTTGGGGTTTAGAGCTTCAGCACACCACTTATAGCTGCAAGTCTGTCAGAAGTGTCTCCATAGACAGCTGACTCTATAAACTGACACTCCAGGCTTTATTGCAATTTCATCTGGAACATTCAGCTATTTTCAGTGATTTTTCAGAAGAAACATTCACACTCATTTATGGCATATACTTGGTTTCTAGGGAGTCAAATATCCAACTCCCTAAAACTTGTAAACCCTGACCACAGCTTCAAAAGCACAGACTGCCCCAAGCCAGGATAGGTAAAGTCACATTGCTCCTACTTAGGCATTTAGCCTGTCCTTAATCACACATTCCCATGGTATCCAGCAGTTCTGATGAGCAGCAAGAAATGACAGCTCTACCTGAGTCCTGCAGCATGGAGACTGAGATAAACAGCTCATTAATGAAAGCAGAAAACAGCAACACTCATCTATTTTAACTCACAGCTTACAAAGAAGCATTGATTCTCAGTGCACGTTAATGCTCTTATCAGCATGTTAATCAAGCTTTCCATTTGGATCTAACTGGGGTCTGAAAGGGAAAAATTAACTGGAAAGTTTTTGTAATTTCACAAAATAAGATCTGAATACTGAGAGTTAAAAGAAAATCATTTACCAGCCATGGCACATTATTATTCTCGGGGATAATTCTAAAATTATGGGTCCTTATGGAAAAGTATTTTTCATAATAAGCAATCCACTGCTCAAGAATTTAGTTCATAGCAGCATCCTCTCAAAGGCATTTACCAGGGGAAACATTCCAGCTCTGGCTGTATTACATTTGAAATAATATTAATACCATCTCCTTGGCAGGGATACAAGTGGACACGGGGTTTTTCCTGTACCAGGGTTCCCCTGTCTCCCCATGAGGGTTAACACATAGGTCTTCCTCCATCCAAACTACTTCTGTTATGTTATTTATGTTTTAATGAGTACAGACTCACAGTCCAACAGCAGAGATGTAAAGCATAAGGACCTGGCTATTTGGTGTACAGCAGACAAGTTAATATCAATTGAACTAAGAGAAATCCATAAATATGGTGAGGAACAGCAGGACTTCAGCAACTTTTTGCTGGGTCAAGAAGAAATACATCTAGAAGTAGCAACACTATCAACATCAGCCAGTGTACTTTAGTAACTCTCTTTCATGTGCTACAGTTTGGGGTCAATTATTCAATTCAGATATTAGTACTTCTATCACTGAAATAGCATTTAAATGAAGAGCTGGTTGCCCCATGAAATGCAAACCCCTCGATCTGTTAGAGGGCACAGACACTCTGTGTGCCAGGGCCATCAGGGTATCACAAGATGTGGGCATGTGGCTGCTCCCAGCGATGCCATCACTGATGGGACTGCTCGGTCACAGCAAGAGCAGAAATCCGAGTGGGCCAGCCCCATCCGTGCTGGGAGCTGGGAACTGCCTGGTGCTGAGATATGGGAGCTGCCTGGTGCTGGGAGCTGAGAACTGCCTGGTGCTGGGAGCTGGGAACTGCCTGGTGCTGAGACATGGGAGCTGCCTGGTGCTGGGAACTGCCTGGTGCTGAGATATGGGAGTTTCCTGGCGCTGGGAGCTGGGAACTGCCTGGTGCTGGGCCCTGTCAGCTGTGGCTTCTCTGCACACCTTTGGTTTGTTCTAGCTTTGGGCACAAGGAACTGGGGATTCCGCTTTCAACGAATCCAGCAGTTGAACAGAGAACAAAAGGACAGGAAGAGGTGAGAACCCTTCTCACCTCCTTGGCACTGCAGCTTACACTAGAGCAAGGCAAACAGTGAGGACAGGACAAGTGTTCAGAACTATAGCAGGAGTTCAGAGACCAAATCCTCTTCCACACGACTTCAGAAGCCCTTTTTCTCACTATACCAATTCTCTGCACTTTCCAAAGAAGTATTTCCTCCTGTCAAGATTCCCACTCTCAAGAAAAACACACCAGCCATGAACTCAACGAGGCTTCTGGTATTTCCCCCTCTATCTTATTTCTATCCCCATTATCTACTCTACAGAGATTTTTTTCCACCACAAACACCTCTCCCCCTGCAGTGGAAGGACAGGCACACTCATGTATACTCACAGTCTGAAAACAGGGGGGGTTCTCACAACATTAGGAATTCACAGCACCCAAAATTATTTAGTTCTATCATTCATTTGAAATAACATTTAGGTGAAGTGTCCCTGGTGTGTGAGAATCCCAGCTGTGGGCAGCAGTTATAGAGCAACGTGATCAGAACTGACCCTCAGCATCACACACAGCATCCAAGAGTTGTACTGCTCCAGTAACAAGCGGGAGGAGAAACAGCAGCAGCACAAGTTTCTTATCAGAACAAATCCTCCTGCAACCAGAGAGAAATCAGAGCTTTGCATTCACACCAATTGGGTCGCTTGAGTGTATCCATGGTAACCCCCATCCTTCAGAAATTCCAGTGTGCATCTATCTACACACCGCTTTTACATTCCACTAACACACGAACAGAATTGAGAGCACTGGAGTGTCGGCTCCATTAATCTGCTTCTACTTCAGCTACCAAAGTGCATTAAGAGACAGAAAAGCTCCCCCACATCTACTCTTTAACCCCAATTCCTCCAGCATGCAGCTGGAATTTCTGGATTACTCTGTTTTTTGACAGCAGTATTTCCTGTCCTGCATAAGGACGACGAGCCTTGCAGGATTCTGAACAGTCTGAATGTGCTGTTGAGCACCGTTTGTTAATGTCTGACTGATACATAAACTTCTGATTATATCAAAAAGGGTGGAAATTATTTTATTATATTAATAGCATGTTGAAAATTCTTAGCAAGAATATGGTATAGAGCAACTTCTCAAGAATTTTGACAGTTTTAATAACCTTCCTAATCTGATTTAATAAAAGGTGTCTTAAAAGAAAGGTTTTCAATATGTGGTCCAGAAAAAGAAAATTACATTGGCATGTTGGATTTCTCTATGGTAAGTCAAAGTGTCCTGCTAACTTATCTTGTTATTCTTGGATTATTTGCATAATTTCTTTTAAGAGTGTATTATCACACAAAAATCAGAATGAAAACCAATATCCGAAACACTAGCCCGTGAAAACGATGATGTTTAAATTACTCAATGAACAGGCCTGGGGTGTTGTTTGATTGGAAGAGAACAGTGTGATTTCATGACAACATCATTACAACTTTCAGTAATGGTGAAAGGAGGAAAGGGAAGGATTTCTGTCCCTGAAGGAGCTGAGCTCTGCTCTGCCATCTGTCCCCCCACAGAGCCCGACCACTGTCCGGACAGCAGCTCCCACCCTGCTCCAGCCCAGGGACCGGGGGCTGCCCCGTGCAGCACTTGCTGCCAGTGCCTGCCCACACCACACTCTGCTTCTGCTCTCTGCTTCACCACAGCAAAATTCTCTTTGTTTGAAACAAGAAAACAGATAAATTCATGTTTAAAGCCAACAAACAAACAAAAAAACGGCCTCCAAAATCAATGTGTGGTGGATAAGGGATTGTTCTTCTTAAAGGAACTTGTTTTCCATCAGCTTTGTCTTCATGCTGCTCTTTATGATTCAAATTCAGAGCGGTGCCAGAAAATGGCAGGCATGTCGTTGGAACAACACATGCAAGACGGGACTATTTTTACCAATAAAACATTTACAGTGATATCTTTGGCAAGACTGGAGCAGCAGTGTCCTGGAACCAGGTAAACCCAATGGAAACCTCCTCTCAGTCTCATTTTGGCACATTTGAAATCTCATTTATGTTGCCTTTTCTGGTGAAAACAGATGGAGTTAATTGCTGCTTTTTTAGTTACTATGTGAGAAAAACGCTAAATTACCTTCAGAATGAGACCTGCATGTATGCAAAGAGCTAGCACGAGCTCTCTGCAGAATACAAATGGGACTTGCCAAGCAACATTTGAATTTTTAGACTGTATTTAATTCAAATGCCTAAAATTTGGAAGAAGCTTTCCTCGGAAGGACTTTTGTTCAGTGAAGAAATTAGAGTTTTGCTATTTACACAAATGCCAGTCATTTTCCAAAGCCATCCCTCTGTGCTCTAGAGTCCGACTGCCACAGCAGTTGTCTAAAGCATCTTTCTTTTCACCAGGCATGCTCCTGCAACAGCCAGAGAAACTCACAGAATGTAAGATGTGAAACTTTTTGTATTTATATTGGGAAAATTAAAAAATAAACAGCAGCTTCTTCTGCTTGGAAGAGTAAAATGGAAATCTTAGTAATCATAAAGAAACTGAAGCAGCTATAAAATCCTCCTCTCTGCACCTCTCCTTGGTAAGAATTTGCACAAAAAGACACAAATGGCAATATTTTTGCTTCAGTAAAGGGTTTATTTTTGCTTCAGTAAAAATTACTTTATCTCACCTGCAAAGCCACAGCATCTGCATTCCTTATCAGAAAAGTACTGAGTTATTTTTCCCTTTCTTCACCTCATTATTAAAACTCTAAATATCACCAATGTTCTGTGCCCAGAACATTGGGGGAAATGAATCTGATGTCCAGAAAGTCAAGGCCTAGACATGGGAATGCTTTTGTCTTCCATAGTTGTATTAAAAGTAAGAGTAATAGAGCAAGACAAACTAAGAGAATATGAAAGGAAACAGAATAGAGGTTCAGCAATGTCTGAATTCTGACAGGTTTTCAGATGGCTCAGACCCGCTGTGCAGAAGGCAGTAAATATTTCATGGTGTTTATTTGGAGTGTTTTTACCTGGAGTCAGGTCCTCTGGGTTAGTGAAGCCCATCACTGTGTTTCAAACCAAACCCCTGTGATAGCACACCTTGATGAGAGCCTGGACTGAGCCCATTCAATGACCAGTCCCATTGGCTTTAACGGGCTGTCAGAGCGCAGGGCTGCAAATCCCACAGCTCCAGCCACCTCTCAACTTTGTCCGTAAGTATGTGGAACAATTCATCCCACGATTCTCCAGCAGTTTCTTCACAGGTCAAGTCAGCAGATCTACGCAGGTAATCTTTCTGACCTGTATCTTCTGCCAGGTCAGAAAGCCCAGGTGAAGAACCACAACTAATCATCTGCTGTCAGTATCCCAGAATAATAGTTCTGGAGAAGGAAATGAGGAATCCAGGTAAAATTGAGATGGGACAGTGGCAAACAGCCTCTCCCTGCCACAGCTCCCCTCTAGAATTTACACACCTGAGACCTCCCTTGCATTGGCTCTAGGCTTTAAGATTATTTGTTCTTCAGACCTTCTCCCCCATGAGCCATAACTTTATTTCCTTCTAAAACATCACAGACTGAACACTGGAAAAGGCAGGATACTGAGCACATGCTGGTACCCCACCTGGAATTACTGGATCCTAGGAATAAGGCAACCCTGATATTCGGAGTCAAGAAAGATTATCTCCCCCACCAAAGACTTGTTGTGCTGTCTTGTTTTCCTGTGAGGAAAGCTGCATGGGGGCAGCAGGGTTTGTTCATAGCTTTAAAGCTATTTGTGATGACTCAGTGTAGTATCTGCTTTGGAACACTAAATATTCTCCAGTAAACACTTGACAAACCATTCACATATAGAAACACATTTAAAAATCAAAGAAAAGGGAGCAAAATGAAAATGTTTCAGATTCTGATTGAAATGATGAAAAGGTGACACGAGATGTTTCTGCCTCTACCCCGCAACATCTCATTTAATCATCCTTGGGGCTAACAAATTGGGCATTTGTACAGTTATTTTCTTCTCTAGTGAAGCCTTTCTGGAATACTCTCAGACACAGACCCTTGCCTTGCTCAGGCAGTAAAATTTTATTCATATTTTCCTGTAAACAACTTAACAGCAAATTACCAGTGCATTTCCTTCCCACCAAATCACCTTAGCAACCCCTGTGAAACAGCTCCAACTTTCAGATGGAACTTGGAGTCTCACGGAGATCTGCAAAGCCTCCAAAGGAAAAACACCACCTCTGGTGAAAACAACAACAGAAGCTTTATGTTTTGCTACATGGAACCTTGTAATCCTTAAAAGACACAGACTGAGGTTTTGAGAAGGAAGTGGTTCAGTGCAAAGGGGCAAACATTCCCTTTCAGAATAAAACCTTCTGCCCAGGACATGGTGCTCCCATTGGCTCCTGCCCAACATGGCTTTAGACTGAGGCAGGACAGTGATGGCAACACTGAGCAAACACCACCAGCAGGAACTTCCCTTTCCTAGCTCCTGGTGTGACTCTGGCCACACATCTGGCAGCAAAGCAGCATTTTTTGCTTGAGGGAAACTGAATCTGAGCTGGAGTCACATGTTTTTTAGAATGTTTTTTAGAACTTCCCATGGATTGGGAATGCTAAGAAAACTCAGCAGAAAGAATATACATGTGCATGTGTGCTTCCTGGCTTCTCAGTGAGATGTATGCTTTTCCCAATTTCCTGTGAGAGATCCCAGATTCTCTTTTCTCCTTTTTTTATCCTCACTACCAGCTTCAGGAATTCTTGAATACTTTGCTAGACCTCAAGCCTGCCTGCAGCTGATGGCTGCTATTCAATAGCCACTGACTCCAGCCAATGTGCAGCCGGGGTTACCTGGTATCCCTATCAGACAGCTGAAATTCCAAAAATGTTATTTTACTGGGTTTTTAAAGAACCCAAGTCCTGTGGCATTCTAAGGCACTTCCTTTCCTGACACCTTCAAAATCAACCCGATTATTTTTAAAGAGAATTTTCCTCTGTTCCATATTGTCCAGGAATCTCAGATGAAACCCAAGAGGAGCTGCTCCCTCTGAGACAGAACCCACACCTCACTTCCAACTCAGACAACAAGGCTGCCTTGCATTTTTACCCACTTATATAGAAACACTGCATTTCCACCAGAATATTCCAGCCTGGAGTACTCACACAGCTGGCCATGATTTGAACATGAGCCCTCGTGTGCCTTGCCTGGCACAAGCGCGAGGGTCCATGGTGGGGGACACTGGTTTAGTCCCAGATCCCCAGCACACACCGGGCTGGCTGCTGGGCTGGGTCTCCATGGCCAAACCCCTGATACCTCACCTCTAATCAGTGCTGTCCTTCTACCACAGCAGGACTTCTACCAGCAGCACTGCTAACTCCCACCAAAACAGATCATGCTTTTAACTCTGACAGTCTTTTGGCAGTGAGGTAGCTGTACTGCCAGAACACAACTCCAGGGTTGGCTTTTTGATCACAATTTTCTCAGCTCTGCCAGATAAAGAGCATGAAATCTGCAGGCCATGTCAAAAGCACTAAGGCCAACTTTGTAATACCACAATTCTCTTCCAATGCTCTGAGAACCTTGAATATTTTTGAACTATGTGTAACAGGATATGAGGCAGTGTTTGATTTACCTCTCAAATGAAATTCAAGAAGGTGCATTTACAGATAGCTAAAAAGAGCTGCAATAATTCGAGACCGTGCCCTACCTGAACACATCCATTAGCTGTAAGGTTTCAAACAACATGCTTTGCAAAGACGAGGCAGGGCAGCCTAATAGATCTGCTTCAATTACAGATCTAACTCAGAGCCTCTTTCTGCCCAGTTCTGAGCAGCACTTTGAAGTCACAAGGATGAAAGGGTGCTCAGTGTCTGACAGCCTGGGGGCTCTGGTACAAATGAGCCAAAGATCTGACTCCTCATTGACCAGGGCCGGCGCCTGCTGCAGGGATCCCCAGCTTTAAGGAAAAGGTCCCTGCCCACTCCTGTCTCCTCTCAAATTCTGCACCTGGATAACAATAGAGCACACCAAGGATGGGTAAAACAGGCTTAAGAATGGAATGAACTTAGAAAAAACATTAGGAATGTGGTGAATTTATAGATCAAAAAACCTGTCCATAACTGCATTCCCAAGGGCACAAGACATCCAGCAGCATTCAGTACCAGCACCAGTTTCTACCAGCATGGGCAGGAGAATCAGGTTAACAATTCCCACAGCAATTTATAAAGGTGCCAGCCTAAACAATGGCTTTTTTAGTATCTCACCTTCAATCTGAAATAACAGATCAGTTTATCTCCCACAGTTCAGAAGCCTCAAAAAGACAAAATTTAAGTCACTCAGATTCACCAATGCTCTGTAGGCCATTAGTGGGGTTTGCAAGTCTTTGGGTAGCCATGCACCTTGACTTCAGTACATATTTTGCTACTGAACCATAATCACAAAGCTGAAAATAATAACCGGCGTAGCCAGTTCAGACATACATGACCCCACATCCCTCTGCACAGACCCAGTACCCTCGGTTCATTCCAGCTGCTGAGCCAGGTATTGTTTGGTTTCTGAATAGTAATGGAGCCAGAGCCAGACCTCTCAGTGGATAAGAACTCATTTCTTGTCAGTCAAAACTACCAAAGGGTTTTGTTTCCCTCCCCCATCTTCTTTCCCCATAATTCTGGGACGCAGAAACACGTCATAATTGCCCTGAAAGCAGCAGAGGGAATACAGCAAGGAGGAAGTTGATCTCTACATAATTCAACTCCTTTGCTTTTTGGTCATGACCCAATGAACGAGTGTTGCCACTAATATCAGAGTGCAATTAAAACCTTCCCAGAAATGTGTTCAGATTACACGTAGGCATTCATACTTTAGGGATGAAATCTTTGTCATGTACTTTAGAACCCCTGCATAAACAT
This sequence comes from Anomalospiza imberbis, assembly GCF_031753505.1. Lineage (NCBI taxonomy): Eukaryota > Metazoa > Chordata > Aves > Passeriformes > Viduidae > Anomalospiza > Anomalospiza imberbis. Next base: position 695,654 of record NC_089690.1, on the reverse strand, counting down.
TCAGTAATTGTATCCCTTTCTAACAAGTGGGGTTCTGAGAGGGGGATAATTAGTAACTAAATGGTACTAGATAATGTTATAAACACAACGGCTCGCAATCCAGCACAGCTTTTACATTTTGTTGTGCAAGATCTACAGCAAACATGTAAAACGAAGCTCTGAAGAGAGCTGACAAACGCACAGGTGTTATACTTGCAGGATGGTTTGTATTGTCGTGGGTTTTTGTGTTTCCAAGCAATCATTAAGTAATTTTTCCTCTAAATTTGGATAGATGTCTGGAGCATTTACAGCACAAACACTGTAATGCTGTGCTAGGGCAGGACTGAACTTTAAAAAAAAGCAAAAAGATAAAATAGAAGACATGTCAGAAGAGGAATTTCTGTCCCTTCTTCTTCAACTACACCTCTCAGTTTTCTCCTTGTTTCAGTGCCCAGGACTAGAAAAGCACAGGAAGAGCACACAGCATAAATGATGACCAAACAACTCAGTTGTCCTTGTGACTGGCAAGCTCACCTGCAGAACTAATTCTGCTGCTTTCCACTGTGCAGCTGTGAGCTCCCGAGCGAGCTGCCTGCAGGAGACCAGGGGTGGCTCCCCACACTCGGCTCCCCAGGAGCCCAGCCAGAGCAGACCTGCAGCCTGATCCCAGCCTCACACTCAGTCTCATCCCCTACAGCGGTGCTGTGAGAAAAGATCATTTACAGAAACACTGGAAGAGAACACTGGAACAGTTACACTCTTAAGGGCAAGTTCATGGCTCCACTACTCAATTCACCATATATGGATTTGACTTTTCTTTTTTTCATATGGTTCTTAAACTTGGTTTTTTTAATCTTAAGCTCAGTAACTCAGGCTACAGAAGGGGACATACAGAAATTGTGGTGGGTTGAGAGTGCAGTTAGCTGAGGAACTCATTAGAAGTGCAGAATGTGTACATTTTCTGTGTCCATGGTTATGTTTGAATAAATACGTTTTAAAAATTCATAAAGTATTGCACTCTGAAGTAGAAGCAATAAACATATTGTATGATATTGGATATACAGTATGACTGCTGAGATAATTTTAATTAGTCAGCTTTTAAGTCCTGCAAGGTATCTTGTGTAATTACAACCGTGTTACTTTTTGATGCATCATACTGCAGGGGACACATAGAATTTTTATTTACCTGAAGAGGAGTGTCACCCCTCACAGCTCATTCGCCTTTTGTGGCAGCTCGGTGGCTGTGGGAGCCGGCAGGCCTTGCTCTGCAGCAGGACACAGGCTGAAAACGAAGGTGCTTGTGGAGAACGGGAGGGGCAGCCATGCTTATGCAGGGCAGACTGCACTGGGCTGTGGGAGCAGGCCAAGCTCGTGGGGGCTCAGGGTGAGCGCAGTCCTGCGGCTCCCCCCGTGTCGGACACGCTGCCTTCACGCTGCCACCGCCATCTTTGCTCCCCTCAGCGCCCGCGCTCCCGCCCTGCTACGAGCGTTCCATGAGGCGGCAGAGAGCACCAATCGCTGCGCAGCGCGGGAACGCCGGGCCAATCACCGCATAGAGCGGGAACGCCGGGCCAATTGCTGCATAGAGCGGGAACGCCGGGCCAATCGCTGCGCAGCGCGGGAACGCCGGGCCAATCACCGCATAGAGCGGGAACGCCGGGCCAATTGCTGCATAGAGCGGGAACGCCGGGCCAATCGCTGCGCAGCGCGGGAACGCCGGGCCAATCACCGCATAGAGCGGGAACGCCGGGCCAATCACCGCATAGAGCGGGAACGCCGGGCCAATTGCTGCGCAGCGCGGGAACGCCGGGCCAATCACCGCATAGAGCGGGAACGCCGGGCCAATCACCGCATAGAGCGGGAACGCCGGGCCAATTGCTGCGCAGCGCGGGAACGCCGGGCCAATCACCGCATAGAGCGGGAACGCCAGGCCAATCGCTGCGCAGAGCGGGAACACTGGACCAATCGCTGCGCAGAGCGGGTACAACTGGCCAATGGGAACACAGTACTGCGGGGTGCGCGGCCGCCCCTCCCGGCGGCGCGCTGAGGGCCGGACACGCTGAGGGCTCGGCATGGCGGGCTCCAGAGCGCTCGTGTCCTGTGCGCTGTTGCCTGCCCAGGGAAAATGTCCCCAGACAGCCGCAGGCGTTGCTGAGGGCTGCTCCGCTGCTCACATGCACCCGAGCTGTGTGGGCCCGGCCAGCGCCCCACAGGCGCCCACGACAGCAGCGTCACCAGCACCCATCTGAATAATGGCCGTTAACCTCAGCTTCCAGTGCTCTCTAGGTACTGTAATGTAAAATTCACAAAGATAATTGCATTTACGTACATTGTCAGCTGAAAGCCTATGTGCGTTTATGTGTGGTTGTTAAAACATTCCCCCTTGAGGAAATGACTGGCAAATGACAAAGAGATGGTATTGTTTACACTATTTGCTCTGATAAACTTATACTGTTAAATAACTAGCTCACATTAATTACAGCGATACCTGTTCCTGAGCGCAGGCACCTGCGAGAGAAGTCACAAATGGGTCTGGGTTAAATGAGGGGACGGCAGATTTTTATAGCCGTTTCTTCTGTTTCCTGTGTGGGAATCTGCTTATAAATCACCTGGTCTGTGGCAATGTGGATGGGTGGAAAACAAGGGTGGACTCAGGCCTCGGCTGAAATTCAACCTTCCTTTCATGCAGAGGAAGGTCACAGAGGAATAAACCGCAGCATTTTTTGTGGTGGTGTACTAATGCATTCTACTAATAAATAGAAAACTAGAGCCTGCGCAATCTGGAAGTGATAACTGCTTTTCACACAACATGCGTTTTCCGTTTTTTATTAGTCAGATCTTCTCACACTTTTCCTCATTAGTTCACCACAAGATCATTGATTTTATTGCTGCAAGCTTGTCTAATTGTACTAAAAAAACCATTTTGGGTATGAGGGACCCTCACACTTTCTCCAGTCTGTTTCCTTAACCTCCTTGCCACAACCATGTTATAGAATTTGCTTTCTGTGCTGGGACGTCACAATGGGCTTTTCAAAACAGAACGCATTTCATACTTTTCAAAGCCTACAGCAAATGTATGATGCATTAAATTTAATGACTGTGTTTGTGCTTGCATTTTAATGTATTACTTGAATTGAAACGCTGATGAAAAGTACTCAGTACAAAATGTAAGTGTTTGGTGGGTACCTTTCTTCCTACCTGCCTCAGGAACTTGAGGCAGAGTTCCATGTCCCGCCTCTGCTTACAGCTGGGTTCTGGAAAGATCGTTCCCTGTGCTTTCCTGTCAGTGATCCAGATAGTCCACGCGTTAACACAGACTCGTGCAGGGGAGGAGAGCAGGAGAACTGTGCAGAGCCACCCCGAGTAATCCACCTTCCTCCGCCCGGTCTCATTCAGCACACCCTTAAGCAGGTACCTTGCACAGTGAAAGCTCTTCAGGTTCTGTTCTCTGTGCTTTTAGGTATTAGGGGGAAAAAAATAATTGTAAAATGAAACTGAGAAATAGCGATAATCCTTTCTCAGCTCAACGTGAAGTAAAATAATGAAATCTGTGTTTGAATGTGTTTCTGTGAGGCTTCTGTGGTGTGCTCTGTGCAGTTGCAGGCTGCCCCACTCTGTTCTGTGCCTCCCACATTTCTTTACTTCCTTGAATTTACTTCTCTTTGTTTTACTTCTTGCTCAGATCCCCAAAGGATCCTGATTTATATCTTAATCATCTTTTCTGCTTCCTTTGTTGAATGACTTGTTCTCCATTAAGCTGGGCCCCCAGATCCCACTGCTTCTCCCCAGCCCCCTCAGTCCCCTGCTTTGTCCCTGCTCCTCTCCTGCTCCTGGCTCACACCCGCTGTCCTTTTCCTGACCTGAGTTTGTAACCTCTCAGTCAGCCATGACTCCACTTTCTCCACGTCCTTTTTACCACCAGGCATTAGTTAATTCCCACCCTTACTCTTTAACATAATCTCTCAAAAATTTTTCCTCCTAGACTCGTTGCCAAAATGCTTCTCGCTGTGTTAATTTTGTGGCTCACTCCCTGCACCTCCCTTCCGATGGGAACTCGGCCATACCATCTCTCCTCTTTCAGTGCACCCAGATGCAGCTGCAAAATTATTTTGGTTTTTTGCCCTTCTCTGTTGTGGCTTCTCGACTTCCTTCAAAGAATCAGCAAGATTCTGTTTGCTGGTTAAGCCTTACCTTCTATTTCCTGTCTCACAAAGTACTGCAAAATACAGTGAAAAAAAGGAGATTGAGCAACACATCCATGAATATACACTCTGGAATCCCTGTCCTTAGCCAGCGTGGCTGCTCCTAGGCAGGGCGACTGCCATCCATCATTGCAATGTTCCAGCACAGGTGAGAGAGGGAAAGATCCAGGGGCAGAAAAAACTCCACAATAAACCCTCTTCATTTCATCAAGAAAACAGAAGAAAAATCTTCTTTTTCTCTCAAATATGTTACTGCTTTAATCCTTTTGATTAATTCCAGTTCATTTTCTGAAAAAAAATCAACATGTAAAATTAAAAAACATTTAAATTAAGTATTAGTCCTTAGAAATACTTCTCAGCCAAACTCTTTAGTTAGTTCAACTCAATCCAAACCCAAATTTTTGGTTCCACAAACTGTTCACATAAGTCTATCCAGAGTCAGGTTCTGCAAGGATGCTTCATATGGTTGTTGCTGTGAATAGACTCACACTGAAAGGCGAGGGAGTCAGGCACAGGTGGGAGTGCAGTGCAATCTCATCGTGAGGTATTGACATCTGGTTTGGAATGGGAAACAGGCTGAGGAGAGGGAGGCGCAGTGTCTGGGTCTCTGTGCCGCGGAGCTGCTTCTGTCAGCCAGACGAATGTATTCCCGCGTGTGTGACCGAGGGAAGCGTCCCCAGCGGATCCCGAGGAGCTGCCAGGGCTGGGCTGACGGGCGGCTCCTCTGCCCTTCCCCTGCGGTGCAGCACTCGCTGCCGTCCTGCTGCCTTCCCGGGCTCACGCCTGGCTCCAGGAGCCGTTCAGCGCTCACGGGGATGCTGCACCCGCTGATCCCCCTCTCACCACCCAGCTCTGCCCCCCGTGACCACCCCCACGGAGCTATGAGCAAAGGGTGCAAAGGGGAGAGTCGGCTGGAGCAATTGCTTGAGAATTAGGGGGAGGTCAAACATGCAGAGCCACAGGTGCAGAATGCGCACAGTTCAAATCTGGGACGGTCGCTGAGCACTTGTAGTAGAATGAATCTGTCTGGAATTGGCTTGATACACTGGCATCATTGTTAGGAATTTTGTCCTTTATTTCAAATATATTCAGCCTTCCAAAGGCTACCCTGGGGACCCTGCCCCAGTCTAAATGTTATCTTCAGTCCATTCGAGATGTTTAGAGTAGCTCGACCATTTGTCCAAGTTCAGTACAACACCTGATAACTGTGTGTAACCCACAGCCCTTTCTTTATTCTGTCCTTGACTCACACACCATTTTAGTCTGCGCCCTGTTCTTCCCAATAAGCCCTGTTTTTTCTGCCCTACCTGTAGGTGTGAACAGTATTTGGTGCTTTCCAGGTGTTTCTGCAAGGCCCAACAGTGACTGCAGCTGAGGTGTTCTGTCGACTGTTTCGCTCTTTCCTTTGTACAGCCCTGACACATCCCTACGGGCCACAGGACATTCCTGTTAAGTTGCCCATTTTAAAGCTCTGTGCAGTTCTCCTGTCATCTCTGGTAACACAAAATGTTTCCAGTGGCATTTGTTGGTTTTCTTGTAATAATTAGATTTGCAGTTGCTTCCCAATGCATTTTCCCTGCTTTGCATATTGCTTTGTCTGAGCCTATTAGCTTCTTCAGTTTCAAGAAATTTCTAAACTATTCTTAGTCCTAAATAACGTTAGACTCAATTTGAACCACAAGCCAGTATTTCATGGGGAATTACACATAAATCAACAACACCTGTCTTCATAAAAGAAATTTAAGACTTTGTGTTCATACAAATTTCCTTTGTGTCTGAAGAAGAAAGCACAGGCATAAACCAGGGGCTGTTCAGCAAGGATTATTTCCAATAACATTAAAATTATTTACAACAGTATTTATAATAAACCTGATAGAATTTTCCTTTACATGTAAAGGAATGAACCCTCCAGATACAACCACAATGTATGTAACTCCCTCTCTCACATGTACTTCATCCTCATCAATCCCAGGATCATTTCTGTTACAGAGTTAAAGAGCCAGAATAAATCAGAATCTTTCTCAGCAGGATTTTAAGTCAACACCACTTAAATTATATTATACTACCAACAATAAAAATCACCACACTTTTGTACTAGTTATGCTTTGAAATTCTTGTGACAGGAATGGACATTTTAGCTTAATTAAAATCAGCAGCAGAAACTTTCTATTTTTTGAATGTTTTTAAGAACCCATGAATTTTCAAAGTGTGACTACAGTTTTGATGTTTCATGGAAAGTGTGAGGTATTTTAGATAAATTTAATTCTGTTTCACCACCAGCAATGACATTTTCTAATGAGAAAAGCATGTTTGATTTCAAATGTGGGAAATGAGCTACTAGAAGTATTACAGCTTAATTTTTAAAATACCAAACAGACAAAATTTCTTTTAAAATGCTCTTTAACACAAAATAGATTTTAATTTGAGAAGTGCTACAAGTATTTTTTATTTCATAAAAGGGATAATAATTTTCTTCAATTGTTATTTCTAATAAAAATAACCCTCTGTCTCTGTATTATTCTTTTATGTTGTTCTCCGTCAGATCCCTCTCGCACTGAGGTAGGAATTTGCATAAAGGAGCATACACTTTGTTATACAGTAAGCATGAATATTAGCAAACTTGTGCGTCCTTCTGCCTTGTATACGCATGTTTTATTCAGAAGTGCTGGGGTTTCTTATGTTTAAAGTGAAAGTTTTTTCAGAAAAACTTTGAGCACAATGAACCAGCCTCACAGGGCTATTTTTGGCATTCACAGTGCGTTTTGAAACAGCAATATTGTCTAGAGATTTTCATAGCCTTTCGAGCATTTTGGAAAAAACTAAACACATCTTTCTTAGCCTAGAATCCTGCTGGCTGCACTGTGCCGTGGGACGGCCAAGGTCTGTTCTCAGCACAGGTTATGGCTGTGGGCAGTGGGCTGTGGGCTATGGGCAGTGGTCAGTGGGCTGTGGGCAGTGGGCAGTGGGCAGTGGTGAGTGGGCAGTGGGCAGTGGGCACTAGTGAGTGGGCAGTGAGCAGTGGGCAGTGGTCAGTGGGCTGTGGGCAGTGGGCAGTGGGCAGTGGGCACTGGTCAGTGGGCAGCGGGCTCTGGGCAGTGGGCAGTGGGCAGTGGGCACTGGTCAGTGGTCAGTGGGCAGTGGGCACTGGTCAGTGGGCAGTGGGCAGTGGGCAGTGGGCAGCGGACTCTGGGCAGTGGGCAGTGGGCACTGGTCAGTGGGCAGCGGGCTCTGGGCAGTGGGCAGTGGGCAGTGGGCACTGGTCAGTGGGCAGTGGGCTGTGGTCAGTGGGCAGTGGGCAGCGGACTCTGGGCAGTGGTCAGTGGGCACTGGTCAGTGGTCAGCGGGCTCTGGGCAGTGGTCAGTGGGCACTGGTCAGTGGGCAGTGGGCAGTGGTCAGTGGTCAGTGGGCACTGGTCAGTGGGCAGTGGGCTCTGGGCAGTGGGCAGCGGGCTCTGGGCAGTGGGCAGTGGGCACTGGTCAGTGGGCAGCGGGCTCTGGGCAGTGGGCAGTGGGCAGTGGGCACTGGTCAGTGGGCAGTGGGCAGTGGGCAGTGGGCAGTGGGCACTGGTCAGTGGGCAGTGGGCACTGGTCAGTGGTCAGTGGGCAGTGGTCAGTGGGCAGTGGGCACTGGTCAGTGGGCAGTGGGCAGTGGGCACTGGTCAGTGGGCAGTGGGCACTGGTCAGTGGTCAGTGGGCAGTGGTCAGTGGGCAGTGGGCACTGGTCAGTGGTCAGTGGGCAGTGGTCAGTGGGCAGCGGGCTCTGGGCAGTGGGCAGTGGGCAGTGGGCACTGGTCAGTGGGCAGTGGGCAGTGGGCAGTGGGCAGTGGGCAGTGGTCAGTGGGCAGTGGGCACTGGTCAGTGGGCAGTGGTCAGTGGGCACTGGTCAGTGGGCAGTGGGCAGTGGTCAGTGGGCAGTGGGCACTGGTCAGTGGGCAGTGGTCAGTGGGCAGCGGGCTCTGGGCAGTGGGCAGTGGGCACTGGTCAGTGGGCAGCGGGCTCTGGGCAGTGGGCAGTGGGCAGTGGGCACTGGTCAGTGGGCAGTGGGCAGTGGGCAGTGGGCAGTGGGCAGTGGTCAGTGGGCAGTGGGCACTGGTCAGTGGGCAGTGGGCAGTGGGCACTGGTCAGTGGGCAGTGGGCAGTGGGCAGTGGGCAGTGGGCAGTGGTGAGTGGGCAGTGGGCAGTGGGCAGTGGGCAGTGGGCAGTGGTCAGTGGGCACTGGTCAGTGGGCTGTGGGCTGTGGTCAGTGGGCAGTGGGCAGCGGGCTCTGGGCAGTGGGCAATGGGCACTGGTCAGTGGTCAGTGGGCAGTGGGCAGTGGGCAGTGGGCAGTGGGCAGTGGTCAGTGGGCACTGGTCAGTGGGCTGTGGGCTGTGGTCAGTCCGTGGGTGAAGCTCACACGTGGGCAGCCAGTGCTCCCTGGTCACTGCTCTCCGTCCTGCCGGGCTCCTGCTGGGCTTCTCTGCGTGTTTCCCAGGGAACTGGAGCAGCTGGTCCGCAGCAGCACCCTCTGCTCCCTCTCTGGCACTGGAGGGAACCTTGCTGGGGAGCACAGAGAACATTAATCCCTCGGTGTCACTCCTTTAGGAAGGATGAGCCCTCTCTGCCAGGCCCAACACTTCACACTTCAGGCTGCCTGGCCGGGTTCTTAACTCGCAGTGCAGGGGTTGGGCGCATCTCCTGTTCTCCAGAGCTCACCGACCTTGGCTTGAGCTCCTTAACCTCTTGGCATTGTGTCCGATGTCCCATTACAATAAACCACCGTGGAGAAGAATAGTATCAGAGATGAGGTAATGTTATTTACCGTGGCCGGAAGGAAGGTTTTCCTGTTTGTGTCTGAAGTCCACTGGAAACATCCCCACTGGGGTATGGGAAAGTGATGCTGGGCATGCACTGCAGGGCGTTGGTGAGGGGCCGAGCCAGGCAGGAACCCCGAAGTTAGAGAAGTTGCAGAAAGAATCGCTAATAAGAGAAGAGTTGTTGGATTTTTATATTTTCTTCTGGCCTGTTTCTGAGTGCTGTCTAATGTATGAGATTCCCAGTTAACCATTACTGGAAATAAAAGATAGAAAGGATGTTCTGAGGGACTCAGCTTTCCCCAGTTCTGCTCCCTCTGACTTTGCCAAGGAGAATTTGGAAATGCAGCAGCCAGTGTAAAAGCACCACACCTGGGTGTCCCCAGGATGCCACCCAATCTGATCCAGGCACAGTTCTCAGGGAACATTTGTGGTGTGACTGTCAAAAGGAAAAGCTGAGATTAAAAAAGTTGAAGGGAATGGGGTGGGAGGACAGGATGGCATACATACACCCTGCAGATACTCAAATTGCAATATGCAGACAACCTCAGATTAAACCCCAAAACTGAATAGTGACCAAGTCACGTTTTTTGATGAAGTATAGTTGGACACGTACACCTTTATTCTGGCTCAAGAGCTAATTACATCCTCCAAGCTGTCGAAATGAAGCCAAATGGGGTCTCTACTGTGCAGTCATTGGCTTCCCAAACTCTCTTAGACGAAAATAAACCCCAAATCCTGCAACACTGGAACAAAGAGGAAAATGGCATTGAATTGTAAAGCCATTTCACCTGGATTTCTACACTGACACAGAAAGAAATAAAAATTAGAAATGTACATATTCTTCCTTTCTCTGTGAGCAGCTGGCACCAGAGCACTTCAGGTGCCTCCTCCCAGGGTAGGGAGTGACATGGAACCAATTTATGTCACCCAAGTGACTGACCACTGACAGTGCCTATCTGCCGGCTGCGCCTTTAGGGCTAGGACAAGCACCCTCAGCCTAATTAGCAGCTTTCTCCACACGGAAAACAGCGGAGTTCCAGGCAGACCATGTTATTTGTGAACTTCTGGGGTTTGAGCAGCAGTACAACACAACAAAAGAGATACTTGAAAGAAAAAGCTGTCAAGAGTATGTCCAAATAACCACAGGAAGTTTCAAGCATTTCTCACTTTTTCCAAAGACACTGGGAAATGATCCAGCTCACCCAATGCCCAACAACTATTTATCATATTGGTGAAGATGAAGGGTTTTTTAGAAAATAAACATCATAGAAATAAGTATTTATGCTAGAGGAACCGTGCTTCAACAAGAAATGCTATTATTGTTGGTGTTCCTTGGTTTTAGCCTTTCAAACAACAGAAGTGGAGCTCCAGTTCCCACCTTTCTCCTTGGTTTGGTTTATGGCATGTCATGCAGATCTTGTAAATAATTGGGAACTATTTATTATCTCTCCAAATCAACAAACTTCAGTCAAATTGCCATCAAGGACCTGACAGACAGTCTTACACACCTTTCATAGGTACATCTCCAGCTTACAAAATGGACTGACAAATAAATCTCAGTGGAGAGTTCTTCAACCAAAATGAACCACAGATCTGATTTTAAGATATTTGCAGTGACAGGTGGCATTCTTCCTATTCTAATGTTAGTTTGCATTTGTTTAAAATTACAAAAAATTAGAAGACGTGCTACAAGTCAAGCAGTCTGACTTAAAAATGGAAATGGACAGAGTCCTTTCTTTTGTGATTAGTCTGGAGCTTGCATTGCTGGAAAGAGGGACCCAAGTGTTTGTAACTGAAGAGCACTGAATTTCATCACTGGTCTTCTGTGGAGTCATCCCACCCATGGAAAGGTGTGCACACATAAAATATGAAATTCAGTATTAATTCAAATATTACTCAGCTGGTAGAAAATAGACATGTAATTGGAAGTTTGTTCCAATTTCTAGGTTTAATGTGTAAAGACAAATCAAGCATCATGACAGCCAGACCAAATTCTAAACAGGACTTTGTGGTCCAGCTGCCTCACAGTCTGCCTTGTGAAGAAGTTCATCAGCATTCGTTAGTCTTTGTTTGCATCAGGTATCCTGCTCCCAGCCTTACACCCGTAATGACTGAGGTGACAAAAGCACAGGGGCTATAAATGCCAGGTGGGCTTCAATACAAAAATTCTTTCTCCCATTCATGCCCAGTGAAAACCAGAAATGATGGAAGACTTTAAACTCCCACCTGTGCCAAGAGGCAGATCCTTTTTCCATTACTGCAGAAAATTTAGTGACCAAGGAGGTGCAGAAAGTTCCCGGGAGCAGGGGCAGTCCCTGGCAACAAAGAGTTCAGACAGTGCTTGCCCTTTAATAAAGAGATTTTTCTTTCTCTGGGGAGAGCTGTAGATCTGTACCAGTGCACATGAGGCATGAAGAGAGACTTGGGCAATGTAAAATGTATCTTCTACCTATTTCAGGGACCTAGCACAGTATATAGGAATCAGTGTGTAAAACACTATCCTTGAAGATTTTCACAATTGAAACCAGGAGTGAGAAGGACCCTGGCACAGATGTAACCCCCCACCCCCACCTGCAAGTGCAGGTGGTGATGAATCCCAGCCCAAGAGCCTACTGAACACATGGGGAGTGCTTTCTGCTCTGTCAGAGCAGGGGATGACGTTTGCCATGGTTTGCATGCTCATGGGCACTTCTGAGAGCCCGGAGCATGATCATCAGTGTGTTTCATTTTCTGTAACAGCCTTCCCAAGTCTTCAGTCAGGCTGAGGAAAACACAAACCTGACACCCCAGCCAACACAAGGAGCAAAGGCTGTCAGAGCAATGCACACTGTCCTTGCACTGGGAGAGAGCTCTTGTGTTAGTGGGGTCTAGAAAATAATTGCCCAGCTTTGGCTGGTGGGAATATGATCATTTTCTGCTTGGAAAGATGAGCAAAAATGCTCCCTTCCGACATTCAATTAGGAGAACTGTTTGGTGTCAAAGCGCCAAGGGAATTTTAAGGGACCAGTTATTACTGCTTTATGCACAGTTCTGAATTTGCTGCTCTAATGAGCCCTTCTCTGTATCATCCGTGACTGTCACTCAGCTCGGTGAAAATGGCTCGGCCTGACAAATCCTGTTAAGCCTCAGAAATTAAATGAGATCTGAAAATGCCCAAGTCCACACCCGTCACACCCCACGCTGCTTTGATCAGCAGCGTTAGTCAAGCAGGCTTGGAGGAGAGCCAGCAAATGCAGGACAACCACCCAACATCATCAGGAGCCACCCTGGCCCTGGGGATGGCAGGGGCTCCACACTCCTTGGGACCACTGCCCTGACAGAAAACAGACACGAGCTAATGGAGCAGAGGTTGTTCCAATTATTTATTTTCCAGATGAAACTGCTGGGGAAGAGGGAACTTTGCAGGATCTCTGTAGAACTGTTCTTTAGCTCTGCCCTACAAAAGCCTTTTCCATACAGCCCATCAGCAGAAGTGCTGGCCCATCTTCGTCTTCCACTGGCCAGCTGCAAATAGAAAACTAAAAAAAAAAACAGTACTGGGGGTGGGAGGGGGAAGTAATGGACTGGGTGGCTTGTGGCATTATCCTGTCTGTGGTGGTCAGGCAGGAAGAGCTGGAGCTGAGGGGGAATATTCAGATAGAGTCTTGGATTAAAGACCTTTCTTCAGATTCCCCAAATCAAAGCATGTTTCCAGGAATTGATTCTGACAGTTATGTTTTTAATAATTTATTTTAACTAAAAGATCTCTAATGGTAGACCAAAAAAAAAAGCAGTAGGATCATGAAAAAATTATCTGAAAGGAAAATACAAGGAGAGGTTGAATCCTGTAGTGTTGATTTTAGAGCTGCAAATTAGAAACTGATCATTGAGTATTTTCTTGCATATCATCAGTAGACCAGGAGCACAAATACCATGAGATCATCTAAAAATTCACCTCAAGGTCCGTACTGATCAACTGAAACTGTAACGAGCTCAAGGCAACTGCAGGGACAACCCATCTGAAGGCTGGCAGAGAAGGAATGCCAGAACCCCACAAGGTGCCCCAAACCCTCAAGACTCACCTGCTTCCAGGTGGCCCAACCCAGTCCCTGCCAGTCTCCTCAGGGCAGCCAAGGGGGCCATTTGCACCGGGAAGACAACAATGGTGAATGGAAAGTTGATCTGTCTCACTGCTCTCCTTTATTTGACACCCCCTACAGCATTTCCTTTGAGTCAGAAAGCTCCTGCTGGGCTCACCGGGTGAGAATTCCTGGCCATAGCACCTCTCCCCAGCACTTCCACCCAGCAGCTCCCCTCCCCGCCCCAGCTGTCAGATGCAATCTGCTCCCGTGTGGGAACTGCCCTGCTAGTAGCTCTTTTCAGTTTCAGTCAGGCTGAGTTAAGAGGATGCGCGTCGAGGCTGCGGGGCAGCGTTCCGGGGCGAGGCACTCGGGGCGGTGAGGCAGAGCCGGGTGCGGGGCGCCTCGGGAGCGGGGCAGCTGCGTGGCCGCAGACGAGCTCAGGGGCAGCTGGAAAGGTCACGCAGAGCACGAGTGACGTGCTCTGGCATGTGATTCTCACATGAGTTCAGTGGTTTGACGTGGGGACTGAGCACAAGTCAGCATTTACAGCAGATGACAATCATTCATCGCAGAGGTGTCGGTCACAAACGCCGACTGACGCCGCTCCTGGTTCAGCTGCTCTGGCAGAGCCTCCCCGTGCAACTGCAACAGAACAACCTCTCACCGCTGCCGTGGCATCGTTCTGTTTTTAACCCCGTGGCGTCGTTCTGTTTTTAACCCCAGCAGCTCCAGTGGCATCGTTCTGTTTTTAACCCCAGTGCTCACTCGGTGCAGCCACAGAGGTACACAGGTACTGTGTCCCAACAGGGTGCAGCTCTTGCTTCCTGTAGCAATAACCCATCACCACTAAGCTCTGCAGCTGGGTTTCCACATCAGGACAGCCCTGCACTCGGGCAGTCTGCAAACAGCTGTCCAGACAGGGGGTCACTGCCCTTGGCCCCTGCGAGCCCCGTGGCTGAGCCCAGGGCCCCTGCAGAGCTCTGCTTTGATGGGAAGGACTGGAGTGATCACAGAGCAGCTCAGCGGGGGGACCAGAGCTGCTCACCCGCATGACACTTGGGCAGAGGAGGTGGCAGCTTCACCAGAGCAGCTAACCCTGGGGCAGATCCACATCCCCACATCACCACTGCTGTGTCGTACTTCTGCACCGGCCTCTGTGCTTTGTCCCACGCTGCCACTCACACCAGACGTGCAAATATGAAAAGAGCCTGCGAGACCTGGCCTCTACAAAGGCAGGCTGTGGCACAGCAATTCTACAAGGGGAGAGGGAAACCTGGGAGAGTCCAGCGAGACAGGGTATTCATTCCTTGTACTTTCTGCAAGAAATCAGAAGAGAAGCCCAAACAAATTCCCAGTGGCCTCATTTCCATCCCTCCTCCTTTGGCAAAGCAGCTCTCCTGGCAAAGGAAAGCCTCTCTCTGTACTGATGGCGAACGTGCTCAGCCTGATGTGCAGCCACCGTTCTTGCCCTGCTTGCAGGGCCCCGTTGGTGACCCCGGCAGGACAGCCGAGTGCAGGAGCAGCAGCGACATCGGCACCCGCGGCAGGACAGGAAACCTCCGGCGGAGCCGCCCTTCCTTCCTGCGCAGCCCGGCCAAGTCCCACACCCCCGGCCGGGGCGGGCGGCTCGCTCAGCACCGCCAACGCTGAACCAAGCACTCTGCAACTAAATTTAGAGCCTCTCATCTCGCACAACCACTTCGCAGAATCTCTGAAAAGCTGCCCGGTTGTAAGTCAAAGCATGAGCAACACATGGTAGGAAAACCACCCAGACTTCTTTTTTCGTAATATTTCTCTGATCCTGGACTTTACCTGGACCCAAGGTAGATGAGTGAAGCCCAGTCTCTGTTGGGAGCCCTGAAAGCCACTGTTTAGTTCAGCGTGTGCAAAGGACTACCAGCCTCTGAAACCACAAAGCAGCATCTCAGTGTCACAACATGCTGAAAGCCTGCAACGGTGGAGCTGACACAGCAAACAAGAGATCTTGGGACAACATCTGGTCCCCCTGATGCAGGGGGAGTTCTCCTGAAGACAGCCCAGATCTGCATGTTTAACTTGTACTCTTAGGTCTTTTTTCTGTTACAAAGATAAACAAAAAGGCAGCACAACCCCCTGCACATCACCTCTAGCAAGCAAACTTCAACAGTTAGCTGTGACCAAGAGTTTTTCTTCATCATGAATGTTGCATTTCTTGGAACTACAGAAAGCCACCCGTCCCTGGGAGCATCTTCTCGGTGTGCCGGGTGAGGGATCGTGTTTGGGAATTTCCTGTGGCCAGACCCCGCTCAAACAGGACTGCCCTGCCAGGGGCCTTTGGTCACAGCCACCTTCCTCCAGACCCTCTGCTGTGCAGAGCAGCCTTGCACAGAGTGCCTGGAAAGTGTTTGTTCTTCCCATCAGTAACAAAATCCCACCTAAAGCAGCTCCTGGAACAGACCCCTTGGGCTGAGCTGTCTGGCCTCGCACATGGCTCCAGGCACAAGCCTGAACAGAACCATCCAATCCAGCTCGGGGCTCCAGCCCATGGGGCTGTTGGCAGCTCAGGGAACGCCAGGTCCTGCTTGCATGGCAGACTGACTAGGTTCTCATTCCCCTCTTTATGATTTCTCTTTGCTTTACCATGGTATCATTTAGGATCTATTTTTATTCAGATCTCCTGTGAGACCAATTGAGGTCTGTAAAGCCCAACTGGAAACTCTTTAGCATAGCCAGGAGCATTACAGGCAAAAGAAACAAGCTATGAGGGTGTATTTTCTTGGCTATTTCTCCTACTGCTGTTAGGACTTACGGCAGACTGAAGAGTCACATCTTTTTCCTATTCCAGCTTTTTTCCAGCTGATTTGCTACATAATCCAAGAAGCAAGTCTCAGAGTCACCATAATTAGGTGTACTCTGAGCTCCCACCACCTGACAGACACAAAGACACCACAGCCAGAACAGCAGCCATGCCGCTCATGCTTGGTTGTTGGTTTTGTGAGTGACTACAAACTGCTGGGCACACTTCTTAATCACAGGATCTCAGGGTGGTTGGGGTTGGAAGGGACCTTGAAGCCCATCCCATCCCATCCCATCCCATCCCATCCCATCCCATCCCATCCCATCCCATCCCATCCCATCCCATCCCATCCCATCCCATCCCTGCCGTGGGCAGGGACACCTCCCACTATCCCAGGGTGCTCCAAGCCCAGTGCAGCCTGGCCTTGGACACATCCAGGGATCCTCAGTGAGGGCTGCCTCATCTGCTGCATTTCTGTTCTCTAGACCAAGCGTCCCTCTCCTCCTCCTGTACCTGCCTGCTGTTTTCCTGCTGCAGCAGCCTGTTCCTGCTGGCAGCCCCCTCCTGTCTCCAGGAGCCACCCTCACAGCCCGGGCTGAGCACAGCCCCAGCTGTGTGGGAAGCACGGAGCATCCAGGGTCAGCTGCAATTAAAGCACTCTCAGTGTTCATGTGCAGGCCAGCTGTAATGGCAAGTACTGTGACTATTTATCCAGTCTATGCAAGTGTGAATCAGCCTTTCCTCATCTTTTCATTTGTTAAGAAAATCAACCCCTTTTCCAGTATTCCTGGGAATCATTCATGTTCTAGCTGTCAATTGTATGGCATTGAAAAAATTTCTGATCAGTAACAGAATTACCTGAAATCCTGTGCAAACAACTGAGACAAGCTATAGAATTCCCCAGCCCCACCCCACAGGAGAGGAGCTGATGGGTTCAGGATACTTCAAGGTACTGAGAAAGACCCCACTGGGGTCTGATCAGATGTAGGAAAGACCAAGCCACTCCCATGTTGAGGTCTGTGACAAAAGTCCCATCCCAGACAGGCAGCAGGGACAGCACAGCTGCTCAGGGAAGCTTCACAAAAATATTATTAAGGGGAAAGGCTGAGTTTGGGATAAACTGGAATAGAGGCAGCTAGAATAAAGATCAGCTTTGCTAAAATAAAGAAGAAAGGCATTGCTTTCACCAAGCTTCTCTCCCGCCCCTTATTTGCATTTTCTGATGCCAGCTCCCTGCTACAGCATGGGAACGGTCGGACCAAGTGATGGATCTGCAGGTTTCTATGGTGATCAGCACAGAAATTGCCTGCCCAGCCTTGTGTGAAGGGAAGCATCCATGTCAGAAACTGCAGCTGGTATGGTGAGAGAAAACGCTGCTCTGGACTGGGGTGCCGGGGTCATCCTGGAGAGGCTCAGAGCTCGCTCACCAGCCTGGGGATGGCTGTGCAGGGCAGTGTGGGCAGGTGACAACTCATAAGAAATACTAGCAATCACCACTGAGTAATTACACAGTATCATTTAAAAATACTGATACACACGAAGTACATCATATTTCTAAATAACTGAAATATCAATTTCCTCTCATCCTGTTCCCCACCTGGCTGCACCCTCCTCTCAAGGAGTTGTGGAGAGCAAGAAGGGCACCCCTGAGCCTCCTTTTCTCCAGGTTGAGCCCCCTGCCAAAGGCTCATCTGCCAAGAAAAGAAAGGGATTCAATTCCTGTACTTGGTAACTGCTGATTGTATAACCCGTGCAGAAGGTTCTGAGTTCATGTTCACTGTCCTCATGAACACAGCACAAATCCCTGTCTCTATAAAAGTGTGAGTTCCTTACAAACCTGTGAATCAGAAAGGGAGGGAGAGAGGGTTGGAGAAGAAACAACCTCAAATCCCAACTGCCACACCCTTAAGGCAGAAGTACCGAATCCATCTATTTAGGCTATTCCCAGAAGGAAGGTCTGGATAATAAAAATGAGCCCTGGCAACAGGACAAACCTCGTTAATCGATCCAGACTAAGCCACTGGCTGGCTCTTTCCAGCTGAGAAACATCAAGTACCTTCCCCTTGAAAACCTTCCCGTGTGGCTGTCGGGGAAGGTGATGGGCTAACGACACGAGTTAATGCACCTACTCCCTTTAGGAATCAAACCTGGAACTTGTCAATTCAAGTACAGCTGGGAATAGACACTGATCTAAGTTTAAAAAAATAAATAAATAAAAGAGACATGTTTACTCTCAGTTTTTGCCCAAACGGACTCAGAAAACTCGGCCAGTTTGGTGAAATACACATGGAGAAACATAAATGCCAGCTCCTAAACATATGAGGGAACTAGCGTGGCTGAGAAGAAGGACAGAATACACACAATGATTTTCTTTTCCGAAGTCAATTACTGCAGCTCCGCGGGCTGAATGCAGCAGCTGCGAACCTCCCGAACGCAGCTGCTCCGCGGAGCCTCGGGGGCTCTGCCCGGGCAGGCGCTGGGGCCGGCCCTGCGCAGGAGCCCGGCCTGGCCCGGCTGTCCCAGGTGCCTCGGGGCGCCCCTGCCACCCCGGGCACCACGCGATGCCCTCGCAACAGGGGCAGCAGCTCCGAGTTGGCACCGCACCGCGCGGGGCCGGTGTGCGGGCAGGAGCGCGGCCGCGCCGGGCACCGCCGCGCCGGCAGCCGGGCTTGGCTCTGCTGCCCCGCCAGAGGGGCTCTGCTGCCCCGCCAGCCCCGCACAAAGAGCCAGCAGCTCCTGACACAGCTCCGGACACGACCTTTGGTGCCTGCCTTGCAGCCAGCACGGCCGGGAGCGCTCCTGGGGCCCGGTGTTACAGGGCTGCAGCACCAGATGGTGCGGCGAGCGCCCGAGCGCAGGAAATCGCCTCTGGGAAACCTGGGAGCTCAGAGAGAAACTCGAGCACCAGCCCTGCTCCCTCAGACATGCCTAAAAGTACACCGAAGAGGCATGTATTCCACATGATCACAAAGTAGAAATTAGTAGCCCATAAACAATGAATACATAAAGTATCGTCATTATGTTACAAATAATTCAATAACCATAAACCTTTTAACAGCCAAAGGGAAGTCAGCAGCGTGGTGACTGCTTTTCATCAGAACAAACCCTTTTAATAGCCTAAAAGCCTAAACCCTGAACATGAAGCAGCATTTATTGATTAAAATTAGCGTTTTTAAGTTCCCTCACCACAGCACAAAGCCTGAGGATCACGGGTCCCAGCCAGGCGAGGGCATTGCCATTCATCCCTGGGTTGTATTTCAGAGCGGGCAGAGCTGCTGTCACACCTGTTCTACGCCCGTGGAACGAGCAGGGGCTGCAAGGACACTGATTGGAAATGGACATTGTCGATAACCCCGTGTAAACCTCGGGCCAGGCATTCAGCGCTGGCTCCCCGCATCGCTCCCTGCCCGGGCAGGCCCAGCCCGGCTCGGGGGCACTTCTGCAGCCGCAGCGCACGTGTGGGGTGTGGCACGGGGCAGGGCGGCTGCAGCCGCACGCAGCATGTACCCAGCCCAGGGTCAGCGAGAGCGGGGGCTTCCTGCCCAGCACCCGCACGGCACCGCAGGCGGTGGCTTTGTTTCGGGGGGCACAACTGCGGGCAGCGGAAGCGTGAGGGTGTTTGTGTGTGTGTGAGAGTGAGTGTCTGTGTGTCTGTCTGAGTGTGTGAGTCTGTCTGTGTGTGTGTGTGTGTCTGTGTGTCTGTGTGTCTGTGTGCGTGAGGAGGGGCAGAGTGAGGAAGCTGAGAACAGAGAAGTTTCCCGAAATCTTCGGCCGCTGCCCTTGCACAGCAGCAGGGAGGGGGCACAAGCACGGAGCAGAGAGCGGAGAGCAAAGGAAGGGGCACAGCGGGACCCGCACACGGACAGAGCCCGCACACGGACAGACCCCGCATACGGAGAGATCCGCACACGGACAGAGCCCGCACACGGACAGACCCCGCATACGGAGAGATCTGCACACGGACAGAGCCCGCACACGGCGGGACCCGCACACGGACAGAGCCGCACACGGACAGAGCCCGCACACGGCGGGACCCGCACACGGACAGAGCCCGCACACGGACCGACCCCGCACACGGCGGGACCCGCACACGGACAGAGCCCGCACACGGCGGGACCCGCACACGGACAGAGCCCGCACACGGACAGAGCCCGCACACGGCGGGACCCGCACACGGACAGAGCCCGCACACGGCGGGTCCCGCACACGGACAGAGCCCGCACACGGACAGAGCCCGCACACGGCGGGACCCGCACACGGACAGAGCCCGCACACGGCCAGAGCCCGCACACGGCGGGACCCGCACACGGCGGGACCCGCACACGGACAGAGCCCGCACACGGCGGGACCCGCACACGGACAGACCCCGCACACGGACAGAGCCCGCACACGGCGGGACCCGCACACGGACAGAGCCCGCACACGGCGGGACCCGCACACGGACAGAGCCCGCACACAGAGAGACCCCGCACACGGACAGAGCCCGCACACGGCGGGCGGCCCGGGAGCAGCTGCGGCCGCGCCGCTCGGTGCCCCCGGCCTCCCGAGGTTCTGCGGGAACAGCCCAGCCCGCGGGCAGCTCTCGTGCCGAACAGCGGAGCCCCCGGGCTGATGCTCGGCTGGCCCTGGTGCCCGAGCTGCAGGGGACCCCCCTGGCTGGGCAGAGCTGGCTCGTTCTGCAGGGGGCAGTTCTGCCCTCCCAGAGCCCCAGCCCCGCGGCCAGAGCTCATCCCAGCCTCGCTGGAAACCCATCCTCAGGGAAACATTGACTTCCCATTGCTGCAAAACAAGACTGCTGGAGTGTCTTCCAGAGAGAGTTTGCATAAATCAAAACCTGATTATGCTACAATTTGAATGCTAGATTTTCCACAAGATGGTGAAGCACAGTGATCTATAATCTGTTTTGCATTGAATTAATTGAAATAAATTACCATAATCCTCCCTGAGTCCTGCAATCACTGTTTTTCAGATTGAACCCTTCCTGAGGGTTTAAAAAAAAATTTGCTTTTTCCATAAGGGTAGCTATTAGACTTAAAAATACCTGCCCTTGGAAGAAAGCTCAGCCCCAGCTGAGGACCCTCACTACCTGCTGGCTCAGCCCTTTGTTAATTTGATAAGTGCTGTGATGTATCACCACAAAAGCCCGTTTTGAAGTCAGTGCGTTTCATCTTGCAAAGAGATTGATTTGAAATTGACCCCGTTTCAAATGACTAAAAATTGTAAGAGTTTGTAATTAATTCAATTTTGAGCCTACTCACATCATGCGTTTTCCACCCAGCCTCTGGATCCCAGAGAGTATCTCCAGATTTATTCAGAGGGGAGGGTGGGGCCACCCAAAGGAACTCATCCTTCCTTCTGCAAAGTTGCTGCAGTCTAGTACTTACACCAAGGCAGCACAGCCTGGCTTCCTGAAGCACAGAGCTCAGAACTGCGGGGTTTTAGATTCTGGAACATGGATGTTTTCATCTATGTGACCACACACCCCTGCAGTGACCCACGGACTCCGAGGCTCACAAAGCTCCTGAGTGCAGAGGAGGCAGCAGGGCAGGAGGGAAAGGCAAACTCAGGGCACCTTTGTTCTCCCTCCAGTTCTGACATAGTTCAGGGGCTTATGTAGCTCTTGGCAGCCACTGAAAAATCAAAAAAATCAAGTGATGGCTCTGTCTAACTGGCGCTCCTTGATTCAGCAAGAGCAGCTGCAGAGGCAGCGCTGGGGATCAGCCCCCAGCCCTGCCCCGAGCTCTGGGGATGTTCCTGGGGCTGCTCCAGCTGCTCTTCCCAGGCCCCTCCGGGCTCTGCCACGCTGCCCTCTCAGGGCACACAGCTCCACACAAACCCTTCTCCTCCGGGATGGCCTCTACTGCAAGTGTTCCACAGCATCTCTGGCTTTTGAAACGACCACAAAAAAAAATTATAATACACCTGTTGGCATTTCAAGACAGATTCACAATTTACATAAACCCAGTGTCACCTCAGGGTAAAATCACCCAAAGAGAGGGGAAAAAATAAATTAAAGTTTACACTATAGACAGCTGAGAATTCAGCTAAAGGCGCAGGGGAAGGAAGGCTTTCTTTTATAATGAAATTACAGCTTTTAAAAAATAATCACACTACTAGGTGCATATGAAATACTTCAATTCAGGCTGTGGTTAAATTTGCTTAAATAAGGCTCTGATTTCAATGGGGTTACAAAAGAATAGAGAATTAGGGACACACATCCACAGAATCAGAGAATCTGTCAAGTGCAAATTCAAACAGTGTTAAGTCAGTGCACAAACAGAACTTTGGTCACGAATTTATATTAACAATTCTATTGTTAGCACTGGGGACACCAAACACGTTTGCTTAGGTGCGTTTACATCCTGGAATAACACAGTTTATGTCTCCACATGGGTATGCACTAACATGTTTTCCAAATGAACTCCAGTTCCTCATCAGTTAATTGCTGGTAACTCCTGAGTGCTGAAAGTGGTGACTCGGTGCCTCAGCACACCTGGAACAGCTGCACCAGGTGCACACTGAGCAACCCCAGCCTCCTAAAGCCTGTGAGGAGTCCAGCAATATCTGTCCCTGGGCTCTCAGCAGTTCCTCAGACAGGTTTGGCTCCCCGTCCCCAAGGACACAGAGGTGACACAAGCCTGGTTTCCCTCACAGACAGAGCTGCCCACAAACCAGACGGGTCAGACAGGTCAAGGCCTCACCTTTAATCACCATGGGGACCTCCTGGTTCAGCAATGCTGAACTAATCTGTGCCAGGTCAAAAGTGCTTGAAGAGAATCCAGAAAACACTTTTTAGGTGCTTATAATTGGCTAAATAAGCACACACCTCAATTTCTATGCTACTGGTCTGACAGTCAGCGAGTGCAGGCACACAATTCCTTACTTTCTATGCTAGAAGTAGAAAAATGTGGATATTTCCCAAATTGTGGATACCAGATACAGCTTTGTACATATGCATAAATATTTATGGTCAGCAATCTGTAACTGTCACTGCAGAGGCTGAGGCACAGTAACACTGTAAGGAAAGAAATGCCTCAGTATCTGTGAGCTCTAATTCACTCCAGGCCGACCCAGTTCTTTTGGAAATAATCTTTTCCAAGCGGTTTCTCTGCTGAGAGTCCAGGCCTTAGAAATACCTTAAACATACAGTGTTCTCCTTAAACTTTATTGCAAAAATATGTGGAGACATGGCATGTATTTCTGGAATCTGTGCAGCTTGTGCTACACAGCAACTCAGATGTGAATCTCCTCTCTACTCTTTCCTTTAATTAAAGGAGAAACCAAAAGATCCAACAACCAAAGGGAAAGCAAAACACGCACTAAAACAAACATAACATTTGAAACAAGAAACCCAGCAGAAAATAGACAGCCAATCTGGGATGCAGCAGAGTATCCCAAAAAGAAGGGAAATCAAGATTGCAAACATTGGAAACTCAATGACTCAAGCACTTTGTTAGCATGCTTTCATCTTGACTTTGGTAATCATCAGTAAACTTGGCAGCAAACTCCCCATATGAAAGGGGGGTACGTGATACTGCTGTAGCTCATTCAGGGGATAAAATTATCACTAATCACATCCTTCAGCACTCACAGCTCCCAAGCCCCCTGAGTCACATTGCAACAATCATCACTATAAAGTTCCACACAGCTTAAAAGAGATTTTGGTGATTAGCGGTGTGGGGAAGCTCAGTCTAAACATCAATCTCATCCCTGGTGGAGAACACACGTTGTACAAATGATTTTTGCACTTTTGATTCCACTTAGCAATGTAAGGAGGGGAAAAAACCCAGTAAATCCATAATACACACACAAAAGGATGTTTTATACCCAAAACAGAAGCATGGAGCCCATCTCCCCAGCTTCCAGCAAGACATCCTGCTCCCTGCCTGCCACACAACCATGTCTGGCACCTGGGGAACCTGGCACTGTGTGTCCTGCTTCCAGCCCGACCCCACAACCCACCCCAGAGAGCTCCCTGGCAGATCCCACCCTGCCCAGCCAGGATTTCATCAGTCCTGTGCTGCTGCTCCTGCCCCAGCTCACCCCAGGAGCCCAAGGCAGCAGAGCTGGGGAAGGCACCACGACCCAGCAGAGGACGTCAAACACAAGGCACATTTTGTGTTTTTCAGGACCACAGAAACATTCCGTTTTGATCTCCAAAATGTACCTATTTTATGCTTCTACAGAAAGTGTTTTTGGAATATCTGCAGGGATTTCTCTTTCAAGCTACCTCTCTGGACAAGAGTGGATACAACACATGTACCCTGAAATTGGGATAACTGTAGGAACACTACAGAAACAGAGAATTAGATGAACGTACCCACAAATGAGAAACTGGGAAGGGACAGCTGCTATAAACACTGACCTGTACCTTCTGCAATACCTGATTCAGAGGAAAGAACAGCCACCTTCGATTTCAGGTCATTTTCACCCACTACTCCGTTTACAACCATCCTCAAAAGCAACCTAAAACATCCCCATTCACCCTAGTGCAAGAAATGAACATGATTGTATCAAAAGACAAGAACTGTAGCAATTTTTGATCATTCTGTGCAGTCTCATTGCTGCAGCATTTTTTGCACAATCTTTATTGGTCTGTCATGCAGAGAAGAAACATCTGGGATCTGTTTGTACCTGGACATCAAGTCCATTAACTAAGCACTTTTTATAATGTTC
The DNA here is from genome assembly GCF_031753505.1 of Anomalospiza imberbis. Taxonomy (NCBI): domain Eukaryota; kingdom Metazoa; phylum Chordata; class Aves; order Passeriformes; family Viduidae; genus Anomalospiza; species Anomalospiza imberbis. Next base: position 671,165 of record NC_089690.1, on the reverse strand, counting down.
CCTTACAGAACTTTGTAGAAATAAATGGGGTTTGAATCCTTGCAGCTGAAGTTACATGTCAGGCACCATTTCCTTAAAAATCTCTCTCTGTCAAGGACTACAAAACAAAGCTATGGCTTCTTGATCAGTCTGCTCTTCACCCAAACCTCCAAAAAACCCAAGACTGCCAAAACAAAAAAAAAGAGTCAATACATAACAGCTGCTTTCAATATTTTAAGATTTACTTGAATGACTCGCAATGGTTAACTGACTTCTAAGTTTACAGTGGTTTAGGTGGGATCTGGGACCTGCTGGATAGTGCAGATTAAGGATTTGAGTTCTTGCTTTATGCACAAGATGCACGTCTGGCATGGACAGCAGCAAAGCAGCCCCGGTGGTGGCTGGAGCAGTTGTACCCTTCAGAAATTAAAAGAGCCCCAGTGAAACGCAATGACAGCTCTGGAGCTTTCTGCAGGAACACCTCTGCTCATCATCCTTGACCAGGTTCTGCTGGGGGCTCCTTCAGCACCATAAGGACAGTCCCATAAGGACAGTCCCATAAGGAAAGCTCCAGAGCTGAGGTCACTGAGGTGAGATCATCCATGGAAAGGGAGGAATTCTGATTCCAGTGAAGTCAGATCACACACACACACACACTGACTCTTCCTTGGGAAACACAGGAGGATTTTTGATGACAGACTAACAAACTCAACACAAATTAAAACACAAAATCAACAAAAAAGCCCAAAACCCCAACACATGCAGCCCCAGCAACACACTTGCACTCCATTTCTCATCACTACAACTCACTTGAATACCTTTTGCTTTTTGCAATGAAAGTTTGTTCTCAAATCCCTGTCATCTGCTGCACACATGGTTACCAAAGACTGTCAGCCCCAAACACAGTTCTACAGTTTGGGCAGATGCTGGATTCCTGCAGAAAGGAGGTTCTCAAACACTGCTGCAGCAGTGCGACAGGAAGGAGAGCCTTTGACACACACATTTTGCACGAGGCTGTAAACACTGCAGGAACAGGCTGTAAGCTGTGAATGTCAGTATTTAAACCACTGCCCCTTGGAAGTGAGCTCAAACCCTCAGTTTGCTCCTAGAGCAGGTCTCAGATCTCAGCAGACCACCAAAGGCTCTGCCCAGGGGTGCAGCGAGGCTCCCAGAAGAGCGCCTGGGCTGCTGTACAAACCTGGCCGGGGACGGAGCCTCCGATGGCAGCAGAGCCCCAGCTGGTCTCCACGTGCCCCGTGGGAGCCATCCACGCACTCCATGCACCTGTGCCACTCCTTTCAGCACAAAATCCTGAAAGAACATGCAAGTTTCTGCATTTTGTCACTCCTGGAGGAAATCCGAGCCCGAACAGCACCTGCACACAATGAGTACCCAAGTGAGGAAGTCATAAAGAGCCAGCTGCCCTTTATTTAAAATGCCCTTTGCAAACAACTTGCCGTACATTCTTTTGAGAGAAGCAGAACCACCAGGATCCCACAGCCACAGAGTTCCACATCAGCTGCAGCACCATCAGAGCAAGGAATCCTGAGCACGGCGTTGAGCAGCAGCACAGCAGCTTTGGGCCATGCCGAGCACACGGCACGCTACAGCCACGGGCACCGGGCCGCCAGACACTTTCTGGCAATAGAACAAGCTTGGATTTTTAAAAATACAATCATTATGTACAGCAAAATATGTGATCACAAGACCAGCCTTAAACCAAGGCCTTGTTTACACGACTTCTGCGATGTCAGGAAGTATTTTGGCCGGGAATTTAATTTTTCTTCCAAAACAAGTAAATATTTGCAATTCTCACTGTGAAAAGAGTGATATACCACCTCTGTATTGACACGGGTGTAAGATATTCCCACAGGGAAAAGGAATAAAGAGTACCTTTAGATTGATACAACATTTCCCTCAAGTGTCAAGCTAATATAGCTTTCATCACTCAGTCAAGTTAAAGCAGGATGATTTTTTTCAGATTTTATAGACAAGGCCTATGTTTAACAAGCACCAAAACACTTCAGAGTATTTGGAAGATCAGACTACTGAGCTCTACACTTTGTACTGCCCTCACCAGCCACAGAGAACATGGAATGCCTAAATACATTCAAAATCCTGGTCAGACAGTGCCATGGCTGCTTAAATGCTTCCCTGTTTAACAAATACAGCTTTTTGGCCAACGCCAGAATGCACCACTGGAAGGCCCAGCACAACACAGAGCTCAGCTGGCTGCCCCCAGCTGCTCTGCCAGGCTGAGCAAAGCTGCACTTGGTGTGCTACAAACACCCGCTTTTGCTTTATTCCTCAGGCAGCGGGGAAAGAGGCACTGGGGAACGTGAGGGATCTGCTGGCTCCTGGGAGGGCACAATAAATACCTGCTTTTATCAACCAGATCAAGCTGCTGTCAATGCACTGATCGAGGCCTGGTGGGTGCTAAAAACTGTACATTCCCATTGAATTTAAGGCAAAATTGAACCATGGCAGTAACTGAGAGGTAAATTTATTTTTTTTAACATCAGACATGCAGTTTGTAAGCTGCAGATGTGGCAGCAGTCAAGCTTCCTTAGCTTTCAGTGCAGCACTTGGGTTAAAAGAAACCCCTTCTGCCAGTGTTATTCCCCTGTCTTCCCAGCATGGGAGTCCTCGGGCTTCGAGTGAACTTTTAGGAATTCCTGGAAGATGAGCCGCAGTGAGGCTTTCAAATTGATGTGTTCATCAGAGGCAGAGCCCAGGCAGCAGCGAGGGCCCCAGCACTGGGGCTGCCTCCTCCAGCCTCTGCTTTTCACTGGGGCTGTCACTGAGACTGGCACAGCCCCACTCCTGCACCACGCAGGGCCCTGCTGGAAGCACACACCGGAGCTGGGCAGGAGAAACACGCTTCCACTACACAGTCCTTCACAAATTTGCACTAGACACTTGATGTTACTGCAAAAAGTATCCAATTGTGACTAAAGCACAAATGGCAATTGTCACTTCAAATCGTAGCATCAAACTGACACTGCACACTGCTCTGCCAGTGCTGGGGCACAAAGTTTTCCTACTTAAAACAGGAGAAATGACCAGAATCACAGAGGAATCATGGCAGTTACTCTTCAGCTGGCCTGATTAAAAACCCCTTTACACGTCATTGCTCAACCTTTGTTTTTGAGAGGTAAGATAATTTCAAGACTTCTTGGGACAGGGGGGAGAAGGAAAAAGAGAGCTGCAGGTTTTGTGCGCAGACCTCTAAAGAAGGGGCAAAGAGAGGGAGAGAACAGGTAAAAGAAGCTCCTTGGATCTTCCAGCTGATGGGAGGCACAGGTCTCCTCCCACCCCAGCCCCTCTGCAAACCAGAAAACAAAAAGGTCTGGTTTATCATTTTAAAGAGGTAATGCAGTGAGACCAAAAGTTTGAATTCCATAAATAATTGACCTTTAGAACTTCACCCCAATAAACCACGCTGCTTCCAGGAGGGAAAAAGGGCCTGATCCTCCAGGGCGTGTTGCAGTAAGCCCACACCGCCTTCCCAAAGCTGCCTCTGAGCGCAGAGCTTTCCACAGCTTGGCAGCACACTGGGCCAGGACCTGAATTCAAGCAAACTCCTGCGTCAAAAACGGCTAAATATTAGATAAAACAGCAATCTGTTGCTTTGCCTTTTTTCACCACTGTTCTTAGCTAAAGCCACCCCTCCACCGTTCACTGCTACTGAGACATAAATCTGGATTAAGAGCCTGTGTGAAAGTCAGTGTTTCATGTGATACATAACAATGCACAAAGTTGTTTTCTAAAAAACAGCATTTGTATTAAAATTCTTCAAATGGATAGACATCTCTTCAATGCATGTCTGCAATTAAAATGACAATTGTTAGAATTTTCTTGGTACATCACAACGATAAGATATCCTTCTTTACTGGCTGGAGGCACATCCCATGACAAAATCAAAGGGAAACAGAACAAAAAAAAAAAAAAAAAAAAAAAAAGTCCCCCCACCCAAAAATCCCAAAAGGCTAAATTCTTGTAAATGTGAAGTAAATGAAGCCCAAACTTGCAAGACATGGAAATAACAGTTAAAAGGCTCAGATGGAAATAAGAAATAAATTCCACTAACAATAGGCCCTTTTGTCCTGGCTTGCTCGGTGTGATTACTGCAAGGAAACTGTTAAGTAGTTTTTGGAGTAGTAGATAATGGGATTCTGTGGAGCTTTCACAGGTTGGCACCGGCTGGAACAGCTGAGTTTTGAAGGCACTCTACAGACACAGGGCTGCTGTTGGCCCTGCATCACTCATGGGAAGTCTTTGCACTTGAGAGAGCTAGTCATCAAAATCAGGTATTGCCAACCCAAATCCAAAACCCCGCGGCAAAAAAGTACCACCACCCCCCCCGCCCGCCAAAGGAAAAACCAAAACCACAACGAAATCACACACACACGCACACCTAAAAAATTGTGCAGATTTGTAACATTTTCACAGCTGATTAAAAAAAAAAAAAAAACCAAAAACAAAAACAAACAAATAAAATCAGGAGAAAAACCACCACGCTACCACTCTCCTGCAAACTCCCATCCGATACAGCAGGTAAACAAAATAGAGCATTATTCCAGGGATATCGGCGGCGCTGCCCGGCGCCCCGAGCCTGGCAGCACCGATCGGGTCACAGTCCCAGTTCCATGTGCAACTCTCCGGGCGGGACGGCCCCGCACCGCTCCCGCTTGCATAGAGACCGCGGGGAGCGGCGCCGGGACGGGCCCCGCTCCCCGGGGCCGGCCGGGTCCCCGCGGCTGTCCCGGGGCTGGCCGGGCTGCGGGCCCCGCTCCCCGGGGCGGGTTCCCCGCGGCTGTCCCGGGGCTGGCCGGCTCCCCGCGGCTGTCCCGGGGCGGGTTCCCCGCGGCTGTCCCGGGGCTGTCCCGGTCCCCGCGGCTGTCCCGGGGCTGGCCGGGTTCCCCGCGGCTGTCCCGGGGCTGGCCGGGTTCCCCGCGGCTGTCCCGGTCCCCGCGGCTGTCCCGGGGCCGGCCGGGTTCCCCGCGGCTGTCCCGGGGCTGGCCGGGTTCCCCGCGGCTGTCCCGGGGCTGGCCGGCTCCCCGCGGCTGTCCCGGGGCGGGTTCCCCGCGGCTGTCCCGGGGCTGGCCGGGTTCCCCGCGGCTGTCCCGGGGCTGGCCGGGTCCCCGCGGCTGTCCCGGGGCGGGTTCCCCGCGCGGCTCCGCTCCCCGGGCGGCGGGACCGGCTGCTCCCGCGCCCGCCGCCGACACTGACAGGAAATATGCCATGACCAAGACTGGACGAAACGTACATGCCGAGAAAAGCCACATTTCCAACACGATGAATTTCTTCCCCGATGCCGTCTCCCCGAGCGTGGCCGCCGGGGCGCGGGGCCGCCGCCGCCCTCAGAGGATGGCGCAGGAGGCGCAGCACGGCTCGTCCCCGTTGGGCTGCGCCGCGTAGTTCATCTGCCTGACGATCTCGGCGAACAGCTCGTCCACAGACGCTTTGTTTTTGGCCGAGGTCTCCATGAAGGGGCAGCTCCACTCCTCGGCCAGCGCTTTGCCCTCCCCGAAGGAGACCTCGCGCTCGCCCTCCAGGTCCACCTTGTTGCCCACCAGGATCATGGGCACCCGCTCGTACCTCTTGACGCGGATGATCTGGTCCCGCATGGGCTTGATGTCCTGGAAGCTCTGCTGGTTCACCAGGCTGTACACCAGGATGAAGCCCTGCCCGTTCTTGATGTAGAGGTCCCGCATGGAGGCGAACTGCTCGGTGCCCGCCGTGTCCAGGATCTCCAGCACGGACGGGGACGAGTCCACCTCGATCTCCTTGCGGTAGAAGTCCTCGATGGTGGGGTCGTACTTCTCGATGAAGGAGCCGGTCACGAACTGCACGGTAAGGGCGGACTTGCCCACGCCGCCCGAGCCCAGCACCACCACCTTGTACTCCCGCATGGCTCCCGCCTCCCTCCGCCGCCTCCCGCTCGGGGCTGCCGCGGCGGGCGGGGACGGGGCGGAGGGAGGGAGGGGACGAGGGACGGCCCCGCGCCGGGGCGGAGAAGCGGCGGCCGCGCCTTGCGGAGCGGCGCCGGGAGAGCCCCGGGGCCGGGCAGCGCCGAGGAGGAGGAGAAGGAGGAAGGGGCTGAGGAGGAGAAGGAGGGAGGGAGAGAGGGCGGCGGCGCTGCCGTTACCGGCCCCGGCCCCGGCGCGGCGGGACAGCGCTGCCGCGGCCCATGGCGGCCGCGCCCGCCCATTGGCTGCGGCGCGCGGCCCGCGCCCGCCCATTGGCTGCGGCGCGCGGCCCGCGCCCGCCCATTGGCTGCGGCGCGGCGCCGCCCGCCCCCATTGGCTGCCGGCGGCGAGCGGCGCTCCGCGCCCCGCCCCGCCCCGCCTGTGTGACCCCCGCCCGCCGCGGGGCCGCGCCGTGCGCGGGATCGGGATCGGGATCGGGATCGGGATCGCGAACGGGGACGGGATCGGGATCGGGATCGCGAACGGGGACGGGATCGGGACCGAGGACGGGAACGGGGACGGGATCGGGATCGGGAACGGGATCGGGACCGGGGACGGGAACGGGGACGGGAACGGGGACGGGATCGGGATCGGGAACGGGATCGGGATCGGGATCGGGATCGGGATCGGGATCGGGATCGGGAACGGGAACGGGACCGGGGACGGGAACGGGGACGGGAACGGGGACGGGATTGGGATCGGGAACGGGATCGGGATCGGGATCGGGATCGGGAACGGGCTCGGGACCGGGATCGGGATCGGGAACGGGAACGGGATAGGGACCAGGAACGGGATCGGGAGCGGGATGGGGATCGGGATCGGGAACGGGATCGGGATCGCCGCGCGTCCCCTCCCGCCCAGGGCCCTCCGCACGGGGATCGGGATAGGGATCGGGACCGGGACCGGGACCGGGACCGGGATCGGGATCGCCGCCCGTCCCCTCCCGCCCAGGGCCCTCCGCACCGGGATCGGGATAGGGATCGGGACCGGGACCGGGATCGGGACCAGGACCGGGACCGGGATCGGGATGGGGATCGGGATCGGGACCGGGACCGGGATCGGGACCGGGACCGGGATCGCCGCGCGTCCCCTCCCGCCCGGGATGGGGGGGGCCGGCAGCCCGGGTGCCCCACCCCGGTGCCACCGCCCCGGTCCCCTTGACGCCGGTGCCGCCGGGCCCCGCCCGCTATCGGTGTCCCGCACCTCCCGCCCTATCGCCGCCTGCGGCCGGTGCCAGGGCCGGGCCGTGCCCGGACGCGGGGAGCCGGCTCGGGGTTCCCCGCGGCTCCTGCCCGCCCCGCTGGCCCCGGAGGCTTGGCGTGCCCGCTGACCCACGGCCAGGCTCGGGGGCAGCCCGCCAGTACGCCCCCGTGTCCCGGTTTCCCCCACGCTGCCCAGTCGGGACCGACTGGTGGCTCAGGCCAGGGATGTGGCCGTTGCCAGATGTTGAGGCTGCTTGCGCTTGGTGGCCCGTGACCGGCAGCGTGGCCTGGCAGGGCTGAGTCACAGGGACTGGCTATGTGCCACTCTTTGTACAAGTCATCCCTTGGACTTTCTATTAGACACTCCTTTCAAGAAAGTGTCATTAGTTGTTTTGGCACCCTCCAGTCTTGGCTGTTGCATCTTACTCAGTTCTTTACAATTCTCAGTATTTATTCACATGATGGTGACATTTGGATCCTTTCTACCACACCTTGTTTCCAAGCCTAATCTAAACACAGCGCTTGGGGCAGGCAAAGTCTAAAGGATTTGACAAACTTTTGTAAATAATGTTCTCTTATTCCTGAACAGTTTTCACGGAGGCTGAATTCTACTGGAATTATTTTTGCAGTATTCAAGTGCTGTGGGGATTCACCCCCGTGGTCACCGATCCTCTGGTGAGTGCTGCGCCCCTGGTGATCCCCTGGAGCTCAGAGTGAACCCCTCTGCTGCTGGTGTGTAAGTCTTTGCAAATAAAACCTCTCCTGAGGAGCAGAAACGTGTTCCAGCAGCCCAGCAGTGGAATGGGCAATGGTTGGAACAGCTCTGTTAAATATGTGACGCGCGTGGTTTGTGGTAGCTGAGTGTGCCCAGGTGGGGTGCTGCTCTGCCAGGCCCCACCTGATTCTACCAGCTGCACATTCTTCTCACGCACCTACAAAGCCTGTGGGCTGCAGGCTGCTCCTGGGCTGCTGTGCAGGTCAGCCTGGGGGTGCAGCAGGTCTTTTATCTCCCATCACAGCCCCGGGGCTGGGCTTTGGTCCCCTCTGTTCTGGACTCTGCCCAGGTAACCCTTAGCTTGTGACAGACTCTGGGCCGTGGCTTCCCAGAGCAGTACTGCAGCTCCTGCAAGCACTGAGGAAGATCTCTGAGTACTTCCAGCCTCTTCTTCTGGGAGTTGTGTCTCCACGGCTGCTTAGCCCGTCCTTTGGAAACTGAATAACTGAGCTCCCTTGGAAGCTTTTAAACCATTTCTCCACTTGTTCTTGCCATTCCTTTCCCTGTCCATCTGATTCCCCCTCCTAAAAGTATTCTGGGAGCAAATCTACCATGTCACCCAGCCTGATCTGAGCCAGCCAAAATCAAGTCATGGGCTGGCAAAGTTCTCTTCAAAACCAGCTGTAAGAATTGCTGGAAGGCCACAGTGTCACTGCAGAAATATTTTATTTTCTTGATCTGTGCTCAGGTTTTGGGTATGATGTGGGCTTGCTCACCTTCATCACTTCTGTAGCAAACCCATATCTGAATTATTCACATTACTCTGACTCCCAACATGCCAGTAGCCAATTTTATAAAGACCAGACTGTAATGCTGGTTTAAATCCTATCTATTGAATCCCAACGCACTGCTGGACTGTGGTGTGTGTTGTTTTTTTCAGTGACAGAATAAAGTTGCTCTCCGTTTTTAAATTCTACACTGTGCTATTGATTGCTGCTGTTTCTGAAAAAGGAAATGTATCACGTTCAAAGTAACAAACAATCTTTATGCTGTTGAGTTTAAATATGGAATATAATTTCTCAAGTGCCAGTGCCCTACTACATGTATTAATTTAATCTCTCATGTTACCAGCCAGCCCTAGGTAATTAGTTAGTCTGCAGTGCAGGGAGTCTGTGGGAAGTAAGTGAAAGAATCAAGTCTGTTTTTCTTAGAAATGAATTCTGGTGCAGGGCTACAGACCACTGAGGGATCTGTGGGTTGGAAAGTTTGAAAATCCCTGGCTGAGGGTTTAGGCACAGAAGTTAAATGAATCACGAGAGGATGCAGCACATAATATTTGAAATATGAAGCGTGCATTGCATTGGGTGGTTGTGCTTCATGAATGGTAGTGGTTTAGATTTTCAGGAAAAAAATTAATGTCTTCCTGAAACAAGCTCTGCTTGGGCAATGTGAAGGCATGACAGTGCAGCAGAGTCTAGGCAAAAGATAATCATCAGAGTTGGCTGATTAATTTGATTTTCAAAATGATCAAGCATATTTTAAAAACCATTTCAGGATGATTTGGTGCTATCTTAAAAATGCCAAAATAAAAATCAGCTGAAAAGCATAAATTTGGTTACTAAGCAGTTCACCATACAATATTTACATGCATAACCAGCTTTTACTGTGCTGAGTAACCCTGCTGGTTCAGTAAAACTGCTCGTACAGGCTGAGGTTATTTCTCTGCATAGTTAGAGAGCGAGCTGTGAGCTGCTGCTGTTGGAGAACCTTTGTGCAGTGGCTGTGGTGGGTTTTTGAATGGATTGTACTTGGTAGGCCAAGATTAAACAAGGGTAGTTTAGATCAGTAACAGGTGCAATGTCTAAAGTTTGAGTACCCTGAAAGTTTGTCAGTGCCTGATGGCAACAAGATTTAATGCTACAAGAAGAAGTAAAAACTTCCTGGTGTTCCTGAAGGGACCTTCTAACCGGCTCTTCTTTAGAGATGCACAGCCACGCTCAGAGCCGTGGGGTCAGTGTCACCAAAGGGATGTGTCACCTCCTGAGACCTGACCGAGTCCCACTGAGCTCATTGAGAGAGAGATTTTACAGGACTCTGCTCTCCCTGAGGAACGGAGAATGCTGTGAGGAGTGGGCTGAGCTTTGAGGTATTTGTGTTTCTGCACGGGTTTGCTGCTGCACCTCGGAGGGCCGGGCTCTGTAAGTGGAGCTGAGCTAGAGTCTGGGAAATGCAGGGCTCTGGGTAAAGCAGACACAGAACATGCTCAGAGTCAGGGGCAGAATGGGCCTGTCTGACATCTGAAGCTCCCGGGCAGAAAGAGCTGCTTGCCTTCAGTCAGAGTTTCTCTGCCCCTGTTGGTGACTGCACACTGAAATAAGGTTTATTAATACGTGGGAAGTTCTTGTGACTGTGAAAGAGACTTCTGAGATCATAGTGCTCTGCCAGGTACCAGCTAGGTAGGGTGATAATTGAATTTTAAAGCTACAAATCATACTAAATGTTGTATTTTAATTTCTCAGCACTGCTGCTGAGAAAATCCCAAGGGAGGTCACGGGCTAAGGATACTGCACATCATTTCATGCCTAAGATGGCAATGTTCCCTGGATATAACAGACATTCCTTACCACTCACTTCAGATTTAGTGACTTAGCTGGCTCAGAACACAATATAAAACAGTTAAACGGAGAAGATTCAATCATTTGGGGAAGAGTTGCTGTTCTGTCACTCCCATGCTGTCAGTATGTGACATTAATATTAATAGTAAACCTAAAGGTAAAGGGAGAATAATTACCAGGGGAAACTAAGAAGAGAAAATAATCTCAGAGTTCAAAGAACGGAATTGCACCAAATGTTTTCTGGCATTGAACAAATCTGGAGAAATTTTTCAGTGTTTACTCATTTTGAATGTATGAAATTGAACAAGATTTTGGGGCCTAAATTAGTTTTTAGTGCAGTGGTGTAGAGAGAAGTCTTTATTTTGGATTTGGCAGCAGGATGATTTAGGTTGCTTTGGAGGGGTTGAGGAAGGAGAAGATGACAAAAATAACCTGGCATCCAACAGCATTTCAATCTAACATTTAACATATCTGCACCTTGAGAACTTCTCAGTAATTCCGCACGTGAATCCGTAGCTGCAGCCAGGCTGCCTCGCGTGTGTCTCTGAATGCAGTGGCGCTGACAATGCCCATTCCAGATCAGGGTGTGCTCACAGGGACTCGAGGAGACAGCAGCCAGGGTAGTTCCAGGGGCAGGTTTCGCTGTAAGTGGAGCTGCTCTGTGGCAGCCCCCGGCAGGCAGAGCCCCTGCTGGCACCGGCGGCCGGTGACTCCACAGCCCTGGGCTGAGCTGGCTCCTGCCCTGGCTCAGCCCCTGGAGCGTGTCCCTCCTGAGCAGGAGCTGGGCTCTGCAGTCACCCTGTCCTGCCCAGCTCCTGGGCCTGGCTGGGGAGGGGAGCCCCTCGGGGACTTTCCTCTGCCAAAAGATCCTCAAATGCAAAATAGCAAACTTGCGTTTTTTCAAGAAATAATCACAGCTGCTGGTGGGTGTAAACAAAGTACAAGACTTTAAAAAAGAAAGATAAAAGTGACACACATACACAGAAAAAAAGCGTTCGTTATTTCCATCAAAAGTCCTGCCAGAGATCTTATCACTATTGCTAAAGTAGCCTGTGCTGCCATAACTTATCAGATGTTTCCCTTGAATTGGTGTCATAATGCCACTTTATGGCTCTTTGTGAGGAATGTGTTCCATGGCATGCTTATATCCCACTCCTAGACGTGATATTTATATTCAAAATATGCATAGTGGTCGAAGTTCAGGTCTCTTCCTCTGTTCGTTATTTGTTGTCAGCTCCCTCCTATTCACCCCAGGAGCAGTTTACCTGAAAGGTTATGGGGTTTGGGTGAGCACCCAGAACAGGGAGAGCAGTTCTCTGTTCCTGTGTGCAGCACTCAGTTCTGTGTAGGTGTGGTGAAACAACTTTTGGAACCATAAATGTAATCCTGATAACACTTGCATGGAAACAGTGCTATTGTATGGTAATGAAACTGCTGTAATCAGCCTGGAGTGAAACTGGTGACTAATTCAAAAAGCAAACTTCCTGTCTGCAGCAAAAGCCCTTCTGGAGAAAAATGCCTTTTCTTCACTGCCCCGTGGCACTGTGTCACATTGCAGCCTTAACTCTGCTGCTGGGAGTGCTCAGATACTGCAGATAATTATCGTCTGGGGTTTTCCCTCTTGAATATGTTTAATTCCCCAGTCTCCTGACCAGGAGCAAAGAGTTTTAGTGACAGTCTTCTGTCAGGGCCGGGTGGAAGGAGTGCTTCCAGCTGGGATCTCTGGGGATGAGATGGGACAGTTCAGAGGTCCCAAAGAAGCAGCACGTGGGTCACCTGGTGATGGACTTTTCCTCCGTGTGAGGAGTCACTGTAACCATCTGTAACCCCGGTTTGGCTGGGGTGGTGGTTACAGCTGGGCTTGGGGCTGTTGGTAGGTGGTGAGGTCTGGGGAATTTTCCCACTCTCCAGTCTGCTGAGAAGGATGCCAAAGACCAGATTTTGGGAAGGATGGCATCGTTTCAGCTCTGAGACGTGGGCTGTGCTGTATATAGTGCACAGAATAGCTTCTGCAGTACTCAGCAGAGTTCTGCTGCCTTGGGTCCTTGAAAGCATTTGGGTGTAAATATTGATTGTATTTGAGAAATTTAAAGTAATTTGGGGGCAAACATATCAACGAAGGAGATAAGGATTTTTTGAGACTCAGCCTCAGTCTGATGTCAGTAGTTTGCAGCCTCAATAGCCTCCAAATCTCTTGCAATCCTTAAACACAAAGCCATGGTTTCTGATTGTTTTACAAGGGCTGCTGCTGTTTCTGGCTGGTCAAGGCTGAAGGGATCATTGTGACTGGCCACTGATTGTGTCACCAGCCTAAGGACTGTTTCATCTTCCAGGATCGAGGTGAACGTGGGAGCAAACCGAGTCTTGCAACGCGTGGCCCTGCAGATAACCCCACCCAGCAAACAGCACTAGTGACTGATGGGCTCTGAGAGTGAGCAGATAAGGCCCAGTGGTGCTGATACCACTGGGTCTGTGAGCCGTGCTCGACATTGTCAGGCGGGCAGTCCGGAATGCTGATGTGACCCTTGGAGGGTCTGGCTCCTGGTTGTTGTCACAGGCTGTCAGGACACAGGGCTGTGTCCCTGCGGGCTCCTCACACCGTGGAGCCCACTGCTCAGGTTCCTGGGGGCCTTCCTGCCGGCCACAGTCCACAGCTGCAGCGCTAAATGTGAAGTATGAACACTCCCTGGATGGAGGTGCGTTTCCATTGCTGTGTGCTGCATTTTGTCATTAATAGTTCCATTAAGAGGACACCACTGTCCACCCGTGTAGTGACCTCCCCTGGTGGCACCAAACTGCTCCCAGCAAAAAACACCCAAAGCAGTCCTGTCACGGGAGAAGCATTGTCTTGTCATGTACCAGAGAAAACAGGGTTGAAACGAAATCAAACACAAACTGGATCTGTTTGTGCTCCTTCACTTGACAAGGCTGAGGGACCTGCAGCAGACTCCCAGAGACGGGTCCTGCAGGTCGGGTGGACGGAGACTGACCTGACGCTCCTGGCTGAATGGAAGCAGATCACTGTGGAATCAGGAGCTGGTCCACAGTAAGTGGGGAAGAAAACTCAAGGTACTTTATTTACAATAAGCATATTTCTCAGGACAGAGTGGAATTCAACTTGTTTGTCCCACTTGCAAACAGCCAGCAAGATCCCTGATCCTAGGAGCTGTTCCAGTTAATCCTGCTAACACTGCTCTTCATTTTATTCTTGACTGCTCGAGCAGAGATGAACTTTGAGGCTCTCTCAGTATCACTGAGACAGATGTGGCATTTTAACACTGTCAGCAAGACAAAATGTCAGCATGGTCAGAGTTTCAGTTTTCCTCCTGGAAGGATTTTTGCCTGGTTTTCCCCCAGCAGCAAAGCCTGTAGGCTGCTTCCCCTGCCAGCAGATCCTTTCTGGGTAATGGTGAACTGAAGTTAAAACTCGATGCACTGTCACAGATGGCATCCAGGCACAAATGTCTGTCAAAAACCAGTTTATCAAAATCACTGAAAATTCTAATTCTGTTCTCCAGAGTGCTGACAGCAAACTTGATAGCATCAGCAAATTTTGGGTTTGCACTCTGGTGTTCAAGGCACTAATACAAATACAACCATAGACAAAGCTCTGGTATGTCTTTCAGTTTCATGGCAAACTATTGACACATCAGAAGTTTTTAAACAGGTTATTTATCTTCTAGGTGTTTTCCCAGGCTGTTTGATGAAGTGCTGTAGTGTTCAGCCAGGGTTATGGGCTCTGAGGTGACTGACTAATGCAAATAGATATCTAAGAGTCGGGTTTGATTTCAGTGTTAACAAGTGCCTTGGAACCTGTCTTTGTTCAGTAAACAACATATTTCATAGTTTACATCAGATGGAATCCTTCTGCAAATATAAACAAATACATTCATGGAACAAGAAAGTAAACTCTGTGGCACTCATGGCTGCAGTGACTAATCAATTGAAAAGTCTTTTTATTGTTGACTGTTTAAGTCAAAGCACCCAGCCCTGTAGTGCAGGGCACCTAAAGCAAGAAGAGTTTGGGGTCTGCACAGCGTGGAGAAGTGTTTGGAAGAGGTTTGGGATCCCATGATTCCTGGGATCTGGAAGGAATGTGTCAGTTCTCTGTGTTGTGAGCTCGGTCTGCACTGTCATTGCTTAAACCATGATTTTAAAGCTCCTCTTAATCTCCCTGATGACAGACTCCTATAGAAAGGCTGGGGGCTGAGCAGGGAGGGTCCCTGTCCTTTGGGGAGGGGGCTGCCTGCTGCTCCTGACAAGCTTGCAGCAGGCTGGGCAAGGTTGGCACAGGGGACACGGGCAGCGTGTGGGCTGTGCTCGGTCTGCGGGCTCACACCTGGCAGCACCTGGCAGCTGTAAATACCCCCCGAGCGTGAGTCACCCTCGAGTGGCACCCAGAGCCTTTCCTGCCCCTCCAGGGAGTGGAGGCAGTGGCAGAGCTGGGACATTTGACAAGGTGTGGTGCTGCCTCAGCTTTGGCAGCTGCAGCCAAACCTCACCATTTCCTGACCAGTGAACAGAATGAGTCAGTAGCAACCCAACAAAACCCCACGACTTGAACTGCACTGAGTGTCCTTCTGCCATCCCAGGAGAACACCGAGCTCCACACCCCGCAGCCACCTCAGGGAGAAGCCAGCTGGGAGGGCTTGGGACACCCCCACGGGCACTCAGCTGCGTGAGAGGATGTCCAACACTCTGCTGAACGTGCCCTGTGGCTTTGGGTAGCACCGATTGGGAAAAAGGAGCCAAAGTCACGAGGAACATTGAAAACCTGGATAAACGGTAGTGTTGCCTCTGTACTGTAGCTGTACCAGGAGTCTGCAAACAGACTGCTTGTGTTCTTACTACAGTTACTTCACTTCTAAAATAGCATACTGGTAGCAAAAGTACAATTTCAAAGTAAAGTTTGGTGTAGATAAAGACCAAGCCACTGTTCCTACTCCTACTTACCGTATGGAGAAGCCACTGACTGTTACAGCTCTGCCAATGACTGAGCTCACAGCACAATGAAACTGTAAATAGTGTTTAAGCGTTGACAGTATTTAAACATTTAACTCACCGAGCCTGGTGTGAATACACTTTCTCAGCATTAGGAAATCTATTGCTTAATTAATGTTTTATGGCAGTTTGCATATATAAAGCACTATGCATGAATGCTGAGTATGATTCAGTTGTCAGTATCTGAACATGAATTACATTTCACACAGGGTTTGGGAGAAGAAATTCCATAACATTAGGCAAAATGGCTTATGCATTCCCAGTAATTTTACATAAAATCTATTCATAGTGCCCATTGACTGAAAACAATATATGGGATTCTTTCAGTTGAACTACTTAATTCAGCAGATAACCACTGCTGCTTCATAGTTCATGGATGAGAATGTAAGGGAGCAGCTGAGGCATCCAGCTGAATTCGATTCATGACAAAGGAACGTTTCAGAGGACAGAGGGGACACTGTCCACTGTGCCCACAGCACAGTCAGGGAGTGCAAGTGACCACTTGGAGCTGAGCAGTAAAACCCGAGACCTGATCCTGCCCCAGAGCTGATCCTGCCCCAGAGCTGATCCTGCCCTGGGAGCTGATCCTGCCCAAGAGCTGATCCTGCCCTGGGAGCTGATCCTGTCCTGGGAGCTGATCCTGTCCTGGGAGCTGATCCTGTCCCAGAGCTGATCCTGTCCCACAGCTGATCCTGTCCTGGGAGCTGATCCTGTCCCAGAGCTGATCCTGTCCTGGGAGCTGATCCTGCCCCAGAGCTGATCCTGTCCCAGAGCTGATCCTGTCCTGGGAGCTGATCCTGTTCCAGAGCTGATCCTGTCCTGGGAGCTGATCCTGCCCAAGAGCTGATCCTGCCCTGGGAGCTGATCCTGCCCTGGGAGCTGATCCTGTCCCAGAGCTGATCCTGCCCTGGGAGCTGATCCTGTCCCAGAGCTGAACCTGCCCCAGAGCTGATCCTGTCCTGGGAGCTGATCCTGTCCCAGAGCTGATCCTGTCCCAGATCTGATCCTGTCCCAGAGCTGATCCTGCCCTGGGAGCTGATCCTGCCCTGGGAGCTGATCCTGCCCTGGGAGCTGATCCTGTCCCAGAGTTGATCCTGAGCTGGGAGATGATCCTGTCCCAGAGCTGATCCTGTCCCAGAGCTGAACCTATCCCAGAGCTGATCCTGTCCCAGAGCTGATCCTGTCCCAGAGCTGATCCTGCCCCAGACCTGATTCTGTCCCAGACCTGATCCTGTCCCAGAGCTGATCCTGTCCTGGGAGCTGATCTTGTCCCAGAGCTGAACCTGTCCCAGACCTGATTCTGTCCCAGACCTGATTCTGTCCCAGAGCTGATCCTGCTCTGGGAGCTGATCCTGCCCTGGGAGCTGATCCTGCCCCTGCTCCTGCCCCTGCTCCTGTTCCTGTTCCTGCTCCTGCCCCTGCCCCTGCCCCTGCTCCTGCTCCTGCCCCTTCCCCTGCCCCTGCTCCTGCTCCTGCTCCTGTTCCTGCCCCTGCCCCTGTTCCTCCTCCTGCCCCTGCCCCTGCCCCTGCCCCTGCTCCTGCCCCTGGCCAGGAGCCCGTGGGGACTCCTGCTCCAGCAGCATTTGGGGTATTTGGTATTTAACCAAACCCCTCTGCCAGATTTTACCCATCCCCAGCCTGGATCTGAGACCTCTGAGGGACAGCACCCACCCGGCCACAGCCTTGGTTGGGGCAAAACTCCTGAGCCACGCTCTGCCTTCTCCTCCTGGCGCAGCACAGCACAGCTTGGACTGTGGGAGGCTGCGGAGGGAGCTGAACACTGGAGAATTTAATTGTGTTTCTCCTCAGTTAGGTATTTCTTGTACCTGCCTGCAAGTGGCCTTTGGGGTGCAAAGGAAGGAGACAGCAAGGAATGAAGCATCACTATTTCTCCTGGCATGGGAACAACTGAGTTTAAGGAAGTCACATATATCTATACGTATATAAAAATATGAACCGTGGAATTGTATATTTATACACAGAAATTTTGAGTATATATTTAAATATATAAATATAGATCATGTGGTTTTATATGTAATACATGCAATACATACGTTTGTCTTTAATAGAATACAACTATTCCACATTAAAAATAGATCTAAAATTCTGTATTCTCTACAGTTTTTGCTATTCTGCCCTGGGAATTACAGGCATCATTCCCCCCCACCTTACTTCCCGGGCAGTCTGTGACCTGAGCCCCCCACCCACAGTTCAGCCCACAGCCAGGCTGGCTGCCTCCTCCCACAAATCCTCTTTTTCTTTCTTTCTGAGATTTTCTGTTCCTGCTAAAATTGTTACTCCAGTTTCCAGCTCTTCCTAAATGACTTGCAGAAGGCAGTGACAGGTTGCAATTTTCAATCCACTTAGCTGGGTTTTTCTGTGAATAATCCTGTTTGACAGGCTCTGCTGCCCTCCCTGCCTGTCATTAGGCAGGGCTGCAGCTCGGGCTGCGCCAGGAGCAGGGGAAAGGCTTCGGCTGGGGACACACACGGGAGAGGGAATTCAGCTACTGCAGCCGCCACAGAAACAACAGAACTGCTGTCTGGAGCCCAGCTGAAAAGCAGTTTGATTGCTTAGATACCATCAATATCTATTAATTAATGCTTGAGCTGACATCTCAGTATTGTATTTGAGTAGCTTGCTCTGTGAGAAGTTGTAATTTTATTCCTATAGTTTTAACAATGATCTATTGGATACGATGAATCTCTTTTTTGTTAGTGCTTATGTTAATGCATTCCAACAGCAGGGATGGCGCGGCCACAGCTTCTCTGGGCAACCTGTGCCAGGGCCTCAGCCCCTGCCAGGCAAGAACTGCTCCCCTGCCCATCTATGGGAACTCGGGGAGGACAGCCCAAGGCACAGCATGGAATGGCCTGGCACGGTCTGGCACGGCCTGGCACAGCATGGAATGGCCTGGCACGGCATGGAATGGCCTGGCACAGCATGGAATGGCCTGGCACGGCATGGCACGGCATGGCACGGCCTGGCACGGCCTGGCACAGCATGGCACGGCCTGGCACAGCAGGGAATGGCCTGGCACAGCATGGAACAGCCTGGCACAGCATGGCATGGCCTGGCACGGCCTGGCACAGCATGGAATGGCCTGGCACAGCATGGAATGGCCTGGCACAGCCTGGCACAGCATGGCACGGCATGGCACGGCCTGGCACAGCATGGAATGGCCTGGCACAGCATGGAATGGCCTGGCACAGCCTGGCACAGCCTGGCACGGCCTGGCACAGCATGGAATGGCCTGGCACAGCCTGGCACGGCCTGGCACGGCCTGGCACAGCATGGCACGGCCTGGCACAGCATGGAATGGCCTGGCACGGCCTGGCACAGCCTGGAATGGCCTGGCACAGCATGGAATGGCCTGGCACAGCCTGGCACGGCCTGGCACAGCATGGAATGGCCTGGCACAGCCTGGCACAGCATGGCACGGCCTGGCACAGCCTGGCACAGCATGGCACGGCCTGGCACAGCATGGCACGGCCTGGCACAGCCTGGCACGGCATGGAATGGCCTGGCACAGCATGGAATGGCCTGGCACAGCATGGCACGGCCTGGCACGGCCTGGCACAGCATGGAATGGCCTGGCACAGCATGGAATGGCCTGGCACAGCCTGGCACAGCCTGGCACAGCATGGCACAGCCTGGCACAGCATGGACCAGCCTGGCACAACATGGAATGGACTGGCACAGCATGGCCCAGCCTGGCACAGTATGGCACGGCTTGGCACAGCATGGAACAGTCTGGCAGAGCCTGGAACAGCCTGGCACAGCATGGCACAGCATGGCACAGCATGGCACAGCCTGGAACAGCATGGCACAGCATGGCAGAGCCTGGCATGGCACGATCTGGCACAGCATGGCACGGCATGGCATGGCACAGTCTGGAACAGCCTGGCACGGCCTGGCACAGCAAGGAATGGCACAGGACAGCCTGGCAGGAGCTGTACGGAGCCGAGTCTGTGTGCACAGCTCTGCAGACTGGGGCTCACTCCTGCACCAGCCCTGTGCCTGCCCAGGGAGGAGGAGCTGCCAGAGCCCCTCACTGCCTACCCTGGGAGTGCTGGGCTCTCAGGGTCCCTCACTGCCCACCCTGGGAGTGCTGGGCTCTCACTGTCCCTCACTGCCCACCCTGGGAGGTTCTGGGCTCTCAGGGTCCCTCACTGCCCACCCTGGGAGTGCTGGGCTCTCAGGGTCCCTCACTGCCCACCCAGGGAGGTTCTGGGCTCTCAGGGTCCCTCACTGCCCACCCTGGGAGTGCTGGGCTCTCAGGATCCCTCACTGCCCACCCTGGGAGTGCTGGGCTCTCAGGGTCCCTCACTGCCCACCCTGGGAGTGCTGGGCTCTCAGGGTCCCTCACTGCCCACCCAGGGAGGTTCTGGGCTCTCAGGGTCCCTCACTGCCCACCCTGGGAGTGCTGGGCTCTCAGGGTCCCTCACTGCCCACCCAGGGAGGTTCTGGGCTCTCAGGGTCCCTCACTGCCCACCCAGGGAGGTTCTGGGCTCTCAGGGTCCCTCACTGCCCACCCAGGGAGTGCTGGGCTCTCAGGGTCCCTCACTGCCCACCCAGGGAGGTTCTGGGCTCTCAGGGTCCCTCACTGCCCACCCTGGGAGGTTCTGGGCTCTCAGGGTCCCTCACTGCCCACCCAGGGAGGTTCTGGGCTCTCAGGGTCCCTCACTGCCCACCCTGGGAGGTTCTGGGCTCTCAGGGTCCCTCACTGCCCACCCTGGGAGTGCTGGGCTCTCAGGGTCCCTCACTGCCCACCCTGGGAGGTTCTGGGCTCTCAGGGTCCCTCACTGCCCACCCTGGCAGTGCTGGGCTCTCAGGGTCCCTCACTGCCCACCCTGGGAGGTTCTGGGCTCTCAGGGTCCCTCACTGCCCACCCTGGGAGTGCTGGGCTCTCAGGGTCCCTCACTGCCCACCCTGGGAGTGCTGGGCTCTCAGGGTCCCTCACTGCCCACCCTGGGAGTGCTGGGCTCTCAGGGTCCCTCACTGCCCACCCAGGGAGGTTCTGGGCTCTCAGGGTCCCTCACTGCCCACCCTGGGAGTGCTGGGCTCTCAGGGTCCCTCACTGCCCACCCTGGGAGTGCTGGGCTCTCAGGGTCCCTCGCTGCCCACCCAGGGAGGTTCTGGGCTCTCAGGGTCCCTCACTGCCCACCCTGGGAGGTTCTGGGCTCTCAGGGTCCCTCACTGCCCACCCTGGCAGTGCTGGGCTCTCAGGGTCCCTCACTGCCCACCCTGGGAGTGCTGGGCTCTCAGGGTCCCTCACTGCCCACCCTGGGAGTGCTGGGCTCTCAGGATCCCTCACTGCCCACCCTGGGAGGTTCTGGGCTCTCAGGATCCCTCACTGCCCACCCTGGGAGGTTCTGGGCTCTCAGGATCCCTCGCTGCCCACCCTGGGAGTGCTGGGCTCTCACTGTCCCTCACTGCCCACCCTGGGAGGTTCTGGGCTCTCAGGATCCCTCACTGCCCACCCTGGGAGGTTCTGGGCTCTCAGGATCCCTCGCTGCCCACCCTGGGAGTGCTGGGCTCTCACTGTCCCTCACTGCCCACCCTGGGAGGTTCTGGGCTCTCAGGGTCCCTCACTGCCCACCCTGGGAGTGCTGGGCTCTCAGGGTCCCTCGCTGCCCACCCTGGGAGGTTCTGGGCTCTCAGGATCCCTCGCTGCCCACCCAGGGAGGTTCTGGGCTCTCAGGGTCCCTCACTGCCCACCCTGGGAGTGCTGGGCTCTCAGGATCTCTCACTGCCCACCCTGGCAGTGCTGGGCTCTCAGGGTCCCTCACTGCCCACCCTGGGAGTGCTGGGCTCTCAGGATCTCTCACTGCCCACCCTGGGAGTGCTGGGCTCTCAGGGTCCCTCGCTGCCCACCCAGGGCGAGGAGTATCTCTGGGCAGGTGACATCTCTGCTGAACACTCCCTGGGTGCCAGGGTTAGCAGGGATGAGCCCAGGGATTTGCATTTGATGCCATTGTGGGAGGAACCATTCCAGTAAAACCTGGTTTTCCACTGGGAATTTGAGCATGGATTCTGTTTTCAGTGTTGATTCCCAGTGAAGGTGGGCTCTCAAGGCCAGAGCCACGTCCATCAGGGCACAAGAGTCACTTCTTGCTCAGACCTTGCCTGCCTTGCCCCGGGCGGCAGTGTGCTCCTCAGACGGTGCCACACAGCCCTGCAGTGCCCCGAGCTGCTGCCAGGGCTGTCCCTGGGTTGAGGACACCGGCAGCCCTGGCAGCAGCGGCTGAGGGCCTTGCCGTGCACACGCAGACGCCAAACCCGCTGCTGGGGCAAGCCCTGGGCACTTCTGCCTTCCTGACTCGGGCTGTGGCCAGGGCAGGGGTGCCCTGTGGCATGGCCCTGCCCGGGGTGCCCCTCGGGGCGGCCGTGCCCGGGGCGCTCTGTGGCACCCCAGGGCCAGAACCCTCACTGGGCACGGGGAGCTCACTGCAAGCAGCAGCAGCCCCTGGATCTCAGCAGCCCCAAGCCGCGTGCCAGGAGAGATAACACCATGCAGCAGAGCAGTTATTGGGCTGTGCCTTTCTTCTGGAAGCTTTCTTCCTAGATCAAGCCCCTCTTGCAGAGGTGCTGCCAAGACCGTGACATTCTATTGCATATGGCCTCCATTGTGCCACTGCCCTTTCCAAGGCAAGTAAGTTCAGTCTTTTCACCTAGTGCTTCTGAGAGGGGTTTTGAGCAGCTGGAGTGAACGTGGTGAGCACTGCAATACCAGAGTTAGCTTTAGCCTGCCCGAACCCCGCGTGGCCCGCATTTGCACTGCTGTGTCCCTTCACATTGAAGCAGTCTGGGAAAATTAATTTATTTTGCTTCTTATTGATTAGTTTGAAAGGTTTTTGCTTACCCTGTGCTCTGTAAGAGATATAAAGCCAATCATTTTGACAAACTAATGGGATTTTCCAAATTGCAACAGACACATTTGTTGCCGTCCTATTTAAGAACAATTTGCCTCGCATCAAATTGTCCAAGTAATCGGTGCAGCACATTCACTTGGAGGTGTTTATTATTCTGGAGGGGAGAGAGGGAAATAAAAAAATAGCCTCCTTTTAATTGCTCATTTCCTGCTCGAGACAGCAAATGCCATTTGGCTGCTGTAGGAGAGATAAATGGGTGGGCCGGGTTCTGCCTGCACCGAGGAGCCAGAGCTTTGTTCATTTGTACAGAACCAAGTGGAAAAATAATCATTAGGAAAGCTAGCCAGAGGTAGCATTACTTTCTTAAGCGAGGAATAAATGCAGATTATTTCCTCTTAATGCATAAACGTTCCAGAACCACCTATGGTGGCACTAATTGATTCAATCACCCTGTGTTGCTGCTGAGCACAAAAAGCTGTGTTAGATCCAGTGACACCAGGGAATCATGGAGAATCCTGAGCTGGAAGGGACCCAAAGGGATCATCAGGTCCAGCTCCTGGTTGCCTGTGGGGTGGACCCTCAGTGTGGGGGTGGCTGGCGTGGTGCTCTCTGGCAGGGCAGCACAAACAGCCTACGTGCAGCCTCTGAACAGCTTTAGCACGGCAATGCCATGAGTGTATTTTTGTTTGTGTTATAAATCTCTGCCTTTAATTTGAGTCTGGAATGGGTTTTAGTTCAGTTATATTTAAAAATGAAAAGAACAAGACCCCACAAACAAGCTGCTGCTCCTCACTCAGAACTGGTAGTCAGGGAATCAAAAATGAGGGTCCAGTTTTAAACAACGTTCAATACCCTGAACTAAGGAGCTTAACCTGCTGAGTTTAACAGAAAGATCATTACAGTAATTAGATTACAGCTTACACCTGTAAGGGGAACATGAGCGGCTTCAGGTGTGCCTGACCTGGCAGACAGGTGTGAGTTAGGACACAGTGACAGCAGGCTGGAGCTCCAGAGTGGGACGAATTTGACCAGCCAAGATAACCCAGCATGGAACAGTTTCCTGAAGACTGAAGGAGCCTCCTGTCCCCGCTGGGTTTGTGACACCAGAGAGTTTTTCCCTGCAGGAGCTGCTGCAGGAGGGCAGGGATGCACTGGAGAAGTGCTGCGGTTCATGGCAGGGAGAAGGTCAGACAGAAACCTTCAGTGATTTCTTCTGGATTTGAGTGTAAACTTGGAGTCTGCAGCAAGCAGAAGTGCAGCCCAGGGTAGCCGGGCTAGCACAGCAGAAGTGATAAACCCAGCCATTGTTGGAAGGTACAGAGCTCGGTGTCTCGTGCTCTTTATTGCAGAGATAAGGCTCTGAACAGCCCCATCCTGGCGGGCAGGGCTCATCAGCCTTGCTCCATCTTGTGCAAGATGTGATGAATCACATCCTGGGCCAGGAGGGGAGAGAGCATGATTGAACCAGCAACAAATCCTCGAGGTGCTGAGGCAGAAAAGACACTGAAATCCAAGGAATATCTGAACTCCAGACTGGTTTGTGTTGCAAGGGGCCTTAAAGCCCATCCTGTCCCAGCCCCTGCCGTGGGCAGGAACACCTCCCACTATCCCAGGTTGCTCTAAGCGCTGTCCAGCCTGGCCTTGGACACTGCCAGGGGACAGGGGCAGCCACAGCTGCTCTGGGCACCTGTGCCAGGGCCTGCCCACCCTCCCAGGGAACAGTTTCTTCCCAATCTCCCATCCATCCCTGCCCTCTGGCAGTGGGAGCCATTCCCTGTGTCCTGTCCCTCCATCCCTTGTCCCCAGTCCCTCTCCAGCTCTCCTGGAAGGGGCTCTAAAGGCACTGGAATGGGCTCAGTGGTCTCCTTGGAACCTTCCAGTGGGGGCTCAGGCAGCACAGAAGGTGATGGCAGGGACAGATGGCTGTGGCTGGACCCACTGCACTGTCCCCAGCCCCACTGTCCCTGCCCCGCCGCGCGTGGGGCCCCCAGGAGCATCCCCACCCCGAGCACCCCTCGTGTTCCGTTCCGACCCGTTCCCATCTCTCCTGTTCCCGTTCCCATCCCTCCCATTCCCATCCCATTCCCATCCCTTTCCCATCCCTCCCATTCCCATCCCGTTCCCATCCCGTTCCCGTCCCTCCCATTCCCGTTCCCATCCCTTTCCCATCTCTCCCGTTCTCTTTCCCATCCCTCCCGTTCCCGTTCCCATCCCTTTCCCATCCCGTTCCCATTCCTCCCGTTCACGTTCCCATCCCTTTCCCATCCCGTTCACGTTCCCATCCCTTTCCCATCCCGTTCCCGTTCCCATCCCGTTCCCATCCCGTTCCCATCCCTCCCGTTCCCGTTCCCATCCCTTTCCCATCCCGTTCCCGTTCCCATCGCGTTCCCATCCCTTTCCCATCCCGTTCCCGTTCCCATCCCGTTCCCATCCCTTTCCCATCCCGTTCCCGTTCCCATCCCGCTCCCATCCCGCTCCCGTCCCGCCGCCTCCCCGCGCTCCTGCCGGCCGGGAAGGAGCTGCGGACGCCGCGGGCGCCACCTGGTGCTGCCGGGGCCGGCGGGAGCGGGGCCGGGCCGGGAGAGCGGGGCAGGGCCGCTGCCCACGCGTGCTTTGGGGCTAAACCCTCGGCAGAGTGACTCCCACTTCCCCCGGGACCCCTCCACGCGTCCCACGGGGCGGGGGAGCCCGGGGTCTCTTCAAAACAAACTCCAAAAATTGGGGGTTCTTTCCCAGTCCCACAAGCCGATAGCATTGAATTCCTTCACGCTGAGAATTTCACCGTAAATGGCAGCACGCCGGCCAGGGAAGAGCGTTCCGTGGGTCTTTTACCGCGCCTGGCTGCTGCCACGAGCGGAGTCCCTGCGGGAGGCACTGACCCCGCCGGGCTGCGGGTGACGCCGGGGACACTCTGCTCCGCTCCGGCCATGGATCCACGGCCGTGGGCACCGTGCCCCCTGTCCTGACCGGAGAGACCCCCACGGGATCCGTCCTAGGCTCTCCTGAGCTGTCCTGTCCCCCTGGGCTGTCCTGCCCCCGCTGGGCTGCCCTGGGCTGTCCTGGGCTGTCCTGGGCTCTCCTGGGCTCTCCTGGGCTGTCATGGGCTCTCCTGGGCTCTCCTGGGCTCTCCTGGGCTGTCATGGGCTCTCCTGGGCTTTCCTGGGCTCTCCTGGACTCTCCTGGACTGTCCTGGACTGTCCTGGGCTCTCCTGGGCTCTCCTGGGCTCTCCTGGGCTCTCCTGGGCTGTCCTGGGCTCTCCTGGACTGTCCTGGGCTCTCCTGGGCTCTCCTGGGCTCTCCTGGACTGTCCTGGACTGTCCTGGGCTGTCCTCGGCTCTCCTGGGCTCTCCTGGACTGTCCTGGGCTCTCCTGGGCTGTCCTGGGCTCTCCTGGGCTCTCCTGGGCTCTCCTGGGCTGTCCTGGGCTCTCCTGGACTGTCCTGGGCTCTCCTGGGCTCTCCTGGGCTCTCCTGGACTGTCCTGGGCTCTCCTGGGCTCTCCTGGGCTCTCCTGGGCTGTCCTGGACTGTCCTGGGCTCTCCTGGGCTTTCCTGGGCTCTCCTGGACTGTCCTGGGCTCTCCTGGGCTGTCCTGGACTGTCCTGGGCTCTCCTGGGCTCTCCTGGGCTCTCCTGGGCTGTCCTGGGCTGTCCTGGACTGTCCTGGGCTGTCCTGGACTGTCCTGGGCTCTCCTGGGCTCTCCTGGGCTCTCCTGGGCTGTCCTGGGCTCTCCTGGACTGTCCTGGACTGTTCTGGCTGTCCTGTCCCCCCTGGGCTGCCCTGGCTCCGTGCAGGGAGATGGGAAGGAAGGCGGTTTGATGGGATATTGGGAAGGAGTGAGAGCAGGGCCGGGCGAGGGGCAGCAGAGCGGAACAGCGCTGGGCAAACAGCCTGGCAAATGCCCAGGGTCCCGCAGAGCCACCGGCACCCGCAGCTCCCCGCACGCCCCGTGCTCCATTCGGAGCTGTCCTGCTCCGTCCCCGCGGGCCCCGGGCACAGCCCTCGCTCTCGCGTGTCTGTGCAGGATGTGACGAGCAGCACTTTGGGTGCCGGGGGATTTTTCTCCCCCCACAGCACGTGTGCAGCCCCCGGAGCCCGGCCGCTGCTGCCTCGCCGTGGCTCTTCGCCAAACGTTACTCACCGCGGTACGAGACTTTATATTTAGCCGGTGCAGAGACAATATCACCAACTTAAAAATAGGTATAAATGAGGCGGCGGCTCTCATGAACGGCTCTGGCGTGCCCAGGAGGGGCCGTGGCCGTGGTCAGCCACCGGGCAGGGCAGTGTGGTGTGGTACCCACCATCACGGACCAGTGCCGCCACCAAGGCCAAAGCCACCTCTGCCCTCGCACATCTGGGGTGGCACTGAGCCTTGCTGGGTGCTGAGGCTGGGGATGCGCACGGCAGCCCGTTGGGAAGGGAGCCCCATCTTCCCACTTGCTCCTTTCGGGTCCTGGCCGGCTCTCGGTGCCCGGCCGGCCCCGGTGCCCCCCGAGCACCCTGCGGAGCCTGCGCCGCGCTGTCACCATGGAGATGCCAGCAGCTCCGGCTCCGTCCTTCGGGGGGAATGCAGAGGAACAGAAAGGCTGCTTTGCAGCAAAATTATTAGCAGTAATTTTTATTTCTGTTTAAATTATTATTTTCATTCATCCCCTTTTTGTTCTTTGTAGATACTGGATTTCCATCCCAGTGCTGCTCTGACCGGGCTCTGCTGGAGCCCTGCTCTGCCCTACACAGACCAACGGAGCCGGGGCTGGCTCCCCCGCAGCATGGCACATCGGCAGCCTGTGCCAGGGACAAACTCGCCTCAGCTGTGCCTGTCCCCCAGAGCCCCCCGTCCCTGGGGCAGCTCTGCCATGCCAGCCCCGTCCCTGGGGCAGCTCTGCCATGCCAGCCCCGTCCCTGGGGCAGCTCTGCCATGCCAGCCCCGTCCCTGGGGCAGCTCTGCCATGCCAGCCCCATCCCTGGGGCAGCTCTGCAATGCCAGCGCTCTCCCTGGGGCAGCTCTGCCATGCCAGCCCTGTCCCTGGGGCAGCTCTGCAATGCCAGCCCTGTCCCTGGGGCAGCTCTGCCATGCCAGCCCTGTCCCTGGGGCAGCTCTGCCATGCCAGCCCCGTCCCTGGGGCAGCTCTGCCATGCCAGCGCTGTCCCTGGGGCAGCTCTGCCATGCCAGCCCCGTCCCTGGGGCAGCTCTGCCATGCCAGCCCCGTCCCTGGGGCAGCTCTGCCATGCCAGCGCTGTCCCTGGGGCAGCTCTGCCATGCCAGCCCCGTCCCTGGGGCAGCTCTGCCATGCCAGCCCCGTCCCTGGGGCAGCTCTGCCATGCCAGCCCCGTCCCTGGGGCAGCTCTGCCATGCCAGCCCCGTCCCTGGGGCAGCTCTGCCATGCCAACGCTGTCCCTGGGGCAGCTCTGCCATGCCAGCCCTGTCCCTGGGGCAGCTCTGCCATGCCAGCCCCATCCCTGGGGCAGCTCTGCCATGCCAGCCCTGTCCCTGGGGCAGCTCTGCAATGCCAGCCCTCTCAGGCTCCAGGAGGGCTGTTCAGGAGGGGAGGCAGCCAGGGCCAGCGAGAGCTCCTTCACAGGCTTTGCACGTGGTTGTGCTTCCCATAAAGGGGCTGAATCTCTAAAACGGGTTTCACAGCAATGACCTCAGTTTGGAATGTTTTGTCAGGGGCTTTCACACCCCTCCCTGAGCCACCCCGTTCCAGGGTGTTTGCTGAGGGAGTTCACCCTGGGGATTCACGCAGGTCTCCAGTGCCATCATACCTACCCATTGTTGTATTGCACTAAATCTTACAACCCATGGGACATTTGGCTGCAGCGGCTGGAGGAAGGGAACACCCCCCTCTGTGCAGTGCTAAACGCAGGGAAAATCTGAGTCAGGGTGAGACCAGCTCCATGGAACAGTGACAGATGCCATTCTCTGCCCACACTTTGAGGGAGATAATGCCACCTTGAACTGCCCAACAGTTCCTGGGCTGCTCCTGAGATTCTGAGGGGAATGAGAGTGCAAGTGGCACTTGCAAAATAACCCGCGGTTCCCACAACTGCCTTACTACAAAAGACAGATCAGCTTTGGAAGGCACAGGCCCATGAGAAACAGCAAGCCCAGCTGTTGCCAAGCACCTGTGAATGGTGGGCAGAGGCAGCAGGCACTCAGTACCTGAGACACTGGAAGCCCAGGGATGCATCACCGTTCCCACAGGGAGTAAAACCTCTCCATACTAAACAATGCTTTGTCATTTATTTGTAAATTGATTTGTGATACATTGTTTAGGAGCTCACATCATAAGACCATCATTCTTTTAGTGGGATTAGGAAATTGTTAAAATCAGGAGGAGCAATACATCATCTTTCCAAAAATAAAACACCTCATGATTTTAATGTCACTTCTTGTTACTGACACACGTGAACAGCCCATGATACCAGAGCCTCTCCCTTACCCTGCCGAGGTTCTTCCAGACTGTGACATTTACCCTGCTCCATCCCAGTGGATTTCCTTTCACATCGGATCGCTGTTTGCCGAGTGTGCTGCTGGAGCTCTAATCTGCACTTCCCAAACATCACGACTCCTTTCTCAGCCCCGTTCCACCCACCTCGTTTGGGGGTGCTCATCCTGCCGTGCACGGTGCAGGTTCCGTGCCTGCACACAAGTGTTTTTCCCGGAGCCGGTCCCGCTGGCTGGTATCCCCCACACTCCCAGGAGTTTCTTCCCTCTGCTGCCACAGGACCTGGTGCCCACAGCCCCTGCCAGGCCCCACAGCTCGCAGCCCTTCTGTGCTGGGCTCTGTCAGCCTGAGTGCGCGGAGAGCAGAGGTCAGAGATGCCAATGGCTGGGAAGGGTTGGGAGCTGCCAGCACCATGCCCAGCCCATCCCAGGGAGTGCAGGGGGCTGCTCGGCGTGTATGAAATCCAGCACCAAGGTTTGATTCCAGCCCATGAGTTTTCCTGGCAGAGCTGCTGCTTCTCATGATGTCCAGCTGGAGATCAGCAAAATCCAGGAGGTTTCTAAGCAGGAGAGACACAAACCCTTCAGCTGTGCTAAGTGGGACTTGCCTAAACCAGCAGTGGGTCTGTGTCTGTGAAGGTGACACAGAACTACTTTGACATCTCCTTGCTTCAGCTCCTTACAGCTTTGACATATTTTCCCTGAGTTTTTATGAATACCAAGTGCAGAACACACAGTGGTTGTAGGGAGCTGGCTCTAGCAGCAAATCTCCCCTAATGATTTCAGCTCCTGTGGGAAGAGGGATTCTTATCCTCAATGCATTTGTCAAAGAAGCTTTGCTAAGATATAAAATTAAGCTACTTTTTTTTTCTTTTTAAATGGTACTAATCAGCTTAACACCGTGAAAGACACCGTGGAGAAGTTGCTTTGTAATTTCAGAAAACCTTGGAATCCTGACCTCACTGTGGAATTACCCCAGGGTGCTGTCTCCAAAGCTGTGTGTCGGCACTGGGAGCAGAAGGAGATGCAGAGGGACACATTGTCCTTCCCAATCTCTGCCAGACATTCCCTGGGTGGGGATCAATGCACCTGGGATGGACATGGGGACCCCAAGGTAGCATCCAGCATCCTGAGGTGTTCCCCCAGCACTGGGGGTCCATCAGAGCTGAGCTCCCTGCTCACAGCCAAGGGAAATGCTTCACTGCTGCCTTTGGGGCTTCTCCAGAAAAGGTTTTATGGTAAAGGCACATCAGTGTCAGAAGGGATGTGTCCTGGTCCTGGACTGATTCTGGTACAAACAGATAATCTGTTTCATTTAAGGAAAGTTTGCCCAGAATTACTCCTTCCTGAAGTCTGGACAGCAGCTTCTGTGTGCTTCAGCTGCAGCATGGCTCTGGGAGCAGCCTGGGCACTGCAGCAGCTCCTTGGTGGCCAGCAGGGAAAAAACCACCCTGATACTCAAATAAAGCTGCAGATAAATATGGATATTGCAATGGAGCAGCACCCACCCCCCTCCCGTGCTGCTCCAGCCCTTCCATGTGCATTCCTGGCTCCTGGAGTATTTATAACCCCTGGAAATGTGCATCTCTGGGAAAGAATGAGGCTGGTGCCAGCCCCTCGCTGGTGTGCAGGGCTGGGGGCAGCAGGGCTCATGCTTGACCCCGCAGCCCACTCAGGAACAGCTCTCTCCCAAAGTGTGAAGTCACATTTCCAGAAAAAGGAATCCTGCTGCAAGTGTCTGGGAAGCATGAGGTGCAGGAGCAGCTATTTCAGAGATGGATTTCAAGCCACAGGCAGTGAATGCCCCAGCAGAGCTGAGATGCAGCAGCTCAGAGACATGTGGAAGAGAAAGGAGAGAGAAAAAAAAAAAAAAAAAGAGAGAAGTAAACCCAGCAAGATTCCTCCTTCCTCGGGAGGTTATAAATGCAGTCTTTGGAGGCCCAGGGATGCTGATTAACTTGCACAGGCAGATAAAGACCTTGACATCAATTAAATACTGCTGATGAGGTGAGGTCAATAGTAATTATAACCTGCTCATATCTTCACACATTAGAGACATGTTTAATCTTTTTATTGAAAAGCTTTTTACTGAAATTAAGTAGTATGATAATTTCCTGCAGTGTCCTGTTTCTGATTAAGTAGGTGGAAAGACAGTGGATTGCACTTCATCAGCTCTGCTTCTTTTAAGTTTTTTCTGCTAAAGAAATACCTTTAGGGCTTGTTTGGTGTTTTGGCTGTTAATTTTTTTAAGTCTTTTAAGTGGCTTTGAAAAGGGAGCTCACACTTATATCAATATTTACACCCTTTCCAACATGAGCCTCAGAGCCAATGGCGAGAGCCATCCTTTGTGCTTGCCGGGGCAATCAATCCCTGTGGTGCTCCTGCCAGGGCAGTCCCTCTGGTGCTTCTGCCTGGGCAGTCCCTCTGGTGCTTCTGCCTGGGCAGTCCCTCTTGTGCCCCTACCAGGGCAATCAATCCCTGTGGTGCTCCTACCAGGGCAGTCCCTGTGGTGTTCCTACCAGGGCAATCAATCCCTCTGGTGCTCGTGCCTGGGCAGTCCCTGTGGTGTTCCTGGCAGGGCAATCAATCCCTCTGGTGTTCCTGGCAGGGCAGTCCCTCTGGTGCTCCTGCCAGGGCAATCCCTCTGGTGCTCCTGGCAGGGCAGTCCCTGTGGCGTTCCTGCCAGGGCAGTCCCTGTGGTGCTCCTGCCAGGGCAGTCCCTGTGGTGCTCCTGCCAAGGCAGTCCCTGTGGTGCTCCTGCCAGGGCAGTCCCTGTGGCGTTCCTGGCAGGGCAGTCCCTCTGGTGCTCCTGCCTGGGCAGTCCCTCTGGTGCTCCTGGCAGGGCAATCAATCCCTGTGGCGTTCCTGGCAGGGCAGTCCCTGTGGCGTTCCTGGCAGGGCAGTCCCTCTGGTGCTCCTGCCAGGGCAATCCCTGTGGTGCTCCTGGCAGGGCAGTCCCTCTGGTGCTCCTGGCAGGGCAGTCCCTCTGGTGCTCCTGCCAGGGCAGTCCCTCTGGTGCCCCTACCAGGGCAATCAATCCCTCTGGTGCTCCTGGCTGCTCCGTGTCCCTGGGCTGCGGGGGCACCGGCGCTGCTGCAGCGGGCGGCCGGGCGGCTCGGAGCAGCGGCGTGCCTTGGAGCTGCAGAGGGAGCTGTGCCTTCCGCCTCGCACGCTCTCTCTGCCTCCCTCCGAGTGTCTCGTACGCGGCAGCTTCGCTCGGGGCTGCCCAGGGCGGTCCCAGCCCCGCAGGGCTCTGGCTCCTGCAAGCCCGGGAAGGAAATCACGGTTTTTCCCGGCTGGGGACATGCTGCATGCCCGGGGCAACGGCAGCGCCGGGTGCCATGGAGGACAGGGATGGGCACAGGTGTGCCAGCTCCTGCCACCGCTGCTGGGCCTTCTGAACCGGTGGCCATGCCAGGGGAGTTCACCCAGCTCTGTGAACTACCTGTGAAGCC
Organism: Anomalospiza imberbis; assembly: GCF_031753505.1. Classification (NCBI taxonomy): domain Eukaryota; kingdom Metazoa; phylum Chordata; class Aves; order Passeriformes; family Viduidae; genus Anomalospiza; species Anomalospiza imberbis. The sequence continues at coordinate 638,906 of NC_089690.1, read as the reverse complement.
TTACATCCCTTAACCCAGGCGATTCGGAGAGAGAGCAGTGGCTAAATATAGCCGTGGAGCAGTGACAGCAGCAGCGCTTGGGAAGAGCTTTGGAGGGAGGCTGGGAACCGGGAGTGCCGGAGAGGGGGCGGCTGCCAGTTCACGCTTCGCCGCCGGAGCTGGAGGCGCATCCAGGAAGGGCAGCGCAGCTCCTCCTTCGCTGCCGCCTGGGAACGCTCCAGGGCCGCCCTTGGCACCGTCCGGGATCGCAGTGGGGCTCACGGCCGCGGGCAGTGCCCCAGGGCTGCCAGCCGGGAGCGGGCAGGGACCGCGCTCCGCCAGGGCCCCGGGCGTGCCGGCAGCTCCCCCTCCGCTCCTCGGCTCCTCTCTGCTGCTTTTCCAGAGGCTGTGGAGGGGTTTGTCCAAAGCCTCTGTCACCCCGTGCAGCGGCAGGAGCCATCACGAACATCACTGCTCATGCTGAGGGCGCAGCAGAGTCAGGGGCTCTGCTGGTGCCCGGGGTTTGGGAGCACGGCAGGGCTGCCTGCCCACATCTGGCCTTGTGGCATCATCCCGGGGCTGCTGGTCATGAGGAGAGTCCCTGCTCCCACAGGATGATCTCCTCTGCTCACCACGAGCTCCTGTACCTGAGCTGCAGCACCTGCAGCTCACTCACACTGGGCTGCAGCTGGCGGCCTCTTGGCATCCCTGGCACCCACACGTCAGGATGGGCTAATGTGGTTTTTGGATCGTGTTCCCTTAATGGTCACTTGGCACCAAGAGAACTGTATTAGATTTGTCAGGGAAAGTTTCTATTCCAGTTAAGTGGCTCTCACAGACAGCAGATGCAGTTAGTGCTTCTGACTTAGTGCTTTGCTGCTCCACATTTCCCACATGGTTTGGGGTACCCCCACCATCCCTTGCCACTCTTCTGTCCTGATGGCACGTCCCCTGAGCCCAGGGGGCGGCAGGGGGAGAAGCAGATCCTAAAGGCACCGGGGCTCAGATACAGCAGTGACCAGAGGGATTGAAACACTTGTGGTGGTTTGGTGACCCTTAGGGGGCAGGGAGTGCCCAGCCGGGCCCAGGGCATCCTGCAGAGGAAAATGGCAGTGCCAGAGCCTCATGCCCTCTCAGAGGTGTCACTGCCACCTACCCAAAAAAGCACCTCATTCAACTGGATACAACATGTGAGCAGCTCTACAGGTTTGGAGTTGATGAAAGTGAGCACCACACTTTAATCCCATTCAAAGCAGAGACCTTGTAAACCACTGGAGCCTGACACACCTCTCCAGGGGTTATGTAAAGTAACTGTTCTCAGCACGAGCTGACAAAGATCATGTACAGTATCGAATAATTAGACGGCACTGAAATATGACTCATTTCCAGTGACTCCATGTGGATGCTTCTACCCTTACAATGGTACTGGGAAAGAAGAGCAGGAGCCTCTGGAGGAGCCCCGGGCTGGCGTGTCCCTGTTCCCATGGTGATTCTGGGGCACACAGCCCTGCCCAGCCCCAGGGAAGGCAGAGCTGGGGCTGGGGCTCAGCCAGTCTCACACCCGTGCTGTGGAAGAGGGGAGCTGGGGCTGCTGCTGGAAGCACCCTGCCTCCAAAATCCACCTGGGAAACTCCATGCCCCAGCAAGGCTCCTCTGGATGGCCTCTGCTCCTGCCCTGTCACCTGTGCAGCTGCAGATGTTCAGTCTGTACTCACGGGTGGTGCTGCCAGCAGGGTCAGTCACAGCACGCTGTGCAGCCTGGCTTTGTGCTTGCAGGCTGCAGCAGGCAGGACCGGTGCTGGGGCTGCATTTCACAACGTGCAGATTGCTCCTGAGGTTTGCTGTGCACATCCTGTCATGAGTTATCTGCAGTTTATCTCAGTCTGAGAGGCAAATACTTCTGTTTGCTATTTTAAACAATTTGGCCAAAGAGGCAAAGTCCAGAATGCAACCCCTCAACTCTCGGTGCTGGATGCTGACAAGGACAAGGAGGCAGAGTGGCTCTGGGTCCTCTTTCCTTCTGGAGGTTTCCCACCAGTGTGAACTCACTGATGCTTCTGGATCTGCTCCTGCGTCCTGTGGGTACAGGGCCTTCACAGCAAGGGACAAAGACCCCATTTCTGCACTGCCAGGGCATTGTGTTTTCTGCCTGCCATCTTTTACAGGAAAGTATCAGGAATTTGTGTAAGTCTTAGAGTTTTAGGGACATGTGCACATGCACATGGTTAACCACACACCCCTTAGATCCATCTGTGTGTAGCTGATGGTGTATTTTTAGATGTGGTGTAAGTTGATCCTGTTCATGAGCTCTGGTCAGCGTGAATTGATGAAGAAAAGGAACGACTGAAATTTGTGTTTCTGTACATTCAGTAGAGGGGATTAATGTCAGAGGGTCTACTTTGGAATCCCGTCCTGGACTGAGGGTAAAAGCAGGTGAAAGCCAGGGCCAGCTGTGGTGCCACCCCGTGTCACAGCACGAGCCTGCAGTGGTTTAGGAGACGCTCCTGGCTGACCCGCACCCAGCGTGCCGAGCTGCTGCAGGGCTCGGCTCTATTTTGGGTGCAGGTGGCTATACTTAGGGCTGAGTCATCCCTTCCAGTATCAGTTACAGGAGAGCTCTAATGAGCGGAGCCGGTGGCCAGAGCCGGTGGCGAGGGCTCGGGGCCGCGCTGGAGCCTCTGTGGCGGTGGCAGCAGCCGCGGGTGGCTCGGGCACAGCCCCAGCCCCAGCGCCAGCCCCAGCCCTGCCCTTGTCCCCGGCTGAGCCCGGTGTGGGACACGGGGTGAATTGCAGCTGGCAGCTGAGAGGAGGGGTACTGCCGCTGCCCAGCTCCATCCCTGCCGTGGACAGGGCACCCAGGAGCCCCACGGGGGTTCTAAAGGCAACGTCCCTCTGTGGAGCCGTTCCTTGATGTCACCATCAAGGTGACAAGCTCTCTGGCAAGCTACAGAGAGCTGCTACATCCAGCCAAACACTCAGGTCTGCTTCCTTGCGTCCATGCACTAAGGGCAGCTGCTTGTCCACCATTTACTGGGGAATGGGACTCGCTGGGACTCGCTGGGCTTTATCCTCTCTCGGCTGTAGCAGCCTGGTGCTGACCCCGGAGCTGGAGCAGCTTTCAGAGCACTCAGGAAGGAACGTGCCCGAGGGGCTGTGGCAGTGCTGGATCCCGCTGGTGTGGCGCCAGCCCTGCCAGCACGCAGCACCGAGAAATGTTTTCCTTTGCAGATTTATCCCCATGCAGAAAGGGAAGGGTAGAAAACATTTTCCTTGAATCACAGCCAAAGAGACAAGTCAGCTCCTCCATCTGCTCCCCACGAGGGTTTGGCTGTGGATTTGCCTCTGTGGGTCTCTCTGGACCTGCTCGCTCTGTGTTCTACAGAACACCTGTGGGTCAGGTTTCTTCTGATTTTTCGCTGTTCTCAGCCGTCTCAATAGAGTGACGCTTTGCCCAGAGTCTGACAGAGAGGAAACAAGCCAGAAACAAAGGAATATCTTGGTGAAAAGCTGTTCTGATGGTAGCGAGAGATGGCTTGAAAACCCAGAGTTTTATTCTGAGTCGAGTCCCTCAAGTAATATCTGAACATTGGCATAATTTGTTTTTAAAAGTGTTTAACTTTATTTTTAGTGTGTCAATGTCAAGGTGAATGACAGATTTTCAATCTTCCCTTGACTCCTCCTGCTCCGTGCTCAAAGCTCAAAGCTCCTCTCCACACCCTCCAAGGGACCAGGAGCCCCTCCATGGGAGAGGAAGAGGAGGAGGAGGAGGAGGAGGGTACTGCACCCTCTGAGGCCAGGAGGTGACCGAGTGGGGGGTGATGGAAAGGGGTGACCAGAGGTAATGGGATGGGGGTGGTCGAGGTGATGAGACTGGGAGGGCAGGGGGAGGAAGCAAATCTCCCAGCTCCCTCCCTTCCCCAAAGGACTTTGTTTTAAAACAAGTAGTCTTTTAAAAATCTAGGGCAAGTCAGCCTTCTGCCAAAATTAGTCTTTGTGCAGGAGCATGAGAAGGAATTTTAATGGGTAGCTGGTATGTGGGGATGAGGGGAATGACTGCTTTTACTATCTAAATGCTGTTTAAATAAGGCTGTAACATCAAACAGCTTTGCCACGCTCGCAGCTCTGTTTTACAGGAAGCATCACTGCCACCGCTCACAAATACACAAGAATGTTAAACAACAACTTTTTATTTGTGCCAAACGTGTCCTGACACATTGCTGAGGAGGAGGAGAGCTGCAGTGCCAAGGGAGCTCGGGCAGCACCCGGGACCTGCTTCCCTCTGGCCTGGCTGCTGTCCCTGCGTTGGAAACTGCCACAGACCCCTGCAAGGCCATTTTCCCTCTTGGATTGGCCCAATTGCAGCCGAGAGGAGAAGGGAGAGGAGAAACCCATCCTGCTGCACCCATCTGGGTCCTGGGGCCCTGTACAGAGCCCACAGTAGGAATGGGGATAGTGATGGGCCAGTAAAACCAAACAAATAAAGAATTTGCCCTCTACAGTGCAAAGCTTTATTATCTTCAGTGTATGACTGAACTACTCTGGTGCTGTTACTGAGGATATTAAAACTCAATAGTCTGCTAAGAATTTAACTTCTGTGGAGTCTTAAAAGTACACTTTAATTCTGAAATTAGCAATAACATAATATTTGGTATAAAACCTGTGTTATAATCCCCAAGAGCTTCTCCTACCTGGGTCCCAGAGAGACCAAGTGAGGAAATCCTCATCCATTGGTCCCAGGGCTGTGCCCCAAGCCTCTGGCATGTGCATTTGGGATGCTTGGCTGCGTGCAGGAGCATCCCTTCCCCATCTCTGCCAGTCCCTGGGGTCTCTTTGGGTGGTACCAAGGCTGGGTGCCTCTGCACAGCTCCTCCACACCTCTGCCTGGCCCCAGCCCCTGACACTCTCCCAACGCTGAGCCAGCCCTGGCTCCACGGCTGGGTCACTTCTCAGTCACTGTCTTGGATAAAAATCAGTTCCCCACAAAAGGCCATTATTCAAGTGGAAGGAAGGGCATTTGTGGCCAAGCAGCCTGGCTTCCACAGGGAAATCTCTGTCAGCACATGCCTGAATACCAGCACAGCACAGGGCATAGCCCTGCCACCCACCAGGACCCAGCCTGGCCGTGAGCACTTCCAGGGGAGGGGCAGCCACAGCCTCCTGAGAAACCTGTGCCAGAGTTATACCACTCTCTTCAGAAAAGTTAGGACCTGGTTTTGGTTAAGAATCGAGCCAGAGTGAGGTTCTCAGCCTGCATGGGAAGGTCCCTGGGAGCAGCAGGGTTTGATGGATTTCAGTCTGTCCCAGGAAACTGCCCCAGCTCAGGGAGGAGGGTGTGGGGCAGATCCTGGTGCTGCTGCGTGGAACAGCCATAAACCGAAGGGAAAAGTCTTCTATGAATTATTAACACAAACAGCTCTGCTGTTCCTTGGCTGTAGGGGAATGCCAGGAAGGGTAAATGTTGTTTCCAGCACTTTAAATGAGCAGATTTTCTGATCACCACTCAGGGATGCAAGGATGCTCTCATGGGCAGGCAGCAGTCCCTCAGGACCCTGGGAATGGATTTCCTGGTGGGAGTCCCTGCCTGGTTCTCGTTTGGGATCTCCAGCTTGCACTGGGACTGCAGGACACGGTGCTGGTGGCTGTGGCAGGCCGTGGGTCACTCCCAGAGGGGTAGCCCCATTCCCCAGGGAGCACTCTGTGGGGCTGTGTGCCCCAGGGGACATAAACACAGCCAGCACCTCACTGTCCTCTCGGTGCCTCACAGGCACTGCTGGTGCTGGTGACACCCACAGCCAGCTGCCACGGAGCCGAGGAGCCCCTGGTGCTCCTGAGGATGGCACAGACACAGCTCACAGCTCCTGGTGCTCCTGAGGATGGCACAGACACAGCTCACAGCCTTCCTGAGGATGGCACAGACACAGCTCACAGCCCCTGGTGCTCCTGAGGATGGCACACACACAGCTCACAGCCCCTGGTGCTCCTGAGGATGGCACAGACACAGCTCACAGCCTTCCTGAGGATGGCACAGACACAGCTCACAGCTCCTGGTGCTCCTGAGGATGGCACAGACACAGCTCACAGCCCCTGGTGCTCCTGAGGATGGCACAGACACAGCTCACAGCTCCTGGTGCTCCTGAGGATGGCACAGACACAGCTCACAGCCTTCCTGAGGATGGCACAGACACAGCTCACAGCCCCTGGTGCTCCCGAGGATGGCACAGACACAGTTCACAGCCTTCCTGAGGATGGCACAGACACAGCTCACAGCCCCTGGTGCTCCTGAGGATGGCACAGACACAGCTCACAGCCCCTGGTGCTCCTGAGGATGGCACAGACACAGCTCACAGCCCCGGGTGCTCCTGAGGATGGCACAGACACAGCTCACAGCCCCGGGTGCTACTGAGGATGGCACAGACACAGCTCACAGCCCCTGGTGCTCCTGAGGATGGCACAGACACAGCTCACAGCCCCTGGTACTCCTGAGGATGGCACAGACACAGCTCACAGCCCCTGGTGCTCCCGAGGATGGCACAGACACAACTCACAGCCCCTGGTGCTCCTGAGGATGGCACAGAAACAGCTCACAGCCCCTGGTGCTCCTGAGGATGGCACAGACACAGCTCACAGCCCCTGGTACTCCTGAGGATGGCACAGACACAGTTCACAGCCCCTGGTGCTCCTGAGGATGGCACAGACACAGCTCACAGCCCCTGGTGCTCCTGAGGATGGCACACACAGAGCTCACAGCCCCTGGTGCTCCTGAGGATGGCACAGACACAGCTCACAGCTCCTGGTGCTCCTGAGGATGGCACAGACACAGCTCACAGCCTTCCTGAGGATGGCACAGACACAGCTCACAGCCCCGGGTGCTCCTGAGGATGGCACAGACACAGCTCACAGCTCCTGGTGCTCCTGAGGATGGCACAGACACAGCTCACAGCCCCTGGTGCTCCTGAGGATGGCACAGACACAGCTCACAGCCTTCCTGAGGATGGCACAGACACAGCTCACAGCCCCTGGTGCTCCTGAGGATGGCACAGACACAGCTCACAGCCCCTGGTGCTCCTGAGGATGGCACAGACACAGCTCACAGCCCCTGGTGCTCCCGAGGATGGCACAGACACAGCTCACAGCCCCTGGTGCTCCTGAGGATGGCACACACACAGCTCACAGCCCCTGGTGCTCCTGAGGATGGCACAGACACAGCTCACAGCCCCTGGTGCTCCTGAGGATGGCACAGACACAGCTCACAGCCCCTGGTGCTCCTGAGGATGGCACAGACACAGCTCACAGCCTTCCTGAGGATGGCACAGACACAGCTCACAGCCCCTGGTGCTCCTGAGGATGGCACAGACACAGCTCACAGCCTTCCTGAGGATGGCACAGACACAGCTCACAGCCCCGGGTGCTCCTGAGGATGGCACAGACACAGCTCACAGCCCCGGGTGCTCCTGAGGATGGCACAGACACAGCTCACAGCTCCTGGTGCTCCTTAGGATGGCACAGACACAGCTCACAGCCTTCCTGAGGATGGCACAGACACAGCTCACAGCCCCTGGTGCTCCTGAGGATGGCACAGACACAGCTCACAGCCCCGGGTGCTCCTGAGGATGGCACAGACACAGGTTACAGCCTTCCTGAGGATGGCACAGACACAGCTCACAGCCCCGGGTGCTCCTGAGGATGGCACAGACACAGCTCACAGCCTTCCTGAGGATGGCACAGACACAGCCCAGCCCAACATAAAACTGAAATACCTACATGGCAGGGAAGGCACGGCTAACAGAGGTGTTCCACGTTTTAGTGGGTTTGCAATATTAAGGTGTTTGGGAAGGCACAGCCCCTTGACATCCTGCAAGGAAAGCGAGACACAGCCATTGCCAGAGGGGAAAAGGCAGTTTCTGCAAGACAGATTTAGCTTTCATCTGTACAGGGAGAGGGCCTGGGAGCAGGTTCATCTCTGGCTGAATTCTGGGAATGGGAGAAGGCTTGGAGTGGGTGGGAATGGGGCAGCAAGTCAGCCGGCTGCCTCTGGAACTGCACAGGTGTGACCCTTGTTCGTGCCACCTGCGGACACGCTGACCCCAACCATCACAGAGTCATGGAATGGTTTGGGTTGGAACAGACCTTAAAGTCATCCAGTGCTACCTGTGCCATGGCAGGGACACCTCCCACTGTCCCAGGTGCTCCCAGCCCCACTGTCCAGCCTGGCCTTGGGCACTGCCAGGGATCCAGGGGCAGCCACAGCTGCTCTGGGCACCTGTGCCAGGGCCTGCCCACCCTGCCAGGGAACAACGTTCTTCTAATATCTGATCTCTATGTACCTTCCCTCATCCTAAAGCCATTCCCCCTTGTTCTGCCACCACATCTCCACATGCCTCCTTTGTCTTTGGAGGCTAAGCATCACTCATTTATTCACTTATTTTGATTCTCATTTGGTCTGCCTGCTTCCTCTCAAGGTTTTAAATTGCATATATTTTGCAAGCCTTTTATTACCTGTTTTTAAAGACATATCACTGCCGGAAGAACCTCCTGGAAGCGTGAATTAACAACACAAAAGGCAGAAGGAGTGTTTCATAATGCTACTGGGGCGGCTCCAACACGAGTTGCTCAGTGTGGTGGTGCAGTGCCAGCAAGTGTGTGGCTGGGGCCACACTTTTGCTGCCACTAAAAATAGTTGCAACTTCAAACCCAAATATGTTTTTGTTCATTAAAATTATAGACAAATAAGAGGATTTTTTACTCTTTAATTAAAGCAGCTACATAACCTGAGTGTAAATAAAAGGTCGCACTGTCCCTGCACATGTTGCCGTCAGGTTTCAGTAGTGTTTACCAAAAAATTGAACTTAACAATATTAAAATCACAGCACACCAGAAAAATAAGCATTTTCACATCTGCCCTTGGAACACTCAGTAATTCATAGCCACGTGCCAAGTACTAAGTCCTGTGCCTTCAGAGCATTTGAAATTGCTGTGCCCATGCAGTCGGGCTCCAGACACCCCCAGGAGTGCCCCATGTCCTTCCTCACCCAAAAGAGCAGAAGAGCAAGGCCAGGGAAGCTTCCCGCGCCCTCCTGGGGCTCACACTGACCAGTGCCAGGGCTTGGCTGTGGGGCCTCGCTGTGGAGCCAAACCCCAGCGTGTCCCTGGGGGTGCAGAGCAGAGGGTGCTCCTGAGCCTGGCACAGGGCTGGCAGCCACCAGAGCAGCCCTGCAGCTCCCTGGGCCCGGGCTCACCAGCACAGCCCGGGCACCCTGCTGCTGAACGCAGGCTCAGGTGCTGCTCGCACCCTGCTCAGGAGCCCATTCAGGCCGTGCTCTATGAACCGGGTTAAAACGACAAAGTCCCGGTGTGCAAATGTACAAACTGACAGCAGTTCACGTGGGGCTTTCACGCTGACTTCAAGGTGTTTTAAAGATATGTAAGAGTTACTGGGCAAAAATAGGAAAGAACATTAACCCATGAGCTGCAGGAAGCAAATACAGCTCACGAATGAGAATTGGTGTTGGCGTGGATCTGGCAAATGTTAAGCTCTAAATAACTGTTTACTTCAAACTTTGTGGTGTCTTAAGAGAATGATTTGTAGTCAGAAGATTCCCAAGCATGCCCAGGGGGAAAGCAGGTTACAAGCATGATCACAAAATCAGAACAGGTTTAATCTCATTTGCTAGTCAAAGATTGCACAGCATGAGGGAAGGTGGAACTTCTAGGTGGTCACAGTAGAGAGATAATGAGCTGGATCTTGTCCCTAGTAATCACAACCGATCGTTGCCAGTGATTATCAATTACCAGCCCAAAGGCCAGAGCTGCAGTTGCATTCTACTCACATATTGGATGGATTAGAAATTCCAGGTGAGTGGCTCAGGGAAAGGCCTCTTCAACTGCACCCAGTCCTGAGGCTGATGGATAATCACAGGGATCACCTGGGCCCCAGGTGCTGGTGGGCTGCTTGCCTTCCATAAATACATCACAGAAAGGCTCTGTTCAGGGCCAGACTTGGGCAGTTCCCTGGGAGCTCTGGTCCTTATCCTGCCTGTGGCTCTGCTGGGTGCCCATTCCCTGTCTCTCTCGCATGGGACACCCAGCGCATGGTTCTGCTGTACTCCAGGTAAAGAGGAGGTGCGGGAGCAGACAGGAATCTGGTGGGATCCTGCAGCGGCTCCAAGTACCCGGTGCCAAGCGCAGCAGGGCTGGCAAAGCGAGCAGGAGCTCTGCGGGAGGCTGTGAGGCTCCGCCGCAGCCCCAGCGCTGGCCGTGACAGCCGGGAGTGTCCCCGGGCGTGGAGCGCGGTGTCGCCTCCGCCGGCACGGAGCTGCGGGGCGCGCCCAGCCGCGTGGAAAGCGCGCTGGATGAAGCTGCCAGCGCCGCTCCCTGCCGCGCCGCTCGGCAGCGACAGGACCCCCGAGCCGAGCCGAGCCGAGCCGAGCCGAGCCGTGCCCGCGGCCAGCACCTGCGGGCTCGGCCGGCTCCGGCACCGCTCCCTCCGGCCAGCCCAGCGCCGAGCGAGCCGCGCAGGGAGCTCGGCCAGCCCGCAGCCCCGGGCGCTCGGGGCCGGCCGCACGCTCGCCAGCGTGGCCCTCCCGGCCTGGCTGTCCCCGGCTCTGTCCCGCTGTCCCCGGCTCTGTCCCGCTGTCCCCGCGGAGTCCCTGCCCGCCGGGCAGGGCTGCACAGACGGCGGGGCTGCACCGAGCCCGGCCCGGCCTGGGGGTCTGTGCCCTGCTGGGGCTGCCCGGCGCCTCTGGTCGAACGCGAATTTGTGGAACGTTTTATTTCCTAACTGAACGCCAGAAATCGACCACAAAACGTTCGGGGAAGAACAGGATTTTCAACACAGAGAAGCAGATTCAAAGAATATCCTATTTTTATGCTCCCTCTCTGTGTAATTCATCTGCCATTCCAAACAAGACGTGCCTCAGCTGAATGAAGCCTCAAATAATCACATAATAGGAGAAGTAATTTATTGTGAATCAGGCTATTTCTGTGCTATATAAATAGTCTGTGCTGTTCCACGGGCTTTGTCAGTCAGGATTAATTAGCAATTGACCCTTGCTTGAGATTTCTTCACTACCTCTACATTTTTCATAGGGCTAAATGAGCTCTCCACATTGCTTTAAGAGGCTTCCTAAGCTGGAGATTCATTTACCTCTAGGCTATAAATCAGTAGTTTAATTTATCACTAGGTTACATATCAGCAGTAAATAGTCAGGGTGGAATTGAGTTTATTATAAAGGTGTTCTGTTAGAAGACACAGTATTACAGTGATTGAAACATGCTCTTCAATTTTCCATTAATGCCCAATTCTGAATATGACCACAGAGAACCACACTTTACAAACTTTACATTTAGCATCCTAATAAATAAGTTCAATAAATAGGGACTCTGCAGAGTAAGCCATACATACAAACAGAAGCTGCTTAATAATGTTGTCAAAAAATAACTAGAGCTACTCTAATTTGTAACCAATCACTGGAATTGGTAAGTAAAATATAAATATTTTACTCATATGATGCAGACCAGAGGAACAAAGATGTGTTAAAAATCACCCTTAGGATTACATCGCACTTAATTTTGTACACTAAATTCATTATTCAGAGCATGCTTTTAGCACAAAGAATTTTCAAATACATTTATTAAAAATATGAGAAATGAGTGAGACTGCCCATGTAGAATTTCATCTGTGCCTGATCACTAGCTCTTGTGTTACACAATGTTGCAGTTGGGCTAATTTTAGATGAACTATTCCACATTTGGAGAAGATCTATAGTAAAGGGCCAGATTTAGTCTGTAGTATATCGCAACATCTTGTAAATACAGCAATTTATTTGTCAAAGTACAAAAAAAAATTAATTCCCCCCGATTATTGTTATATATAATATATATATAATCCATTTATATTATCCATTTTAAGAGTCGCTGTTCTTGGGACACGACCTGTGTTACGTTCAGCAGGAGCAGAACCTTTCTGGCAGCCGAGGCAGGTACGTGGAGCACGTGTTCCCGCCGGCCTCAAGGCTCGGCTGTTCCCAGCACACCCATCTCGGGCTCCGCGCCGTGCCAGCGGGCCCGGGCGGCTCGGCCAGCGCTCCCCGGCCAGCCGGGCCACGCTGGGCCCGTCCCTGCGGCTGGCACCGAGCCCCAGGAGCCGCGACCCCGCACGGCCTCGCTCCCCGTGTCTGGGGCCGGCTCCGCTGCCGAGGGGCCCGGGCCGCCAAGGGGGCCAGCTTTGCCATGAACAACCATCGCAATCCCAAAGCACAACCATGCACACACCAGCAAAGCCTACCTTGAGTAAAACACCGGCACTGAAAGAGGACTGAACCATAAATGCCACCAAACTATCAAGTAATTATCAGCACTAGAAGTAGATGAAAAAAAAAATAAAACTGAAAATGGTAACTGCATCATGACTTTGATTTAAATCCTTGCGTACAACAGCGAGTGAGCAGAAAGCCTGGTCTATGGCTGAGCCTCAGAACACAAGATACTGCTCTTATTTTTATTTCCTATTTTTAAAGACAGGCTGACTGAGAACATTTTCAAACGTGGGAGACTAAGTCATTAAACCAGATGCACTTGGATTCCTCTCCTCCTTTAGGGAATTTACTTCATTTTACTTTATCTGACAGAAGTCAGAAATAAATGAAACTACTGAAGGAAAGCTGAGTTTTGACATGTTATTTTCTATTAAAATTCTATTTCTTCCACTGACTTTGTGCAGCTTTTCTTAAGACCAGAAAATGAGGCTTTATCTAAAAAAGAATTTGAGACTGGTAGATTTTCCTCACACGCTTGTAAGCCCTACAGTCTCCTACCGCCTCAAAGCAGAGGATTTTTTTCGAACCGTTCCCAAATCTTCTGCATTTGTTCACAAACTGGTATCTCCGTTCTGTTTATATTCTGATAAAATATTGAGAGTCATGTCCTCGCTTTTGGACTGCACATTGTGTTCGCTCCTTCTGGATGATTTCCTGGTGGCCCTGGAAAGCCGCCTTCGGAAGGTGTCACCTGCCAGGAAGTAAAGGATGGGGTCAACGCAGCTGTTGAGGCTGGCCAGGCCCCTCGTCACTTGGTAAGTGGCATAAACCTTATCGTTGAAGGCACACATATCTGGGGTTTGAAAATCCACCCTGGCCCTTAGATTTAAGGTCTTCATCACGTGGAAGGGAAGGTAAGACACTGCAAAGACCGTCAACACAATAATGACCAGGTAAATGGATTTTCTCCTGAGAGGAGAATTGTCCAAATCCTTGTAAATCAAAGCTTTCACGATGAGCCCATAGCAACCAAGAATCACTATGAAGGGGATGCAGAACATCAGCACGGTGGTGCACATGCTATAGATGAAGTAACTTCTCAGGTAATCATCGGCCGTTGTGTCGTAGCACGTTGTGGTTTTATTTTTCCTTATCCCGGTTCCCGAGTAGAAGAGTATTGGAGAAATCACGGCCACCACAAGGACCCAGACCAGGCTGCTGATGTACACCGCATTCTTCTTCTTCAGCCTCCCCAGCGACTTCAAGGGGTGCACCACTCCCGTGTACCTGTGCACGCTTATGCAGGTCAGAAACAGGATACTGCCGTACAGGTTCACGTGGAAGATGAACCTCTGCAGCTTGCACATGACATCTCCGAAGATCCAGTCTGTTTTGTTGAAGTAGTAAAAGATGAGGGCGGGCAGAGTCAAAACATACAAGAAATCGGCTAGTGCCAAGTTGAACATGTAAACCGAGATGCCGCTCCAAGGCCTCATGTGGAAGACAAACATCCAGATAGCCACGCTGTTGCCCAAAAACCCAGTGATGAAGACCAGAATGTAGACAGTGGGCAGGTAATAGAACTGGAAGCCGGTTTTGGTCAGGGAGCACTTGGTGGTGACGTTTCCCGCAGACCAGCCACTGCTGGATAACAGGTTGGGTTCAGTTCCGTTCAGAGCAGCAGAGAGAAGGACTTCGGTCATGATCCTTCCCCCAGAGTCACATAGGGCTGAGGCGAAGCAACGAAGTCTCTACAGGCACAGAAACGCATCTAAAAAAATAAGAGAGCAAAGGAAACCTAGCTGGAAGGTGAGCCCTGTCCTGCTTTTCCTCGGAGATTTCCAAGCGGCGGTACCGGGCCCCGCTCCGCTCCCCGCCCCGCTCCCGGGGAGCCGCGCACGCCGCCGCCACCGCGTGCTGGCCCGGCCGGAGCGGGGACAGGGACAGGGCGGCGGCGGGGCCGCACGGGGGCGGCGGGAACGGGGCCGAACGGGGGCAGGGAGCGGCCAATCCACCCGCGCCCCTCGGCGATCGCCGCCGCCCCCGCGCTGCCGCCCCGTCCCGCCGCCCGCCCGGTCACCTCCGCCCCGGCCCCGCTCCCCGCGCCGCCCCGGCCCCGCCGCACCCCAGCCCGGCTGCAGGAGCGCCGGGGCCGCCCCACCTGCCTCCTCTGCCTCCTCCTCCTCCTCGTCGCCGTCGTCTCAGCCCGCGCTCGCCGCTCCGCGCCGCCGGCAGCGCCCGCCCGCGGGGGGCGGCGCCCCGGCCGCGGCTGCCCCGGCGCCCATGGCCGGGCAGGGCCGGGGGCGGCGGGACCGGCCCCGGACGGCGGCAGCGCCGCGGAGCGCGGCCCCTCGGCGGGCACGGCGCCGGCCCCGCCGGACTGAGCCGGGCGGGACGAGGCGCGGCTCGGCCCCGGCGCGCCCGCCCCCCGCGCCGCCCCCGCACGGGCGGTGCTGCCGCGCCCGCCGGCACCGGGGCCGCGCCGCGGGGACGGGGACGGGGACGGCACCGGCGCTGCCCCTGCCCCGGGGCACCCGCCGCACCGAGCTCCGAGGGCAGCCGCGCTGGGCAGGAGGCGGCGGTGGAGCCCACGCGGTGCGGCGGGCGTGGAGCCCGGGCACGGCCACCGGTGTGTGACGGTGTCACAGCCCGGGCAGGCGGCACAGGGAACGCTGGCCCGAGGCAGGGTCCCTTTAGCCCTAACGGGGCTGGGACTGGGTCCCCTCAGCCCTCAGAGGGATGGGGCAGGGCGGTGCTGCACCGAGGCTGAGACCTCTGTCGCACGTCTTGGCCAGTGGGTGGGTGCCAAGGGTGCTGCTCCCGAGCTGCTGCCAGAGGTGGAACAGCCCTTCCCTGATTCTGCTTTCACTCAACCCTTTGAAATCTGCTCTGCAACCCAGTTTAAGTGACACGAACATGTTAATTGCTGTAAATGGAACAGCTGAGCAGAAATATGCTCTACTGACCTCTAATTAAGCGCTATACATTTGGCACTTGAGTCAGAATATGGTTATTATTTATTGTCTTGGCAAAACACAATCTGCTGGTTTCAGCCATTTCTTCCTCGTTCCCATTTTCGCTAAGTGTGGTGGGTGAGACATGAGCCAGTCAGAGCTGCTCTCAGCTCAAAGCTGTGTTCTAGACAGAGTGTTATTAGTCCTTCATGAATATGTATTCATTCCTCAAACTTTTGAGTCTGTTTAAATTATAAAACTTCTTTGCTGGAAAAGCTTAATTGGGAAATCAGCTGCATATTGTACCCCTGTGGGAATATGCAAGTGGTTGCAGATGGAGTCACCGGCCTGGCTTCACTTTTGGGGCAACTTAAGCTACAACGTCAAAGCAACAGCTTCAGTTTTGTAAATACAATACCTTTCCTTCTTTTATGTTAGGGCTTTTTTCCCCTTCTGTATTTATCCACTAACAACTGCTTATTCAGTATTTTAAGATTATTTTAAATTTTAATACAAAATGAATGTGAAGAGAAAGGAAAGCAAAAAAGGAGACTAGAAGTGTAACACCTATGAAATCCATGTTGTACGGCAAGCCCGGTTTGCAGAGTTGTTCTGTGGTGCCCTCTAGGATTTGAGAGCACTGGAAAAACGAATCCTGACTCTTCATTTTCCCAGGAAAGCAAACACCCAGCCCACGAGCCAGGCACATGGCAAATGCAGTTCAGTGATATCAAGCCTACCACGCCAGCTTAGGGAAAAGCCATCTTGCTCCTCTGACAATCAGCTGTATGACCCAAAGCAGAATTTATTTTAATGAAGAACTTGGATTATTGTGTAAAAAAGTAATAAAATATGCAAACTGATGATATTAGTAGAGGAGGAACCTTTTAGTTTCTCTGTCCCTTTGTAAGAGCCATTTCACTAGTGACTTCTCAGTGCCACTGCTCACTGCAGCTTCTCGTGGCAGCTTCCTTGAGTTTCCTGTCTTGAGCAAATTTTGAGTCATGCCGAAGCCGTGCCGATAGCATCAGTAAATGCATGCTGTGAACTCCAGCCTGCTTCCCTCGGTTACCTGGGCAGCGCTGCAGATCCAAACCGGAAAGACAAAAGGTTGGAGCACATAGCCGCCGAGGAAGGAGGCATTCCTGGGCTTTGTGCTGGTGCCAGACCAGGCTGAGGTGCAGGCAAGGCCGGGCAGGGGAGCGGGCCCTGGGGAGCTGCCGTGCTGGCAGCGTGGCCGGAGCAGCCGGGACTGGGAGCCAGAGCAGCAGGAGGGTGCTCTGGAGACGATGCTCTGCCTGAGGATGGTGCTCTGAGGATGGTGCTCTGCCCGGAGGATGCGCTCTGCCTGAGGATGGTGCTCTGGGGATGGTGCTCTGCCCAGAGGATGTGCTCTGCCTGAGGATGGTGCTCTGCCCGGGGATGGTGCTCTGCCCGGGGATGGTGCTCTGCCCGGGGATGGTGCTCTGGGGATGGTGCTCTGCCCAGAGGATGGTGCTCTGAGGATGGTTCTCTGCCCGGGGATGGTGCTCTGCCCAGGGATGGTGCTCTGCCCGGGGATGGTGCTCTGCCCAGAGGATGGTGCTCTGCCCAGGGATGGTGCTCTGCCCAGAGGATGGTGCTCTGCCCAGAGGATGGTGCTCTGCCCAGAGGATGGTGCTCTGAGGATGGTGCTCTGCCCAGAGGATGGTGCTCTGCTCGAGGATGTGCTCTGCCCGGGGATGGTGCTTTGCCCAGAGGATGGTGCTCTGCCCGGGGATGGTGCTCTGCCCGGGGATGGTGCTCTGCTCGAGGATGTGCTCTGCCCAGGGATGGTTCTCTGCCCGGGGATGGTGCTCTGCCTGAGGATGGTGCTCTGAGGATGGTGCTGTGCCCGGGGATGGTGCTCTGCTCGAGGATGTGCTCTGCCCGGGGATGGTGCTCTGCCCGGGGATGGTGCTCTGCCCAGGGATGGTGCTCTGCCTGAGGATGGTGCTCTGCCCAGATGATGGTGCTCTGCCCAGGGATGGTGCTCTGCCCGGGGATGGTGCTCTGCCCGGGGATGGTGCTCTGCCTGAGGATGGTGCTCTGAGGATGGTGCTCTGCCTGAGGATGGTGCTCTGCCTGAGGATGGTGCTCTGCCCAGAGGATGGTGCTCTGCCCGGGGATGGTGCTCTGCTCGAGGATGTGCTCTGCCCGGGGATGGTGCTCTGCCCAGAGGATGGTGCTCTGCTCGAGGATGTGCTCTGCCCGGGGATGGTGCTTTGCCCAGAGGATGGTGCTCTGCCCGGGGATGGTGCTCTGCCCGGGGATGGTGCTCTGCTCGAGGATGTGCTCTGCCCAGGGATGGTGCTCTGCCCAGAGGATGGTGCTCTGCCCAGGGATGGTGCTGTGCCCGGGGATGGTGCTCTGCTCGAGGATGTGCTCTGCCCAGGGATGGTTCTCTGCCCGGGGATGGTGCTCTGCTCGAGGATGTGCTCTGCCCGGGGATGGTGCTCTGAGGATGGTGCTCTGCCCAGAGGATGGTGCTCTGCTCGAGGATGTGCTCTGCCCGGGGATGGTGCTTTGCCCAGAGGATGGTGCTCTGCCCGGGGATGGTGCTCTGCCCGGGGATGGTGCTCTGCTCGAGGATGTGCTCTGCCCAGGGATGGTTCTCTGCCCGGGGATGGTGCTCTGCCTGAGGATGGTGCTCTGAGGATGGTGCTGTGCCCGGGGATGGTGCTCTGCTCGAGGATGTGCTCTGCCCGGGGATGGTGCTCTGCCCGGGGATGGTGCTCTGCCCAGGGATGGTGCTCTGCCTGAGGATGGTGCTCTGCCCAGATGATGGTGCTCTGCCCAGGGATGGTGCTCTGCCCGGGGATGGTGCTCTGCCCGGGGATGGTGCTCTGCCTGAGGATGGTGCTCTGAGGATGGTGCTCTGCCTGAGGATGGTGCTCTGCCTGAGGATGGTGCTCTGCCCAGAGGATGGTGCTCTGCCCGGGGATGGTGCTCTGCTCGAGGATGTGCTCTGCCCGGGGATGGTGCTCTGCCCAGAGGATGGTGCTCTGCTCGAGGATGTGCTCTGCCCGGGGATGGTGCTTTGCCCAGAGGATGGTGCTCTGCCCGGGGATGGTGCTCTGCCCGGGGATGGTGCTCTGCTCGAGGATGTGCTCTGCCCAGGGATGGTGCTCTGCCCAGAGGATGGTGCTCTGCCCAGGGATGGTGCTGTGCCCGGGGATGGTGCTCTGCTCGAGGATGTGCTCTGCCCAGGGATGGTTCTCTGCCCGGGGATGGTGCTCTGCTCGAGGATGTGCTCTGCCCGGGGATGGTGCTCTGCCCGGGGATGGTGCTCTGCCCAGAGGATGGTGCTCTGCCCAGGGATGGTGCTCTGCCCAGAGGATGGTGCTCTGCCCGGGGATCTGCTCTGCCCAGAGGATATTCTACGTGTGCTGAACATGGCACCTGCAGGTCACGCTGACCTCAGGGGGAATGCTGTCATGACAGAGAGACACCCTGGGGAATTTGTGGCTGCATGGAGAGGTGATAGCTGGACTGGCAGGCCATTCCTGGAGTACCAGTGTGTGTGCTGAAGGATGAATACAGAAGTGCAGACACCTAAAGGCAGAAGTGCTCTGTACTGGATCTATCCTTCCCATTCTTCACCTGCAGTACTCTTGATCTGTTACTACACACTCCAAGCTCAGATTTATAATCTGGTCTGAGACTACAATTTATTTAGTCTTCCCTGCCAGGGCAGGATTTTCCAAGATACCTGACTCATCCCTGTAACCTTTTTCTGAGAGTTATCTCATTTTTCAGTGGCTCTTGGGAAGGGTGGGCCACTGAACACTGGTTGTGACGGGGCTGACATGGATTACAGGCACCCAGCTGCCTCCCTGCCTGGCAGGGTTGATGGGAAATCTCTGCACCCGAGCAGCCTGTGCTGTCCAGGCAGCCCATCCCTGCCCTCACGGGCAGCCTGCACCTCAGCATGGCCCTTCTGAGCCTGCCGGCACTGGGAATGGAGATCTCACATCCTGGCTACAGCAGTTTGCACATTCTGGCTGCACTGCTTCAGCTGCAAAAGGTCCAAACGCATGAGTAAAGAACAAGGCAGATTTTTTCTCAGCCACTCTGTTCCATGCCTTCTTCCACCGCCAGAAAACGAGTGCCTTCCTGCTTGCCACGCCGAGCTGTTCTTATTTTGGAGCACAACATGAAGCATGTTGCATTAGCACCTTTTCCTCCATCGCTCCAGCATATGCCTGGAGCTGACTTCGTTTCTGTCTGGTAGAGCTGGAGCTGAATTCCTTCCAGCTCTGCCTCTTAATGCATTTTCTGCAAAATCTGGGATTTTATACCACTGATTTCCATTAAACTGAATGTTTTGTTCCGTTAACAGCTGATTTAACCCAAATGGATGATATATCCCTAACGAGGAATGAAAGTGTGCTGGAGCACAAATGGAAATTCCCAGTCAGTCCAATTAGTGCTGAGCTGTTGTGGTGTGGGGGAGTGTGAAGGGAACAGGCTGCTCCTGGATCCAGCTGCTTGGTGCTGGTGCTGGTTGGTGCTGGTTATCAGGAAGACTCAGATGCCAGTGTCTCAGGGTGTGCTGGTGCCAGCAAGGGGCCCAAACCAGGCTGAGAGCTGGTGGAAAGGACCCTTGTAAATGTCACCACAACACCTGCCCGTAGAGGGGGAAAACAAACACATAGAAACACAGAAAGGGTTTAAGGCACACTGCATCTCACTCAGGAGAGCCGCTGGAAAGGACAGGTGAGCACAGAGACTGTAGGGCGAGCACAGTGCTCGAGGGTGAGCACAGAGCTTGGAGACTGAGCTGCTCTCAACTCCCCACCACAGGACACCTTACCTGCTGCAAAAATTCCTATTTCACACTTTACCTCAATTG